>NC_046186.1:82588511-82891542 GCF_011004875.1 Balearica regulorum gibbericeps | reverse complement strand
AGTAAACAATAAATACAAACTGAAGATTGAAGTGTGGGAAACATGGCATCTTATGAAAATGCCTTTAAAACTTCTGGATAGTGCTCTAAGACCTGCAGTGAACAGTGAAATGCCTGTATCTGCAGCCCCCAAATGATTTAGAAGATGAAGAAACTGTAACAATGGCTAAGCAGCACAATTTCAGCATTTATAATTTAACTCTAGTCATTTGGGGTAAAGCATTGCCTGAGTACCCTGGTTTCTTAGATTTTTTCCTTTAGTGAGTTTCCACCTCACTGCTGCACAGCTGGAAGCTGAGAAATGTGTACTTCTTACTGTTTACTTTCTCAGCTACTTCATTAAAAGGCTGTGAGCCCCACTGCGTAACAGAAGGGGAAAACGTTATTCACATCCTTCCATGTATCTGGGAAGCTCTCTGACACGGGACATCTTGATGGCTGAGTCATCCCATCTGTCCCAGACACCTCTCAGGCCAAAACGAGATGAGATGAAGAGGCAGTCCTTCAAGCAGCCAGAGCATCCTCCATCCCTGACGGAGGACGGGCACTCAGGGTTTTCCATGAGCGCTTCAGGCACTGTGGGTTTGGCTTGCTGTAGAGACAAGGTGTGCTGAAGACAAAGCGCTGCCTTTGGTTATGACTGTTGCTTCCTCCCGGAAATAAACACAACAGTTTGAGTTTAACTGGGATCAGAGCTTGGCCTTTGATGTCAGGGGCATAATGCCAGGAAAATACTGCAATACTTTTTACTTGGCTATTCAAGGCACTGCACTAGTCCTGAGTTTGGAAAAGAAAAGCTTACTTAGCTTACTCAGAGATTGCCATAAAAGTCAGCTGTGGGTAGAGGAAGAAGATATTAATAAAAAAATGATGTTCACAGAGGTTTGAACAGAAAACTCTTGAGAAGCAATTGCAGAAAATGTGGACTTTCATTATGACTTGTATGTATCGGAAATAAGCCTGGATTTCTTACTGTTGGAGTGAAATTGTATTAAGAATAATAACATACCACCTAGCACAGGACACAGAATGAATTCAGAACATCCTTTAACAAACCTGAAGAGGAAAGCAAATGCAAGTCTGATTTAACTGGCTGATCTGAATAAAATGTCCACTAGAGGTAGAGCAGCATGCAAGAGCCACAGGAGAAAAACCAAAAGCTCCCATACCTGTATCTTTGCTTTGGAGACTGCTTTTCAGCTGACTTAAAAACATGTCCAAGATAATACAAGGGAAAGAATAAAAAGTTCCAGTTTGTTGCAAACCACGTTAGAGTGAAGGGTGCATCGAATTTCTTAAAGGTCAGTTTTGCTAGCTGGGTTGAACCCGACCAGGAGGAGCAGACACCCAGGACCACAGCCACACCCCAGAAAATCTTCTTGAGTTGTGTCACGGAGCATTTCCAGCAACAGCGGTTCACCCTTCCACCGCCTTCGGCCCCGGCTTGCATCTGTGCTTCGGCTGGGGCTGGAGACTCCCGGGAGCGCTCATCCCCTGGGAAGAAGAAAACACAAGGCTTACTAAGGAAATCCAAGCTACTTTTTAGTTTTCAAATCCTAGGCCCTTCTGAAGTCACGTGGAGCTTTACCAGCAAAAAACCACCACCAGATCTTGACACAAAACGTCCTTCGTTTTTAGATCATTGCAAAGCCTCTGGTTCAACCGAGGCATAATTACAATGTAAATAATAATAATCACCTCTAGATTTAGAAGCCACTGGGTAAAATAGAAATGAAAATTGCATGTTGCTCTGATGTACATAGAAAGGCTTAAAACACACCACTTCTTAAAACAGATGCTGTTAGGATCTGTAAATGAATGAAAAATATGGCATTGAGTTTAATAAAACAGCAAAGGGGATTACAACAACACTTGGAATTGTTGTCTTGGAAAGTGTGGAACTGAGCAACTTATGGATTACGGTGTTTCTTAAAAGGAGAGAGGTGACAATGTACTGAATCTTGAAGTTAAGCACGATAACTGCAAGGTAAGTAGCACAATTAATACTGAACTGGGATCACCAAGTATTTCACTGATCCCTAGCAAAACAGCTCTCCTGAGGCTGTAACCAGATGGCAAAAATTAGAGCAACCCACAGGCTGCCCTGAAGAGCACCTCAGACTAGGCAACCCTGACTCGTTTGAGCTCCACTCCTGCACCAATGTGACGCAGCACATGGACTGGAGCTTTGCCCTGGAATAACTGAGCCTGGGATGCTGCTGGAAAGCTGTTTCACACACGCCTTTTGCTGACCCCAGTGTCCAGGGTGCCAAAGCAGAGGCGGCTCCTCAGCCACGCACCCGAGCACCCATCAGCCCAGTTACGGACACTATACAAACCAGGTGATAATTTTTAAGGACATCCACTGCATGTCTGTTTTAAAATCAGCTGCATGACAGCCATCAAAGCCTCCTTCTGGCTTATGTTTCCAAAACCTTGTCTCTTTCATGTATTAGAGCACTTGGTTTAATGAAAAGGAAATTTCTCTCCTAAAATACCTTGCCCCTTTACTTACATCCTTAAACATGAATTGTTATGGCCCTGCTATGGTACCACCAGCGGCAGCTACTGTATCCAGCTTGTGAATGAATGAGCAAAGTGAGGTTAGGCGGTTCGGTTCCTACGGAGATCAAAACGCACTGGCAGGTGTCCGCAGCAGCCTTTAGGGCTTTCCCCTGCCATTCGCAAATTCACCCCACTCAGCATCCACTAAAACCATCAGTCACCTGCACGCAACACTCAGCAGTGATGTCTCTGAAAGAATGACCTCAGTTCAGTTGATCCATTCACTTGAAGGAGGACGTAACAGTAATTCATGTGGAAAGCCAGGAACCTACAACTTCAAAAGTGTCCAGAGGTCATTGCATGCATTGAAAGGTGAAAAGAGAACTATCAGTACAGCCAGGACAATGAGAGACTCTATTATTGCCAAACATTTACATATGTCCAAGGCAGACGAAGAGAGATCCACACACAAAAAATCCTTTCTTATCCTGGTTGCAATCAGTACTTGGAATGGAAAATCTCTTAAAACCCTTATTTCAGGTTAACCTAAATTTGTATTTATACGAGCTAATATATTATTAAAGAAAAGGTTTGTTCCAATGGAGAGAACTATTTAATAATTTCTTTACAGATAAGAAATGCATGAGCATTAGTTTGCCTAGTAAAGCTGTATTTTGTAATGGGAAAAACTATGGCCTTTGATACCTTGAAATCTAAAAAGAGTGTACAGCAGCAAAGGTATAAATATCGAGTCTTTTTGAGCAGCTTTAAGAGAGATGGGGATGTTGCTGATATCTCCACTTAATTCAGTTTTCAACAGAAGATTGTGTGGGCAGCTTCCCACAGAACAGGAGATGCACCAGCAGGCCAATCAATTACCCAAAGTTAACGTGGCTTTGCAATAAGTACCTATTGGAAAGGTTACAAGCTACCTGCTAAATGTTAGAAGACTCTAGAGCTAAAAAAAGGCTGCCTGTGAACCCTTAGCTCATTCAAAAGCATTTCAATACATTCCCTTTGCAATGCATTGTTTGTAACTAGTGCTTCTTGCCTCACTCGCTGCACAGACCAGTCAGGGTTCAGTTTACTGAACAACAGTACATTCATTTCTTTTAACTTCAGCACGTAACGGGCAGCTGCCAGCGCTCTCTTTGCTGTCCACCACACAAGCCCTGCAATGACTACTGAATATTTCCTTTCCTCTCAAGCTTTTCTACTGAGCGTTGTCCCTGCAAAACCAAAGACTTCACATCCCCTAATGAACTCCAGCATCCTTCCCACGGACCGCAGGGAGAGCTGGGCACAGAGAGAACGAATCCAGGCAGCCAGGGTGCCAAGCCAGAGCTTAGGAGGAGTTTGTGCCATTGTGTCAATGCAGGGAAGAGCCTCTCTCCACTCACAGTTGCATCTCTACAACTACTTGGAGAGGTAGGCAAAAATGTTCCTCCTGGAAGATAGCTAGCACGGTACCTGCCGTCCCCGTCTTCTCTGCAATTATTCCCCTGGCAAGCACGAAACCAGGGTTTAAACCCCTCCTGCTGGAGATATTTAACACTAGGGAACATGCCTTTAGCCACTAGAGTATATGATACCCCAAGATGAGTAGGTGCTCTGAATCGCAACACTGAAGCTATTTTTTCTAAAATAGGTACTGATCACTGAGACAGCAAGATGACATGTCTGGCCCTCTGGCCCAGTACGCTTGGCAATCACTGAAAAGGGGGGAAATCACAACTATACCATCTGATGCACTGGACACTCAACATAACGTAACGCAGTGTTTGGTGGACACCCCACAACAGACGCAGGTGAGGATCTTCTCCCCACCAAGGGCTGAAGCCGCCTGCCCTGCTCCCCATTGCACTGCACACATACGCATGAGTCAGCAGTTCATTTGGACGGCTTGCAGGAATATCGCTGCTTTTAAACTCAATCTCATGGCAACTTTACTGATGTTTTCTCTACTTCACAGGCAAAATCACTTGTCCATGTACATTTAATATTGTGTTAATACACCAACAAAGACATTCTCTTTCAGCAAAAGACAATACTGCATGTATCACTTCTAAAGTGATCTTGCAGCTCGAGGCTCACATTTCTAGGGCTGCTCATTCTTTGGATGCATTTACATGCTGGATGGAGTTAAAAACCTTGTTATGGGTTTGCCCTATATTTTGGGGTAAAAATCACTGACCTGGTGATCAGCAATTACAAGCTGAGACTTCTTTTAACTATGTGTCAGTGAAACTGCATTGTGCCCTCATGGTTTCCTGTGCTGCTGGAGGGCTAGATGCCAAACGGGCACAGCCTTTTCCAGTGGATGCGGCACTGTCCCGAAGGATACCTGGGATGTAATCTACCCCCCCCCAAAACCCAGATTATCTTTGGAAATGGTGGCTGCTACAGATGATATACACCTATGTGGTCCCATCCTCTCATTTACTGCATTGTGAGCTTGCCTGCAAGCTGGCATGTGTAACACGCAGAGCTGTATCTTTCCCTGCCCAGTCCCTGTGTCCCCATGGGGACAGTTTTTGTCACCCAAGTTGCAGGTGCACAGATGGGGTGACATCAAACCCACACATGATTGAGAAGCTTCTCACTCTCTCTCTAACACTGCACAAGGACCAGATGGCAACAGAATACATGTTAATTTAAAGATGGCAAAATGGCTTTTCAGAATGGATGAGGCAGGACATTAAAGAATTTAATTTCTGGACATCTCCTCCAGACTTTTAATGGGTTTCTTCCATTGCTCCTTGCAGCAGACTGTTCTGTATGCTACTGTATCCCCCCAAAAGAACAAATCAAGATGCTGAGATAGAGGAAAAATGCCTATCTTGCTTTACTAATTTTGGCTTTTAATTCTCCCTTTTGTTCATTCATTTTCCTGTTTCATAAATCCCAACTGGAAGTGCTTCTCCTCCCTTCCTTTCAGCCCAACCTCTCTCCATGGCATTCAGAAGCAAACAGAAGGAAATCACCTCCAATGCTACTGCCAATGCCATTACCCACAAGGATCCCCAGCCCCCAGGAAACAGCTGTCCTTCTGTTTCCTCCACTATGGGTGAGACCCCTCTCAGCGGACTTCAGATTCCTGTGGCAGGGACATCTAAACCTGAGCTACTCACTCCACTCTCCTGGCTGTGGCAATGGAGAAAAACAGCCACTGGAAGGCACTAGACACCCCACGTAAGGCAGATGCCTTAGATGATGTGCCCTCTCTTACTGAGGACAGGTGCGTGCACTGGGAAATCCACCCCAGCAGAGGTTACACCTTTAAATAGCCTGTCCGGACCACTTCAAAACTGCTTTAGGGCTTAAGACTCCTGTGCACAGCTAGCCAGTTCAAGGCTTACCATAGCACCACACTGTACCTCACTGTGTATGTTAAAAATGTGATACTGATAAAAACCACGGATGGCATTCGTCTTCTCAGTTTGAGACATCTGCTGTGCAGACTTGTATATCTGAGACAGTCATTTACACTTTCTGCATAGTTAGTAGACAGAAAAAAGACATTTCCATAGCACGATTTATCTCCTCCTAAAGTAGACGATTAAAACAAGCCAGATGAATCACCCTCTCCCAGTGCTTGTTTCTCTCCACCAGCTCTAAACAGTCTGGGGCGACAAGCTCAGAAGTAGGCGTCTCTAGTGTAGGTGTCTGAAGCTGGGCGAGATGAGTCCCACCTCCCCAACGCTGCTGTCAGGAACAGAGAGTGAAGCCGCTGCAGACAGTACTGGTAGGCTCAGAGCTGGGCCCTGCCACACAGACATGTTTAGCTGTCGCCAATGAACCACTTCAGCTGTTGCCACCTAGTTCAGCAAATGAGTGAACAAAGTATTATACAAGTGCCGGGTGCCCTTGTCAACCCTTCAGCATGAGAAAGTGACCCTCACAGACTAAGGTCCTGCGTATTAGGGACTGAAACGTGTACCTAATGATAACACATGACTCCGACAGCTTCTCCAGGATATGAATGTGCTTCAACGTAAGGATATTCTTAAACAGCTCTTTAAATCAGGCTTCTGGAAAAAAATCAGACAAAAGGAAGAATCCTTACAGATCTCTCTGACAGTTACAAATGAGCCATCCTCAAGGCATTTCCATTTTGCCAGCCTCTCAAACATTTTGCAGCTGCTTGGGTATTGCACAGAGCAAGTTTGTAAAGCTTGCAAAAATATCATATGCTTATCATAAATAGGGGAGAAGGAGCTGAGGCAAGTCCTGTAAGACAGTGCCTGACCCTCAGCATAGGCAGAGCTCTATAAACCCGTGACATGCAGGGGGATTGAAGCTGGACACTACACAAGGTATATTTTCACAACCTTGAATGCTGTGTGAATTCCTCCTCACCCAGTACATGGAGAGATCAGTGAGAGACAATTCGTTCCAACACAATTACTTAGCAGTTACAAACATACCTAAGAACACAGATGATGATTTCTGGTGGTGGTTTTCTGGACACACAATACTATTTGCCTCAGTAGCAGACTCCCAAACTCCTCAAGGTGTTTTTATCCCATTCCTACCTACCACACTAGCTATGCACTATTTAGCCCTCCAGGTTTTTTGAGCTAAGCTGTTAAACAGCAGCTGAGGCATCATCCTGTGAAAAGAAGAAGTGCGAAATCCACAAAGTGATTTACGTCTCTAATTGCCACTGTAGTTGTCTAAATCTGAGATGATGGTATTTATTTAGATATGTTGCCCAGGCATCTTCTCCACAGTTGATCAGGTTAAAGAGTGAGGTCTTAGGGACTCATCTGTTGCCTGGCAGATCAGCCAGTAGCTAGCGCAGCTTTCTCCTGCCATTGTCATTGATGACCTCTCCTTTCACAGGTCACCCTGATAGCTGGTTTTAGGGATCTGTTAATATTTCATTTTGGAAGCCAGTAATCCCCATGTATCAATCTTTCCAAAGGCCTACATCTCTGCTGCACAGAACAGTAATGAGAGCACGCACAGCCTAACTTCTGCATCAAGGGACATTCCCTCCTTCTCCAAATTAGCTTTAGCTTTGCCAAGGCTGCTTGCACCAGCTGTATCCTCCTCCTAATCCCACGAGAGCTCCTCAGATGCCAAAGAATCTGTTCCCTGGCATGCTTAAACACCACGACTCCTAAGAGGGTTTGTGCCTGTGCTACACCCAGACCCTCAAAGACACATTTGAGAGTTTCCATCTCTCATTTTAAGAGTCATCTCCAAGAAACATTTCCATTCTGTATTTGAAGTAGTCCTTGGAACAAGGCCCAGAGCCTCACTTTTTCTACTCTGGGCAAATGACCTCCTGACTTCATGCTTTCCCAATACATAAGGACATTACTCTGAGCAGGCCAGCTTTGCAGATACCTGGGTTCCCCTGGCCTCGGAGGGCCTGCGGATGAGGGCACCTTCTTGGGCAGATGGGATCCCTGCTCCTTCAAGCACAGGAGCTGCACTACACAGAGTTCTATGCACTGAGCTACTGAAGAGGCGCACACACTCCACCTCCACTTTTTGAAGGAAAGGGTTCAGCCACTTAGCTGCCAACTCAGCTCTGAAACAGAGTGGTAAGTGCTAGAGAGAGTCAGCAATAGTGAGGAATGGGCATCCTAGCACGGCATAAAGCACAGGACTCAGTTCAGCATTACCTACTGGGCAAGCTAGATGATTCATCCCGCAGCCTCACCAGTATCCTTTGATGGGGGTCAACAGGCACATTGATAAAGGAGATGCAGTTTCCCTTTCTAGGGTTTTAAGAGGCTTCTGACAAAATCCCACTCCAAAGGGCCTTACAGAAAACAAGCAGCCAGGGAAGGTGCTGGAACGGATAAAAGGCTCAGTACAGGATAGGAAACCAGTGAGGAGGAATTGCGGCACTTGGGGAAGCAGCTGAAGCTCTGCAGATGTCTGCTGTGGGACCTGCACTGTTCGCCAGAACCACAGGTAACGTGAACAAGGGGGCGAGCGGTGAGGTGACAAAGTTTCCTAATGACGTGCAGGTCAGCAGGGGTAAGGGCCAGCTGCCAGGGATGACAGGCTACATGACTGGGTCATAAATCAGCAGATGGAGAAAGTGCCGATAAAGAGGTGCGGGTGGGAGTAAACAATCACACGCTGCACAGGCAGCGACAGGGTCTGGCCGTTGCCACTAGAGATCCCGAGCCCTGCGCAGGCTGCTCCACAAAAAGGGCAACTTGGCATTCAGGAGCAGCCAAAAAAGCAAAATAACTGCCAAAAATTACTAGGAACAAAGCAGAAAAGAGAGAAAAAAGTTGTTTCTTACATCCGGGGAAACTGCAGCTGTCAGCACACCCACACTGCAAGAGATGCATCTCAGGCTAGAAAATACATCTTCCCAATCAATTCCACCGAGCTGGAGACAGGACCAGACAGACCTTTGGTCGGGTCCCATATGGTGGCTCTGCGTGCGGTTTCTGAGGACATTTCTCTTGGGTTCCTGCGGGGAAGCTGTGAGTCCCCATGGGTGGCTGGTGGGTGGGACTGCAACACTTGGTGTTGCAATGAGTTTGGGTTTGTCTGTGCACATCTCCCCACCTTTCCAACCATGGTCGGTGCTGAAGGTCTAACAGACCAATATTACATTTTTTAATGAATACCAATTAAAGTATTGTAATGGAAAAATGACAAAACCCCATAAACCTTTATTAAATCAGTTTTTAAATGGGAATATTTGGTGAAAACGACATCGCACATATGGATTTGTAGATGCTATTTGGGAAACTGTAACAGTTTAAAGCACTTTCTTTAAATACTTTGCTTTTACAGTAACAGAAAATAATTTTACTTAATTTGATCATGGAATGGCATGACTAAATTAAGAATAAATCAATACATCAGATATAGTTTTAAAATCCACAGTAGAGGTTATTTTGAAGAACAAAACCAGGGTATTAACCTATTAGGTCAGAAGGTCTGAATTTGCTTGAGACTACAGAATAAGGGATGTAGGTATCTGGAAATGAGGAAAAGTGCATGAACACAGACTCAAAGCAAGACTGATGAAGTCTGAGTTGAGATCCTGTTTTGCTATTGGAATTCATAATATAAACTAACTAATTATAAAAAAAAAGTGTTATGATAATCTATGCAGGATATTCAGACTTATCTGATCATCTCACCTTAATTTCAACAGGGTAGGAAATAGGTCTATTGGCTCACAGGCAATCAAGATGATTCCTCTGTGCTCTTGCCTGTGGAAATCTGTCCCGTTTCACTGTGATACCACCAGATCATCCATATAGCTTAACTTGCACAAAATAGGCATAAGTTTCTCGTAATAGGTACTCCAAAATCCTAATGGTTATCATATATTAACTCCCATTTTATCCTGTGCTAAATACTGTACCTAAGCTTACTAAAAGTTAGAATTCAATATTCTGCACATATTTGTTGAAGATACATTAAATTCTCCTCCTTAGCATGCATATTTCTTTCTTCTTCTGTCAAATACTCCATCAAGGCTTCCTGCAAAATATATATGCTCATTCCTATTACTGATACAGAGAGCTGAAAAATTATCAACTTCATACTGCAGCAATTTGGACTTTAATCCATTTAATTTATCTTTGGAGGCAACTGTATTAAAAGTGCTGCACTTGAATGGGCCTCATTAAAATATGACATTCTATATTGTGGGGTGGGGAGTTTCCCTAAATACTATCCTTTTTATTATTAATCAGAATGCATGACTGGAGTCCAGAGTGAAAATGGAAGATACTGGGTGCTCATTACAGTATCAGCATTGTGGTACTGGAAAGTAACAGCCATAAAAGCATGTAAAGAATAAACCTGATTATGAGATACACATTCTTGATAGTAAGGAAAAAGATATTTTTTCTTTCCCTTCATTATTCTGGATTCCTTTCTTGAATATAAATTGGACTGAAGCTTACAGTAAGCTACCTGGCCAGGTCTCTGTGAGTTTCGCCATTGACTTTGAGAAGACCAGCATCTGTGTGAAAGCACAATTTCCTTTAGAACAAAAATAAGCTATGATCAGAACTGTATTCTGGGCAAATTTTAATCAGAGTCTGTGTAAGTTTCACCCTGAACAAAGGTTTGAGAGATGATTGTCTGTTCTCGTGAAAAAACCAAAACCGGACTCTCTGCAGGCAACTACTGTATTAATTAACCGGGCATTCTGAGTGCCATGTGTCTTTCTCGAGTAATAGTTTTATCTCCAAGGAAATTCTACTGCTTATACTAATATAAATAGCACATTTATATCAGCACATATATGCATGTATTAATACTAAGAGGTAAGTGAATTCATGCTAACTGTGGAGGCTATGTTGGCTGCATTTTATGAAAAACAAGATGATATTCTTTCTCCCTTATGGAGCTTTCCAAAATTCAGAGCTGCTTGGCTTTCAAGTAAACACAGTTTTAGCCAGAAGCTTTTGCTATAGCCCATTGGTTTCTTGCATGCTGAAGTCTAACTCCAATTGATTTTTCTCTTAGAAGCTAAAGGGTTAACCTGCTATTGAACCTCAGACATAATGCTTTTTTTAGGTCCTAAGTTCAGAACAAGATAGTTGGAGCATCTGTTCTCTGTCAACCAATAACCAGATATCAGAGTGGACTTGACATGGACTCGAGCGTGCTCACAGTGGTTGGAGTAACGTACATATATGCAGAGAAGTCCCTACATGATTTGCTGCTCAAGTATCTACCAGAAGAGAGAAGAGGATGCCTCCTCACCTCTCACCAGCAAGCTCAGCAAAAGCTGGGTCTCCTTTGATAACAAAGCTAGGTTTGGCTAGACCCATGTTGGCACCAAGGCACTCAGTATAACGCCGAGCAAAAATATACATATACATGACATGTAAAAATTCTAGTTTCTATTTTCTCTCTGATACTTGCCTCTTCCTCTTTTCAGTGAGAAAGGCTTTTGCAGTTTGCTATTCCTGACTTGTTTCAATCAGCTACACAAGACAGATTCATGCCTTTTTCAGCCATAAATACACTACTACCCTTTGCTGAGACTTGCACTAGGGAATTTGAGGTGATTGTGGAACAGGCATATCTAGATCGTATTTCCTGACTTCTGTATTCTCCATGAGTGAATTACAAGGCTTACAGGGCTGTGATTATTATTTTTTTTTTATTTCAGGAGGTTTTTGCCAGAAATAGTGATGCTGAGCAAAACGTATACCTATTACCTCAAGAAGAGTCAACATACAACTTTTGTATAACCAAAGGGTGCTAGACCCCATAGCGAAATTCATGCCTTGAGTAGGACTCACAAAATTTCCAGGCTAGGTACCCCTGCATTATGTCCAGGTAGAGTGGATCCAGGTTCCTGGAACTGGGCAGTTAACATCAGAGGTGATACCTGGCTTCTCCAGTACATGGTGCCAACACATTTGGTGGGCAGCTCTGCCTAAAAGCAAGCAATCTCTGCACTGCTAAAACCGCTTTGTTTCCTGTTGCCTTTGATCTTATGCTGCAGTGGCTGTCAGCAAAACTCAGTGAAGATTACAAAATAAATCCACTCTTTTATTGGCCAAATTCCTGCTTCTGCAGGATGCTATCCAGGTCTGCAGTGGCATCTCACAGTTTATAATTAACAAAGATTAACTGGGCTGTGGACTAAAGGTTGGCGATGGTACTGCAGCCAAGCGGAGGGAGCCACTTCGTCTATAAGTGAATGTGCTGGGAAAGCTACAACATAAATAATGCTACATATGAAGTGTATAACTGGGAGGTTGCTGGGGAATACATGTTGAGCTGTTACGGACTTTTATGTTGAACTACTAGTCTTTTCTGAACTCTGGCTCTTACACTGAACTGCTTTTATGCTACAAATCCTACTGTCTACAATTGTCAGCCATTAGGAAAGATGGCCGGAAATTTCTGGCAGCGAAGAGGGCAAACCACATCCTGGGGTGCATCAAACACAGTATAATCAGCCGGTCAAAAGAGGTGACTATCCTGCTGTATTCAATGTTGGTATGGCTGGAGTATTGTGTGCGGTTCTGGGCCCCACAATTTAAGAAGGATGTGAAGGTCCTTGAATGTGTCCAGAGGAGGGCAACAAAGCTGGTGAAAGGGCTGAAGGCATGTCCTCTGAGGAGCAGCTAAGGACTTGGACTTGTCTAGTTTGGAGGAGGCTGAGGGGTGACCTCATTGCTCTCTACAGCTTCCTGAGGGGGGGACAGGGAGAGGGAGGTGCTGAGCTCTTCTCCCAGGGATCCAGTGATAGAACACGTGGGAATGGTCCAAAGCTGCGCCGGGGTGGTTTAGACCAGACGTTAGGAAGCCTTTCTTTACCGAAAGGGTGGTCAAACACTAGAACAGGCTTCCTAGAGAGGCAGTCGGTGCCCCAAGCCTGTCAGTGTTTAAGAGGCATTTGGACAATGACTTCAATAACACACTTTAACTTTTGGTCAGCCCTGAAGTGGTCACGCAGTTGGACTAGATGATCATTGCAGGTCCCTTTCAACTGAAATAGTCTATGATCTATGATCTAATTCTTTTACAAGAATTATAAAATGAAAATAGGAGACAATGAATGACACATTCGGGTGACTTAATAATTATTTTTTACTAGTTCTTGTTCCAACTTCTCATGGGAGTAATCTATAATTAGATAGATGGATTAGTAATCTGCTTATTTTTTGAGAGCAAATGCCTAAATTGATTCAAGAGGACTAGAAAATGCATCTTGCTTCATTTAGGGATAAGTGGGTGAAATGTAATGGCCTGTGATCTACAGAAAGTCGGAAAAGATGATCCAATGGCTGCTGTTATTCTTAAGTTCTGTCGCTGTAAATGAAACTATTGTTTGTGCATAGTGTGTACATATTGGACCCTTTCAGCCACTAAAGTAAGGAAGCTTGAATAAATCTTTAATAACTTATCTCTCTGCTTCATGATGCATTAAAGCTCCTGCCCTGGCATTAGTTTAGTAGCATCAAAATGGTCTCGTTTTATTCTTGTATCATTTGGAGATCATTTGGAGAGGGGATATAAAGTGCAGAAGTAACGAGTCACCTCCAAACCTATATAGCTTATGAGTTTGCACAGGCAAGATGGTATACAAAATAATCAGTGGAACACGATCAAAGATGAGCTGGTGGGAATCCCCAGTGAGTAAGCCTAGCACAGCTAAGAGCAGCTCGTTTTCAGTCTGTTTAAAGCCTAAGAAAGCACGGTGCCATTTTGGAAGGGAGCCAGTTGTTATGCAACAAGAAACTCCTTACACCTTTGGAACAAGATCTTGGATATCTGCTCAAATACGTTGTTGTGTTAACTGAAAATACTGCAAGGAATAGGAAAACTGCGCAAAAGTTGCCCTGGGGCAAAGCCAGAGTGTAATTACCGTCTACGCACACTTAACAGTCAGTACCCACAGTAAACATGGAAGAGGGTACCGCTTTTCCATCAGGGGAGTAAGTCACATTAACTTTACCCTGTAATAGCAGAGCACATGCTGGCAGGTACCATGGAGAAGCAGACACACAGCAAATTTACACCCCCATTCACTCCAGCAGCTGCACGCAAACTTGTTGCCATTACCTTCACCCCTAGATCATTCACTCCATCCCAGCTCCGGTCAGGAGCAGGCAAAAGCTGCTACCACAACTATGAAGCAAACTCAAGGTGGGTTTGATGGTCTCTGCCTCAGTCATGAACGTTCATATATAAGACTGTCTTCTGTGAAAGAAGACAGCCTGACCAAAAGCAAACATTTTGCAAATTCCTCCCCGCAGAAGCCAGCATGCTTTCGTCACGAAGGCCACTTCAGTGGGGAAGCACACACCAACCCACAGCCCTGGCTGAGCCACCGAACCACCGGCCCCTCCTGCTCCCCAGCCGCTTCTGTTTTCTAGAATGCATGAGCACTGCGCAGTTCTATAATGGACAGTTCTTGCATAAAAACGACCAGTAGGCACAATTCTTGCTAACTCCTGGGTGAAATTTTCACAGGGATCGTTGTAGTGCTCAGGCAAAGTACAAACAAGCGCTGTCTGACTACCAAAACCTCTAGACGCCACGAGCAGAACACTGCTAATAGTTACACAGTGTTTATCTGGACATACATATTTATGCAGCATTTCAGCTTATTTCCCAAAAAGGAAGTTTTAGTAGGAATCTGAAGTCATTGACTTGAGTAAAAGAAGTCCTCTCACACCCCCATCGCATCCATTTGTGGCAGTGCCGTCCTGTGGCCAGAACACGTATGGGAAGTTTGGGGATCTATTCATATCTGTTGTAAGTCTTTTCTTGCCTGCTCTGAGAAAAGATGTGCTGCTTGTTTTTAGACAATATATTTGCTTCATTCTGCAGTTTTTCAGCTGCCCCATCTGCAAAATGAGGATAATAAAACCGCATATTTTAAGGAAGCAGACTGCCACTCATGAAAGTTTTTGCTGTGCTTGAGATCTTCAGTTTCTGCTTGCTAAAGAAGTGAAAAAGATCTATTATTAAAGTGACTACAGTGTTGATATGCTTGTGATGAATTCCCTGCAGGCATGCAATATATTAAAGGCCAAATTAATTTCTCATTTGCACTTGTACAAATTCCCTGCAACTCCAGTGATGCAGACAAGGTTACTCCAGCCGAGCACGTGGCAGAATCTGGTTCCACAGCAACTCAGTTTAGATATTTACATGTAAGAAATGAAAGCAGAGAGGTATCATTGGCGTGATAAGCAACTTTGAGTATCACTAGTCACTCTTCCCGACAAAACAGTGCAGAAGAAATGTGCTATGTGGGGAGGCTGCAATACCATTTCTTTGGTGCAGGAAGCCTGGGAATAAGTAGCTCTAAGTAGGGGCTAATTAAGTGGAGGATGGGTTTCCTCTGGCAAGGTGATTGTCCTGCAGCTCCTCATGATGTCACCTATCTCTAGAAGATCCCAAGATGCAGAGCGGGGATGGAAATATTTACCTCCCCATGAAAGGAAAGTCAGTTCTCAAAGTACACTGTGCTTCCCGGTACAAACAAGGTGAAACCAGCCAGTCGGCTGGTCTGAGAGAAATGGCCACAGCAATATGGAGGGAAAGCGGTGAGAAAAACAACATCAGAAAGATGGACAAGCACAAAGCAGGTGCCAAGCCTACATTTCTCAAAATATGAAATGTGTGCAATGGTACCAGGCACAGAAAACACACGGCATGGTTACTGCCTGCCTGAGTGATGCATGTAGATACAGTTGACTTGAAAAGTGCTGGTACAGCAGGCTCAGTGCATACTGATGATTCAATCTCTGAAATAATTCGAAATGGCAGTCACGCTTCTGAAAGCGCACAAAGTCCTTATCTCCTTTTTAAAGCAAAGAAGCTACTGCACCAACGGGAAAATAGAGGGAATGCTGGAAGGCTTTACAGCAATGCATGTCAATGAAAGGCTCCTCTTGGCTAACTATCCTAGAGTGAAACATATTCCGAGCGGTTCTGCCAAAGATCCTTGAAGTGCTTTGATGGTGGTTGATAGGGGAGAAAATAATCATAACTACGAAGCAGAGGAAAGTTTTTGCTGTCTTGCCTTTGCAGCACTGGCTATGCCTTTGCAAGGGACTTGGACTACCAGAGAACTTCAGGATAGCAAATCTTTGCCAGAGGTACGGCAGCTGGAGCAAGGGAAGCAAGCAGTCCACGGTATGCCCACTGCTTCACTTTATTTTTGTCTATAACTACATCTTGGCTTTTTCATATGGCTCTAAACATCAGCTGGCAAAATTAGTCAATATTAATCTGAAAGGAAATGTTGTCAATTGATTTGGAAAGAGCAGCTCCCAAACAAAGCCAGTCTGTTTCATTAAAAGGAAGCAAACAGCAAAGGAAACTCTTACCTGCCTCTGTACAACCTCCCGGCCCTATCAGATGCCATCAAGGCAATTTAGATTTTGCCACTGATGATAAAGGAAAAAGAATCTGAAGTAAAGAAGTGTATTGGGTTTGCGTAGCAAGGTTTTGGTAGCAGGGGGGATACAGGGGTGGCTTCTGTGAGAACCTGCCAGAAGCTTCCCCCATGTCCAATAAAGCCAATGCCAGCTGGCTCCAAGACGGACCCACCACTGGCCAAGGCCAAGCCCATCACCCATCCAGAGGTGGTAGCACCTCTGGGATAACCTAGTTAAGAAGGGGGAGAAAAACCTGTGCAACAAAAAGAGCAATTGCAGCTGGAGAAAGGAGTGAGAAGATGTGAGAGGAACAGCTCTGCAGACACCCAGGTCAGTGAAGAAGGAGGGGGAGGAGGTGCTCCAGGCACCAGAGCAGAGATTTCCCTGCAGCCCATGGAGAAGCCCATGGTGAGGCAGGCTGTCCCCCTGCAGCCCATGGAAGATGATGGTGGAGCAGAGATTCCACCTGCAGCCTGTGGAGGACCCCACGCTGGAGCAGGTGGATGCCCGAAGGAGGCTGTGACCCCATGGGAAGCCCGTGCTGGAGGAGGCTCCTGGCAGGACCTGTGGACCCATGGAGAGAGGAGCCCACGCCAGAGCAGGTTTGCTGGCAGGACTTGTGACCCTGTGGGGGACCCACGCTGGAGCAGTCTGCTCCTGAAGGACTGCACCCCGTGGGAGAGACCCACGCTGGAGCAGCTGGTGAAGAACTGCAGCCCATGGGAAGGACTCACATTGGAGAAGTTGGTGGAGGACTGTCTCCTGTGGGAGGGACCCCACGTTCGAGCAGGGGAAGAGTGTGAGGAGTCCTCCCCGTGAGGAGGAAGGAGCGGCAGAGACAACGTGTGATGGACTGACCACAAGCCCCATTTCCCATCCCCCTGTGCTGCTGCGGGGGGGGGGAGGTAGAGAAATCAGGACTGAAGTTGAGCCTGGGAAGAAGCGAGAGGTAGGGAGAGGTGTTTTAAGATTTACTTTTTATTTCTCATTACTCTACTCTGATTTGATTGGTAATAAATTTAATTTTCCCCAAGTTGAGTCTGTTTTTCCTGTGACAGTAACTGGTGAGTGATCTCTCCCTGTGCTTATCTTGACCCATGAGCTTTCCATTGTATTTTCTCTGCCCTGCCCAGCTGAGGAGGGGAGTCATAGAGTGGCTTTGGTGGGCACCTGGCCTCCAGCCAGGGTCAACTCACCACAAGAAGAAAAGGTCCAACTAGATCAACAAAATCCCTGGTGGGCAGCGATAGGGTATCTGAGAGCTGGTGTGCAGAGTGGAGATGGAAATGCTTGAAAGGATTCAATTTTATGGCACAGGGAAAGACTGCACTGCTTCTGTTTCTATATAAGGTAGGTAATAAACTGTATTTGAACTGGTAGAAGAGGAATGAGATGACCCACATTTCAAAGCTGGAACCTGGTGGGTTATTATTATTTATGATTCATAAAGCATGTGCAGTGCACCAAAAGAAAGGGAGACGTGCTCCCTGCCCAGAGGAGCCTCCAACGCAAACCTTGAGAGAAACAGTCTGCTGGGCATGGGGCTAACTCCAAGGGCTTTTATTTATTGTATTTATTGTGTAATGAAGATCAGACTTGCTCTTCTTTTGGTCAGAAAACTGAGATCCCTTTTCCTATCTCTACAGCAGGTGGTTTTTTTTTTGTTGGATGAATGCAACAGCTGTATTCTCCGTGAACTGAAATAATAACCTTCAGGTACTCCTTCTTTTCCACTTTTACTTGCTGATTTTAGTTCCTTTCCCCCTCTTCGGCATTTCTGCATTTTCTCTCTTTCTCCTCCACAGAGCTATTGCTACCATTTTTTCTTTTCCTTTCTTTGTTCCTCAGCTTTTCAATATTACTTTTTTTTCTTTTTCATGAGCTTTCTATGGAGTCTCAAATTCATATTTTACCTCTTACTGTTCAATCATTCCCTTTTTTGAGTCATTCTTCCTCTTTACTCATCTTGCTCATCCCTTTCTGCCTCTCCTGCCTCCATTCCTCTCAGCCAACCTTTTTCCTCTCACCAACCCCATTCTTTCAACCAGCTACCACATTTGTCAAAACAGTGGCTGCCTCTTTGCCCTTCCTTCAGGAACTGAGCTCCATATCCACCCCTCAGATGGGCTTCTCTTCCTGACCTGTGCCCTCCTATGTTCCACCTGCCTCCACATCACTCCCTCCATCTCACCTGGTCTGCCTCTCTAGGACATGGCCTACAGGTTTCTACCAAAGATCGCAACTCCTCGCCCCAGACTTCCCCACTAGCTATGCCCAGATCTTAGAGCTCTCTGGGAGATCCCCCTGAGCACATCGCTGCCCTTTTCAAGGTTCCCAGCTAGGATCCCTGAAAGTCTCCAAAGGTCCCCATGGTCCCTGAAGGTCTGCCAACCCCCCTACTGCTGTTGGGCTCATAATGTCCCTCCTAGCCACAGATCCCCAACCCCTCCGCTATCATGCAGCTGGGTTGGCAACCTGAGGTGAGGACAGATGGCTGGGATACGGGGCAGTGTCCCTCCCATCGGGGGTCAAACCTGCCCAGCACCCTCCCTCCTGCCAGAGCTCCCACCTGGTACTTGCCCAGGGGCTTGAGGGCTGCTCCAGGGCCCCGAGGGGAGCTCCGGGAGAGGAGCTCTGCCTCTGGAGCGTGGGGGAGGAAAGAGCTGGAGCAGAGTGAGGCGGAGGACAGGGGTGGGCGCCGGTGATGCCCGGCAGCGGGGGGGAGCTGAGCGACCCGTGGGCGGGCGGCGGGGACCCCCGCCGCCCGCCCACGGGTCGCTCAGCTCCCCCCGCCGCCGGCACCGCACTTGGTCGCCCCGGAGCATCCCTGTCGCGGTACCCAGTCGCCCCGGAGCATCCCCCGTCGCGCTACCCGGTGGCCTCGGAGCATCCCCCGTCGCGGCACCCGGTCTCCCCGGGATACCCCGGCGGCGGTACCCCCGTCCCGCTCCCAGCCGTCATCTTTTACCTTCCACTTTGGTAAGGGTGAGGACGGGGCTGTTGCAAGCGCTGAGGGGGGCCACCCTGGCCGAGTGCTTCTTCATGGCGAGCCCGTCGCCGGCGGCAGCTCCCCGCCGCCCCGCGCCTACATCCTGGCGCCGCCGGAGCCCTCCTCGGCGGCGCTCCCCCCGGTACGGCTCCCGGCCCGCCGCCCTCTGCCGCAGCACCGGGCGGCGGCGGGGGCTGGGGCTCGCCCGCCCGCCCGCTGCCGCTCGGGGCTGCTGCAAACCCGACGTCACCGGCACGGCCCCCCCCCGCCCGCCCCCAGGGCTCCCGGGGCCGCCCCCCCCCCCCCCCCACCGGGGTCGAGAGGGGGGTGGCGCCCGGACGCCGCGGCGAGGGGAGCTGCCGAGCCCCCGGGAGCCGCCTGCCCCGCGGTCCGGCCTCGGAGCGCCGGTCCGCGGCGTGCCTGCTGCTCCGGGGCCGCGGGAGCCTTCCCGGGCGCCGCTCGGGCAGAGCACGCAGGGAGCCCGGACCGTAATGCGGCTGCGGACACCGCTCCCGCTCCCCGCCGGTGTGCCGGGGCTTCCCGGAGAGAGCCGGGCTCCCGGCCCCGGCGATTTCTGCGGGCGGTGAATTCAGCGGGGCTACTGCACCGCCGGCAAAGGGCTCCTGGCTTTTCACGGTCTGCTTCGGTTCCTTCTTACTGTCTTACGGGAAAGCATAATTTACACTCTTGAAACCATTTTTTTATTTGCCCGTATTATATCCCTCCTTTATTCTCCTTCAAGTCCAGTCACTGCTCTCTGTCGATTTTCACCCGTGCCTTTACTAATTTCTACCTTCCTTTCCACAGCCTTTTCTGTTCCTGCTGTGTCCTTTCTAAGAGGGAGACCAAAATCAGACACAGCATTCAAGATGAGGACACACCATTGATTTATCAATAATATTCCAATACTTGCAGTAGCATGCTCTACAGCTTTCTTAACACAGCCTACCAACTTCTTTTTGAGGCATGAAGCAAAATACCTCCATACCTACACACAAGTTAGATTAAAAGTGGCATTTCACAACTGGATGCTGCATGTATGTAGCAACTTTTTCACGATGAGGTTTTGGGTTTTTTTCTTACCCACAAATAATTAAGACTCCCAGTCATGACATACCAACAATGTGTGGTAGATTTACCCTTCTGTTGATATGCAAAACTCTAACTGATATTAATTAACAAGGCTTAATGCAAGTGGATCCAGGAGAGAACAGATTCTAATAAATGAATATGAAACATGTAAAAAATATTATATCTCTATAAGCAAAGAATCAGCTTTCACAAGATGCTGAGCATGGTGAGCTCAGCACCCTTTACTCCTAGTGATTTCTTCTGTGGATATGAAAACACTTGGCACATTTACCAGGTTCAGATATGAGATGCAGCAGCAGACAAAGACGCACATACTCAACATTTCTTAAGATTTGGTAAAATTAAAATGAGTGTACTTTGCAAACAAGACCAGGCAGCCATCAATACTCCACAAACATTCCAAAGTATTTGTTAGTTATATAAATACTAGCTATTGAAAAGCAGCCCCGACAGACTGTTTAGCAAACCGTGGGAAAACACCACCTTCCTTGTGCCGGGCGGTCAGCTCTCTGTATGTAAGAGGCGAGATTTCTCGGTGGGTCAGGTCTGGACTGTTAGTTTGCACAGGTCTCATCTGGCGATCCGCAGCCTGATGAAGCTCAGGAGTGGTTGGCATTTCCTATGACTCTTCCATGTCAGCCTTTGGGATGAGCTTTATGAAAAAAATCATTAGGTTCCTTTCAGAGTGATCCTTCAGGAGAGTATATTCATGTGCTCAGTGCTAAGACCACAAAAGCTTGTCTTGGTCAAAAATTAAAAAAAAAAAAAAAAAAAAAGGCTTTCATGGTTATTTCCAGGCCTTAATAGAATTATCTGATCCATTCGGTTTCCTGTGATGTTACAGATCATAGGCATGTTAGGAACCATGGGTCCATCTTGTTTCACTGCACTATTTCGTCTTGGAGTCCAATCAGTTTCTGATCTTTGGAAGAAGTTACATAAAAAGAGGCAAATCTCACCTCAGACGGTTCTGTCCATGGAATATTTTGCAATGTTGCAGTGCCTTTTATCTAAGGATTTCAAAGCATGTTATAAAATGTTAATTCATTTTATACTGCCTCTGTGAAGAAACTTCAGGCTCACTGGTGAGTAAAATACAGCCACAGAATTTAAGTGAATCCCTCAGATTCAGATGACCAGGTAACACCAGTGAAGAACAGAACACAGACAACCTTGGCTGGCTTCTGCTATGAGCTTACCTTCCAGGATCATCTGAGCCTTTGCTATGTAAGCAGCAAACTTAAAATCAGCATTTTACATCCAAATTTCACCTACTTTTCCTAGAGGTAAATGGCTGTGCAAGGCAGGACAATCAGACTTCTCAACTGGCTGTATCTTGTAATTAATGGGACATTCATAAGAATTAAAATGATATTTATTAAAAAGTCTTTGTTGCTGGGCACTTATACTCTTTTCTTTCTGCAAGGTTTATGCTCTCGTAATTTTTAAAGGAAAGACACAGTAAGTACATTATTTTACTTGGATGATGGTGCTGCTCACCTAGAGAATCACAGTGAAAACAAGACAATTCTTTTTTTTTGATGGCATGTTGTTTTAACTCTGCACCTATTTAATGTTGCAGGATTCGTAGAGTTGTTAATATGTTTCAGGCTTGCAATGTTTTATTTAAGCCTAGAACTCGAAACATCAAAGCCTTGGCTGGCAGTAATGATCCCCCGAGGCGGGCTGGACCTCTGCTTGCCTAGATGAGGCTGGTGTCCAAGCGCGCTGCTTAGCAGAGACTGGCGCACCTCTGCTGGCTGGTGCTGTGAGAGAGCGAGGAGGCATCCAAGCCTTCCAACCTCCCGTCCTCCTCCCTCTTCTGATGATGCTTCGCACGATCACAGCGCTCAAGCCTCCCCTCCTCAGTGTTCAGTTTAGTCACACCAGAGAAGCTTTCAAAGGTACTGAGGGCAATTAGTCTCCAGTTAAGCCTGGTTTCAAAGTGGGGACAGGACATCCAACCACTCGCGGGCCTTGGGAAATCTTTTGCGGAAGGCGTGTGTGAAGTGCAGCTAATTGGGGCTGAGGCAGTCTCACATGGCTCTGCTCGACCCTGATGCCAGAGCATTTTAACTCTGTCAGCCTCTGACTTCTCTTGCTGCCCTTCAGGCACACACCAGAGATCCACACTAGGCCCCTGTCTTACACTGTGCATAAAAATATCAGCCACATAACTCAATAACAAGAAGTTGTGTTTATTTAGTGAAGACTAGGGTGCCTGAGGACTGTATTCCAGGGGCTCTACAGTGAGAGCTGCATTTGGCAGCAGGCTCGTTACTTTCTGTAACTTGTATCACGCTGCAGCCTTCCCACCTCCCTAAGCCTTAACACATTTGCTTCTGGATTACACTTAATTTAATTTACAGTGAGCATCTTACAGTATAAGCAATGCAAAACTGATGCACTCAGGGTAAAATTTCAAGTCAAATTTATGGCTTTTTTCCTTTACAACGCCACTCCAGTATTCAAGGGGCAACAGAGGAGACGCTGGCGGATGTCTGGGCTGGAGAGAGCTTACAAATGGGGCGAGGAAATTCTCAAAGCTGGAAAACTGGAGAAAGCAGACTTTCATTTCCAATCAAGAGCAAGGATACTTCATGTGAAAAAGGCATGGTTGGATTAAAAATCCAGGATGACATAGTTAAAATTTGCCTAGTTTGAAGAATTTGTAGAATTTGTAGTTTGATGGAACTGGTTTTGTTACAGTTACCCTTCTTCATTTTAGATTAAGGAGTTATGGTCACTGGGTTAGGATTTTTACACATAAACTTATATATGAGCAGCATCATACTGCTTTTAAGCTCATGTATCATCACCACTTTTCTGAAAGATTTCTCATTGACATAGAAAGGTAGATTCAAGACAAAACTAAATTCTCATAGTTATGTGTGCTACAACCTTTGACTTATATCCTATTAGCTAGCTTGTTTAACCAATGTGAAAAACGTGCCCAGTTGGTAACATGGACACTTGGTATTTTTCCAGTTCAGACATTTTTGTATTTAGTGTACTCATTGATAGGACATTTATTAATTTAAGTGCTTGCCTTACCACTGAGGGCAATAATTGTTGTGCTTAGCAACCCTAAAGGAAATTGAGTGTGGACTTCTACTTGTGTAGCCAATTTCCTAATAGAGCTCCATCTCATGCCAAAATGAATTAATCTGCCAGGAGTCAAATACATGCATGAAACCTACACTGCCCACAATCTGTCAGGAACAGATCTTCCTTTCCTCTAATTTATTTGAAGTTATTTGGTGAATATTCTCCACAAATAATTATTAGTTTATTTGTGAGGAGCTTGTTCTACTTGAATGGTGTGTTAGTTTTGTCTGGCTACCATCTAATACCTTTTTTTATTTACCAACTAAAAAACCATAGATGTCAAACTGACATTTCCAACACAAATAACAACTATTTTGGAAGTGATGTTTGCTGTCCTGCAATCATTCTGAAATCTGCATTTCGATATGCTGTCTGGTGACCATCCGCCACTATTCTGTTTGCACATCTACATTCACAACTATCCTCCACTCAGAACAAATATACATTTTTGTCAAATTTGCATAGTCTTTCTCTGCAATATTAGCCTAGCTGTAAGGACAACGTCTTTCCAATTTTCCCTATTCCAAAACAGTTCAGTTTTACTTTTGGTATCATGTCTTTAATTCACAGAACAAGGCAGTGAAGGGAAGAGGAAGGATTAAAACCTGCCTGGCTAGAGGTGCTCATCAGACTGCACTGAACAGAGAGTGCTGAAGAATTACCGCTATACCTGAGTGCCTTCTCTCCAAATTTCATCAGATACACAGCACTACAGATAACAGTCAAATCTGAGGTGTCCATAAAAGCTGCAGATTGTATATATGACCATATATCCAACAGTTCCTAGACACGGATCCAAAGTCCTGGTGAGAATGTCTTCCTCATCGTTTTTTTAACCTTCTGTTTATAACTGCTGTAAGCATTACTGGAAGAGACAGCATAAAGAACAGCTGCATTTTAAATAATCCTGGTGGATTCCACAAAATTTAATAAAAAAAACCTGGTTTAAGTCTCAGAGTTTCAATACTGGACTATATAACTTTAATTTTCAGACTCATGCTTTAGGATTTTGACAGGAAACATTCATGTCTTAACCACATTCTGGAAGGGAAATATTTTGTCAATTTTTATGTTACTTTGAATTTTAAAGAAAAGTTAATTCAGTGCCCATGGGCAGGTAGGGGATTGTGGAGTTTTGTGAACGAAGCCTTTTTACAAGGGAATCAGATATTTGCCAAGCTGCTTCAAACCTGTCTGACACTGCCAGGGGTCAAGGGCATTCCAAAGTCACTCAGTCTTCATTGTCTTCAGCAACACAGTGGAAATGAGCATTGGTCTTAGCCCAGGGCAATACTTCCTCGAAAATGGACATGCAGGAGGAATATGAGACTACGCATTTTCTGAAGGCCACCGATTCTCCTACAGCCAACAGTAGATTGAGAGCAGGTGTTTAAAGGTGAACGGCCCACGAATACAGTGCAATTTGCATGGCTCTTGTCACAATTACATGATGCCCAGGTAGCTCCTTCAGCAGATGGGCTCTGGACCTTCACCTCTACAGCTGCAGTTTGAGGGAAGTGCCCGCTTTTGGACCAGATGGCTCAGGAACAACCCATTGTGTCGCGACTGTGATGGTTCAGTGAGGCACCTGCAAGGTTTGCCTTCAGGAGCTGTGATCTATGATGAATACAGCAATCAGACCACCTAAATACATAGCATTTCTCGACACTAGTGGTGGGAACACAGGAGAAATTGAAAAGGAATAAAGCAGTAAAACATTTAAGATGCCCATTTGTCTTCCTGCAGTTTGCCATTCCCCAGGAACTCCAGCAGGCTCAACAGTTTTGCCTGGTAGAAGCTGCTCCTCGCTAGCTGCTCCTGACAACTCCACCAACCCTCCTTCTGTTTCTTATCACTTTTTAGCCATTTCAGATGTCGATTCCCAAAGCTAGCAGTTCCCTGTGCAGTTGTGGCTGGAGATGAGAAAATAGCGTTCTCATATCCTAACGGCCTGGCAGTTTTTCTAATGACCCTCCTGGGTTTATCAGGCGATTGCTTTTCCTTGCATATTTGCATATGGGATGCTATCTAACTATGAGACCTTAATGACCCCAAATGATACAAAATACATCATTATGCCATCAATACCTACAATTCAGTAACAACTATTTCTTAACCCTCTCATTATCTAGGATACATACAGTATTAAAAATAACTGGGTATCACCTCTATATTCTTCACCACCAGCCCACTCCTGGCCAGTTGTCTTTGTAAAGCACTGGATGTGAAGTGCATTTAAATGTAGTTGTGCATGTTTTCCGCCATCAGAAACAGCATGTAAGCTGTGTTAGACCTCTGCTGCTGTAACATCCCACCTTAGGAGACCTGACTCCTCTAGTAAAGATGCAAGGGCCAGGAGACCATGTTTGGCAGTAGCTCACACTTCTAGCATTGTAAAAAAATAGGTGAAAAAAATCTGAAGTTGGAACACATGAAAACAGAATTAAAAAATCTAAAACCTAAAACAGGATTAAAAAAAAATCTATTGTTCAGACTCTGGCTCGGAAAGAAAAGAAAGTTCAATTTGTGAGGCAAGCTTTTGTCCTCAAAGAAAAGGTTCTTTTAGAATTGCTGAGCAAATAAGGATACGCTCCCGGCCTCAAACACACAAGCAGAGACCATGAGAACTGAAGACAGAATTAATTTTTTTCCTCCTTCTCACCTGAATATTTACAGAACTCTGCACTGCCCTCCCAAGTAGTATCAGGCAGGAAAAGAACAGCAAATGAAATGAAAAAGGGACATCCAAAGATCTTTCAGAAAATAACAGTAAAGACACTTTCAAGCAAATTTATTCTGTATTTCAAGTCATCCTTTCTATGGTCAGTGCTCTGGGATAAAGATCACGATGACTGTCAAATTTAAGTTATACTGCCAGCTGCTTGAACCAAGGATTAGGTAGGATGTAAGCACTCCCAGTGGCCTGTGGACTGGAGAGGGTTTCAGCCTACAGCAATAACCTCCCAGAGATTTGCTGGGAAGAAAACTGCTGCCTATCTAAAATCCAAGGATGCGTGAGAGCCAGCAGGTCCAGACCGATTCCTGTGTTGCCCTTTTACCAGGAAGACTGATTTTATACACTTTAAATAATTACATTTTTCCTGTTCTCTTCTGTATACTCTGCACTTTGTCTTTCTTCTTACTTTTTATGTCAGTATTTCTTTTGTTCTTTTTTTCTGTGCTGTCTTTTCCTTTCCTCTTTCCTGACTTTCCTTTGTCAAATTTCTCCCAGTGCTAATACTAAAATGCTTGCAATACGAACAGAATGCCACATCCACTTATAGTTACACAAATAAACACAAAAAAACATTCAACTGCCTTTTTTTTTAAAAAAAATTTATTGTTCATTTCCATCAAACCCCTTAACAGCTACTACTGGGACTTTTGGACGTATCTTAAAACTCACAGTTTACGGCTTCAAAGTAAATTTGCTGTAGCTATCCAGCAGCTGTGCACCTCTGCAGCTCGCCTACCCTTTGCTCTCTGATTATATGTTGCTGCCTGTGCACGCTATTGGTGCTATGTCCAGAAGAATTCAAGATGAGAATGAAAAATAATGCCCTAGGCACAGCTTCTCCCCAAATTTTCCAAGTCTGCCCTTCTCCTTACAGGAGTTCCAAGTGAGGACCCGCAGAACGGGCTTCTGGGTTAATCCTCGGGAAGCAGCAAGTCAGATCCCTGAAAGTAACAGGTTAATTTTCCTGGGACCTCTCACTGAAATGCTTAAAGTGAGTGGCTGTGCTGATTGCCCTCAGAGAGACCGTTCGGTTTGGCACACTGAGTTCCTCCTTCATGTGTAGATTTTATTTAAAAGGCATTATATAGGATGAACCTTTTAGCACCAAGTGCTTTGTAATTATATCTTCTGTACCCTGCAATCCTAATCACTCCAGTCTCCCACTCTTGGAGAGACTAATTGCTTCTTCTTGAGCCCACTGGCTACTTCTCTCTGGTTTTGAGGACCTCTCCTCTTGCTTTTTTCACCTGCTATTAAAGGAGCTATTATAGCCCCAGCTATTTTATCATAATATGAGACAGCAACA
The DNA here is from genome assembly GCF_011004875.1 of Balearica regulorum gibbericeps. Taxonomy (NCBI): domain Eukaryota; kingdom Metazoa; phylum Chordata; class Aves; order Gruiformes; family Gruidae; genus Balearica; species Balearica regulorum. Next base: position 82,863,947 of record NC_046186.1, on the reverse strand, counting down.
TAAGTCTGCTTCCTAGAAGAATACTAGGATACTGGGAAAAGGAAAAGGGAGAGAATGTTGGGATGGGAATGCATATTATAAAATGTAAAAGCACCTACTGGTGTGTGCTAAGAGCAGTGGCATTGCGATCCTCCCACTCCATTTCAGGCTCTGCCATTACCGTAACACAGGGCATGAGTTAAGTTTCTGCCACAAGTTACTCATGAGTACCCTGGGACATAACTTAGCTACTTACTTTGAGGTCCTGTGATAAAAAGCCCAGAGAACAGACAAGCATTACTGTTATTAAACACTTGGAGCATATTTAACAACCTTTCTACTTATAATTCATCATCCTTTCTTAATAAAGGGGATGAATTTATTACTAGCACAGAAGGTGAATGTATTGTTACTGCTGTTTGTCACTAGTGCAAGAGTAATTAAAATCTTTAGGTCGTACACTATATCTGAACTTTTGAAATGACAGTGAAACAGCATTTTGTAGACCAAAAAGTACCTCTCTTAATATTTTAGGTGTTTATAAATTGCTTCAGAATCTTTACAGATTGCATGGCTTTAACCTCACAAGTGCATTGCTGAACAATACAAAGTGAGATAAATTCCTACGGCAAAGGTATATTGCCTTATATTCATGGGAAACACCATGAAGAAAGTTTAAGTTCTTTGGGCTGCTTCAAGGCCATGGGAGTTTTGATTAGAGAGGGGGGTTAAAGATGGGAAACGAGCTGTCTGCTCCAGGTTACAGCTGGGTCTGAAAGTTAGGAGGGCTGCTCTGTCCCTTTGGAAAGGATGTACTTTATTTGAAGGACCATGGAGACAGTCAGGAGATTTATAACAGTGTAAAACTAGAATAATTCCACAGATTTCAGTGCAGCCATGTCAGATGAACGCACAGGCAGCAGAGAGTAAAACCTGCCTCCAATACCTTGCATTCCTGCAAATCTTTTGATTTTAATTCGAATTTGACTGAATTTGGTCTTTTACTTAGAATGTAACATTATGTTTGTAGTAGCCCTCAAAAACCAGTCATTAGTCTGAGGAAAACTGGAATTTTTTTTCTAACAGAAATACTTTGAACAAACAAGGCAGGCTTGTAACATTATGTTCTCTTAGATGAATTTATTTAGTTTAAAATAAGCAAAAAAACCTTGTGGGTTTTTTAATTCTTCAGATTGGAATTTCAGCGAACACCAGCTTTTCTTTAAAAAATGTCATACACACTGACCAGATGTTGATGAGATTATCTAGCAGATTGCCTTTGATTTCAGCAGATATAGGGAAACCACAGCCGAAGGGTCTGTGAAGGAGGTCAGGAAAAGAGCAGGGAGGGAGTGGTGGTTTCTCTTAGTCACTCTGGTACTTCTCTCTATTTTTTGCTGGGGCTATACTATGGCATACAAATTCACTACGGAGATCTTCTTTTCCACCCATCCACCTGGAGATAAGGTATGTGCGCTGTTTGTGAAGGTCCTGTATGATACATAACTTTTATCCTTTGTCAGCTCGGTTCCTGCCAACTTTTAGGAGTTTTCAATTTGCATATTGTTGCAAAACGCAGAGATTTCTACAGTCTTCCTTGGGACGTGAATGTCCATTGGTGGATATTGCCTGTTTTGTCTTGCAGTATGAGAAGAAAGCAGGTATAAAGGGTTCTTGCTAGCCAGTAATTGCTAAATCTCTACAGATTTTCTTAAAATAGGCATGACCATTTTTTCAAATGCTGGAGTAAAAACTTTAAGTTTCGTGCTTACGTGACAATGGCTGTAAGCACTGAAGATGTGCCATTCTATGCTATAAGCCCTGTATTTTACACAATAACCAGACAGCTCTTTATAAAGACCTTTTGCTGCTTATCATTAATCCCTCAACTTCTAGACTGGATTTGGTTAATGCTTTTGGGGAATGAATCTGGATCATTAATTAACAGTACCAGGGATATCTGTAATAAGATTATGCACATGGTTTTACATTCCCATGACTCAGTCAATCTTCTTTTAAACTAATGGGAACTTTGCCATTGCACTCAATGCACTCAACACTGGAACTGTCATTGCTGATAAAACAGTAATAATAAAACAGCTAAAAAGAAAACTAAATTTAAAAAGTAGACAAATTAAAAATATTAGCTGATAGAGTAGAAGGAGGGAGGGTCACGAGAAGTTATGCATCCATGGGAAAGCTAAAAGAGGTCAAAGTGCTAGGCAGAAATATCCAAGATAGAGAAGGAAAGAGAGGACCACCAGACTGGATAAGCCCAAGACAGATGGACAAGAATTGAGGCAAGCATCAGAAGACAAATACAAAACACACTTGGAATCAAAAATAAGACAAATACTGGGTTAATTCTGAAAAAACTGGAGCACCTGGCTATCGTGAGTAAAGTCCATGCATGCTTTGGACAGGGTGTGGGAATTCAGTATATCCTGTTCCTTTCAGCTGGAGTAAAAAATAGGTTACTGAAAGCACAGATTTCTATTACAAGGAGGCTCCTTGTCCTGCATGTAATGTGTTGTTTGGGGTTAACATGTATCCTTGTGCAAAGAGACTCCCAACTTGTTCTTTGGCTGCAGCTTGATCCTTTCACTGCGGCCACCAGAACAAATTCTTCAGAAAATCCAGCTGATTTGTATCCGTCACGCAAAGCAAACCTGTCAGATATTGCCACAGGAGTGTTTGCTGGATGGCACGTGGGTACGAAGCAGGAATCGTGGAGAGTGGCACTTCATCTGAGGCTCCCCTGGCTGGTGCCCTACGGTCTTAACATAACCCTAGAACACCAGCTTCTGGCGTCACTTAGAGCAGGATGAGGCGTGCTCTGATCTTTGCTAGGAACTGGACAGATGCCTGGATGATGGCAGGATAAGGGACTTGAGGGCAAGAGAGGGCCTGTCCATCTCTCTCTCACCTGCACTGAACCTCCATTAGGGAGGCTCCAGCCTCTGCTCTGATGGCAGAATCATTCTCCAGAGATCTGGAACAATGAAATTTTCCCCCTGAGGTGGCTGTTTGTGCTCCTCTTCCCTTTCCCACTTCTAGTAGATGTAGGTCTGGATCTCAGGTTAACTTCCACTGAACTGTGAAGCAGCAGGAAAGGAGATTTATATCTTGCATATTATTTCCACCAGCATTCCTCCGAGTGTATATAAAACTTTACTATAATTCTGTCCTAGGGTTCTGTTGATATTAACAAATCACTTGAATTTTGCTCTAAGTAATTAAAATTACAAGTACCTTTTATTGCAGTTACAGGCAGGAGGCAAATGCGGCTGGGGCCTTGTTATTCAGATGTGTGTAATAATTTAGGCAGCAGCATATATTTCTTCAACTGCTTTTCTTTCACAGAACAGTCTAAAGCCTTCAGCAATGCCACACACAGTTCCTCAAAGCTTTGACACGTAAATCTAGGTCCCATACCACCTAATGGAAATAAATAGCACAAATGCCAAGCAATCTCTTTTCCAATTAACTATGTATAAAACACCTTGCAAATAACTAGGAGCTGTTTCACGTAGTAACTCACTGAAAAGAAATAATTCACTAGTGTCAATTTAAACCTGGCTTGGATATTAGCATTCCCAGTGCAAAAAGTAAAACAAACTGAGTATTGCATGGAGATCTAAAACATAAAGCTTTAGACTGAGTCCAGGCTCTCTGGTTCTTTCAGACACCTCTAGGAATAAGCCAGAACTTCATCAGAAGTAAACATAAGACTTGCTGTTTGCTCAGTCTTTCCCCCACTAATGGCATTTCTCCAGGATTGACTTTCTAGACAGGATTAAAACAACAACAACAACAAACGCATAAAGAAAAGAAGGGCAGATCAGTGAGGAAATGCATTTATAGGAGATTGGAAGGTTATAAGACCTCTCAGGCCCTATTTGCTGAAGCCTTTAATCACTGTATCGGGTATAGCTAGTGCATTTAAAGGAACCTTAGAAACCCTAATTGAAAAAACATATATAGTCCCCAGGCAGAATATTATATATGGGAGTTGACAAGCTTTTTCTTGGTTTCTTTTTCCCATCAAAAAACTTGTGCTCTTTTCCAGATTGTTTGGATGAACAACGGAGCAGAGAAGAGAACCATGCCTGGAAGGCTTGCGTTAGACACATGAAAGAATCAAAACACAGCTTTAAATCTACAAGGAGCTAAGGCCACTGCATGACTAAGCTTGAGATAAGTTCTTGCCAGTCAAACAGGAGGAAAGACCCTTGGTTTTGTTAACCAGGAACTCAGAATGGTTTTTGTCATCCCAGCATTTAAGACCTACTCATACAATCACTGTGTGAAATAAGGTCATAGGAGGCGTATCTGTGGGAGACATTTTTTTGAATGATACTTTCGTGTCTGACAAAGCAAACAGGGCATCAGCTGAAGATAACAATCCAAGAGCAGAAGACAGGCAGATGCATACAGAACTTATTAGTGCAATTAAGGCTACAGAAAGGGAGGACATGAAATACTAACAAGGCAAATGTTGGGAGTGCAAGTGGGCTTTGCTGAAATAATTTGCAACAGAGCTCAGTCCAAAACAGCATCCAAAATGATATTCACTGATACCTTGCATCCATTTCATTGTTTTAGGAGTGTAAAAATTTACTTGAAAGTTACTTTAAAAAATAAGTATGTATCTGCTGTCTGGACAAGATCCAGATATGGATCCCTTAGGTCAGTCTCTTCCCATCAACTGCAGCAGCACTACAGAGAAATCCCCCAAACTACAACTCTAGCTTTTAAAAGCATACATTTAGATGAAATGGGGCCCTTAACTTCTATGTTTCAGTGTATGTAAAACAAGAATAACAATAATAATAATAATAATAATAATAGTCACTGCTTCATCTCAGTTAATGCTATATATTTTAAAGAGTTCTGACCCTACTCTCTCCCCTCTGGCAGTGTATAATATACATAAAGATAAGAAAATAAACTGTTTGCACTTTAGTCAATCTATACCGCATACATTAAGCTTTACCCAATTGAACTGCCAGTTAATGTCTTATTGCTGTCTAAATCCCCAAGCAGTAGGATTGGTTTAAGTCCTTTTGCTTAAAAAGCAGCCTTCTTTATCTTGTAGAGGATCATACAACTACTCCAACACCTTGATAATGACATTCTATCTCATCATTGTGAGTACATTAGCATTAAGCCAAGCTATATGTTTTTATCTCACTACATCCTTATCTCCCCTACATCTTATCAAACATAACTTTGTCATATTTTATTGCTAATCAGGGAGAATCTTAAACAATTCACCCATAAACAAAAGTGTCATCTGTTCATCACAAGCTGTAGTCATTGAATGCCACCAGAATTACTGTTCAGCAGCTTACATTCGTTGAAAAAACCTGTGGTGTGGATATTCCATTTCCACCTATCATTCCCTTCCTGGGTCATTGCATACAAAGTGAAAAAAACCCTGGATATTTTATTTCACAGTGATTTTTATCTCTTGTACTATTGTTTATTTCATTTGCAACAGAATGTCCTAAAAAGAGTTTTTAACTGAAGAGATACCACGTCCTATTGCATTACCAGCAAAACGACTGCATTTCAGTGTGCAGAGCTGCATAACAAGTTCAGGCAGCCTGGTCTCACTTCCAGATAGTTTGTAGTTTCAAAATCGTTTTCTCTGCTTCAGGGGAAGTCACTCAAAGTCACCAAAGATGTTGTAAATGTTAGTGTGGATGTCACTATATACTGGCAACAACCAGGGTCATTATGTTCTGCCTTTCCTATCCGTCTTTCATTCTTTTTACCCCATTCAGCATGATGTTTAGGAAAGTATTTAAATCTCCAGTGTTTTTTTATGCGTTTCAACTGGAGAAATTACGCTTTCTTTTTTATTTCCAACCCAAAATAAGTACAATGCATCTGGTATGATGAAATTGCTACCCAGTCAATGACTGCCTGATCAGTGCTGAGGGTTTGGGGCTTCTGGTTTGTGGGGTTTTTTTGTTGTTGTTGGTTGGTTGGGGGTGGTTTTTTGGGGGCTGGGGTTTTTTTTTGTGAGTTTGCGGGGTTTTTTTATTTTATTTTAACATTTGGAACTGGAATGAAAGGCACTGAAGAGCAAATACTGCTTCTCTTGTCACTTAGATACTAACACTCTGATATTCTTCTGCCTGCTTGTATACTGCACACAAACATGAACAAACTACATTTTTAAAAAGGGATTAACAGAAAAGTGGTACCCATGAATGTATCAAATGGGGGAAGGGGGTCCTTTGCAACTCCACTGGGTGCAGAATGCCAAATACTTAACAATTTGCCAGTAATAGAGGGGAATGTGAGACTATCTGCTGCTGGAATAGGACCATCTCAAAGAAGAAACAAGATCATTTAAAAAATGTTAATGACTACAGAAATTCCATAATTAGAATAACTGCTACTTCTGCTGCAGATAATACAGATGGATGAAAGGGAACAGAGAAGATCCTCCAGGCTTACAGGAAAATTTTTCCTGCTCAGCACTAAGGAAGATTATGAGAATCCAAAGCCTAAGTAAGAGAGAAGCTGAATAAGAAGGAGGAGTGAAAATACACCTGGATGCAAAAGGCAAAACAACTGTAGACGATACACAAGACATAAGACTGTGTCAGATTGGTTTATTATTAATCTCAACCAAAGGCCTATTTTATTGTGGTTTTCATTTTTCTTTTCAGACTTTCCCTCCTCAGCATATATTTAAATGTCAAGGAGCCTTAGGGGTTTGCCATGGATCACAAGAATGACTTGAACTGAGCCTCAGATTCACAAGAAAGAAAGAAAGTAAGCATAGCACAAAATCATTTATACTATAATCACATAAATTAGCATATTATAAGTCAACCACTTTTATCTTCCATGTCAGTAACATGCCCTGATTCCTGATGATAATCATAATATATTAGCAAGCTGGATGTTTCTTCAGCTGAAGCCAGGGCAATGGCAATGGAAGGCTTGTTTTCAAATGTTACGTCTTGATGTATATGATTTACAGGTTTTTCTGCTATTTTGCGTGCTTTATCATTTCAGGGATAGTATGCCTGCTGCTGCTATTACCCCTCAGCATGTTTCAATTCCAGGCCTCGTACTATGGAGAAGTGCCCAGGCATATAATCAAAATGCCAAATAATGAAGCTTCAACTTCAACTGACTTGAACACATCTTCAGAGCTCTATATCTGCTTACAAAGTGATTTGCTGAGTGGGTTTAAGTAGATATTTAAAGCTAAGAATGTGCATCAGTGCTTTACTGACGATGACTAGCCTCCCTCCCTCCATGTCACCTAATTGATTTAACCCTAGAGCACACGTTTTCAGGAGTTAGGAGTACAGTGTAACTCCACCCAAAAAGTCCCATCCTCTCCCGAATCCTACTGAACTCATGGTCTCAGTATATTTTTCATTGCAGGAGTCTTGCAGGTGAGTTTTGCCCTGTGTGAAAAATATGATTCTCAGTTTCACAGCTGCTGCCTCTCTGGGTAAGTAATCAAAAACAATTCCCTTTTTTTCTTGTTTTATGAGAAAATGCAAACAGGAGAAATCTGAACCATGGTCCCTAAAACATTTTCTATTTTGCCTGCGATCACTTTGCTCTCTCCTACTTAATGCTTTCTAATCTGTCTTTCCATCCTCTCTTCGTTCTGGAACTTCTCTATGACTCTGGTCTTTTCCCCACCTCATGTTTCTCCTATTCCTGCTGAAGTTGGTCCATGAAAGGTTGGCCAAAACAGCTAAATTTGGTGTAATAAATTATGGATTTATAATTATGGGGAATTACACTACTTCATTATGGTGCCCAGAAAGACTCCCTGAGAAAAGTGTTTCTTTAAATTTTGTGGTCTGACTTAATGTGATTAGTCCTGCTGATAACTCTGAAAAAAGTCAGAGAAAGAAAAGAAAGAACTCAGAATACTAAGTTGCATTTTAATGTTTTTTAACATTAAGGGAGATAGACACCTGGCTATGTGTCCTTCTTGTAAGTGTATTTGCAAGACCAAAATGCTGTGCAGGTATTGCCTTTCATAATATGTAAATCACATTTTCCTACAAAAAGGAGGAAATGTTCACATTACAAATCTGTCCAGGACAGAAAGAGACTGCAGTGTAATTAGCAGGAAGATATGGCTGTTGTAAAAAGTTACCTCTCCTATGAAGAGAGGCTTTGCACAGTCCAGCCTAGACAGGCTTGAACACTATTACAAGCACATTCATTATATCCATTACAATGTCACAAGCACATTTTTAGCCGACACTCAGAGCCCTGGCCGCCGTGCAGAGAAGGGGTACTTGGACACTGCAAGCTGTTGTTTTCTGCTTCTCTTTCTGGCTTTGTTTTCCATCATCCAGAGCACCACCCTTCACTAGAATAAACACGTTGTTTGTATGTTAGGCTAATATTTGAAACAACCTAATGCCCCTTGGTTCTCTTACTTCCCGGGTAGTCAGGAATCCAAACCAAGAGGGGTGTGCAGAACCCCCATGTCTCCAGCCAGCTATCTATGAAGGGACCTGCAGGCACTGGAGATGCTTATTGCCAAGTGTTAGGGAGAAATCAACCCTGCCATATATTCTCCACAAAGGTATGCAAGCAGGAGATCATTTACCACCTTGGGTGACCCTCAGGTGAACAAAAATATCTTTGCATGGAAAGATACACATATTCTAGAAACCTAGAAAAGGGGACAAACCGGTAAGGCTGGAAGACAAATGAGTACTCTCTCCTTAGAAGAGCAGACCATGGCAGAGTTTTGTTATTCTGAGCTGTTGCAGGGTACCTCAATTAGTTTGCAAGTAGGCTACATGGCAGCAAAGGGTAGAAACACTTCCATTGTTGACAGTATTAAAAACAGATCAAAAGATCATACTACACATACTGTAAAGTGGGATTTGAGTTTTAGTTGTTCTGAAGAGCTGTTAGCAGTGGAAATTACCTCTCTGCTGTCTCCCAAGACAATCTTTTCATGGAGTGAGTATGATTCAAAGGTAATTAGCATCAGTGCAAAAAGCTCTTGGGTGAAATTTATGTCTGCGCTGAAGTGAAGATGAAATGCTTTCGTCGTGGGGGAAAGGGTTTCATCTAATGAACATCCACTGAAAGGGTTACACTCAGTGAGCACTTCAGACAGGAATAATACATCTCCCTTCTCCTCCCCACCTCTTCCTCTTGCTTGTCTCTCGGACATCATCAGAAGTTGCAAATAAAGAGTTTTCTTACGAGTGTCAGTAGATGGACACCTACTGTATGGTTCTGGGAAGCTTCCTCTTAAAGCTACAAACAATCCAGGCTTGAGTGAGCTACAGAACTATGTGAGGAAATGGTCTGAAAAGTCTAATATTGAACATGCAGCCCCTCTTTCCACTTCGTAAACTGACTAGTCATCCATCTTCATATTTTTTAAAATAAGGTATTTTTAGAAGTAATATGAAACAAAAGTAATTTTAGCAGCACCATTCATCAGTTTGACAGCTTTTATAAGGTAGAAAAAATAAGTAATGTGATACAAATACACGGGATAGGAATAAAACCCCAAAACTGCCTAATGACCAGCTAAAAATGTATTTTGACTCATACTTTTCAAGGCCTAAGAAAATCAGACAGATTTCAAGAAGAAGGTATTTTAACTGGGTACTCCTTAGGATAAAAGCTATCAAATAGTGCATTAGGTTATATTTGCGATATTTTGAATATACTGTGGTATCCTCTTCTGTCATAATTTGCTTAATTCTATACTCAGGCCCCAAAATGCACGTGTTCCTAAACCAAGTTCTGCTTTTAGGAGTGAGTACACTTGACTTTTAATTTCAGTGGCACTTGGGTGCAAATACCTCAAACTCTCCATGTTTAATAAGTGTCCTTCATTTTGTTCCCCATCTCCAGGCCATGGTACAGTGCAGAGTCCAGAATTCAAGTGCATCTCTAACTTTCCTTATCCAGTGTTACTGAGACACAGCAAAATGATTATTAAAACACACATTCCTGCCCTATTCCTCAATCATTTCAGGTGAAAATGCCAACCTAAAATTCTATTTGTCTTAGGTCTACAGAGCAGGCACAGCTGTTTGAAATTTTTTTCTACCTCGCACATCATCAACAATCCTTTCCAGATAAGTTCCACTTAAAAAAATCTTTATAATGGCTAATTGTCTTACAGGTAACTGTGTAAAAATCTTTCCTGCATAAGATCCCCAATGACTTTATATTTCAGTAAGAAAACAACAATATATTTTTCTTGTAAACTTACTGGGTATGAACTTACTAGGGAGTGTCTCTCTCATATGCGTTTTGGGCTGAAATCTCTGCAGACCTTGCAGGGAGATGCACGGACAGATTAACAGAAGCTGGCTCCCTTTTAGGCTTTCTATACTTTGGAGAGGAGGGAGAAGGGGAAACTTTCACTGAGAAAGTGAATCATTTGTCCTGATACATTTTACTCTAAGGTAAAGCTTTGCCCAACAGTGTTTATCCTGCTCTTATTTTAAAATATCCTTAAACAATTGACCTACACCGACCTGGATTTTTAAAGATTGCCAACAAATCCTCAGGCAGAATCAATGGTGTGTCTCTCGGACATGCTGTATGATGTTACCATGTACAGGATCTGAGCCAGCAGGTCAGTCTCTCTCATGCTGCAAAGATGATGCAAAAGTTGCCATACTACCAAAGGAAGGCGTTTCTTTTCCAGATGAAGCAGCTCACACGAGAAATGCTGCTACACATATCAGTCCTTTTGCTGCATAAGGATCCAACTTACTGAAATGTCACAAGACGCCTTGTCAAAAATACAAAGCTTATTTGCCAGTGATACCCTCCTACTCTGCTACAGCCCACAAAATGCTTAAAATAACTAACCAAAGGTAAGCTTCAAAGCTTTCTGCCTTGAGCTTCAGTTTCAAACAAAGCAAACAAAGCAAAGCAAATTTAAACAGAGGAAGTAAATGTTGCTCTGTTCATGACTTCACCCTTCAACCAGAAATAAATATAAAATCCCTTATTCCTTAACTGCTTCATGAAAATCTGAATCAGGTGAGTGTTCATAAAAGTGCAAAGCATTGTTAAAAGGTACCACAGTGGTGTAATCTTCAGCATGAAAGCACAGAGCGCTTGGATGATCCTGCCGCCTTCAGCGACCTTCTAAGAATGAGAAAGGTGTCAGAAAGTTCTCTAATGCAGCTCTGTATTTTCTCCGTGATACTGCTAGGCAAGTACTTAATACTGGAGGCTGTAAAATCCTGAACAACCTTCTACCATAAGCTGCTGCCTTCAGTTATAGTTGGCCCCGCAGGCTTTACCTTCAGATCCCTAGACTCAGTAAAGAGAGAGACAAGGAAGCGCCTACGTGGCTGTCCATAGCACATAGCTGTGTCACACTGCCAGATTTATGTGCTGTGGTTCCCTGTGTCCCTTCTTTTGCCTGCTCCTTCTGGCTTTTATCCCTACTTTTTGATCCACGTGCAGTGGAAACAGAGCTCCTGCTTAACTTTCCCCTGGATTGTCCCACAGCAGGTCATGATTTGTGCTACATGTTTGCGGGGTGTCCTCTTTGTGCCTCAGCCTACAACAAACGTGATTCTCCTTCGTTCTTGTCCCATTCTTCTACCACATCGCTGTCCCTTAATTTCAAGTCAATGATTTTACAGCTTGACCCTCTCCTCCTCCAATCTTTCCCAGGCTACAAGGACTGAAAAGCCCGATTTCCTTACACCTGAGCCATAAAGAAGCACATTCAGGGAAGCACCCTGGGGTAGCAGATGTTACAATTGAGGTTATTAAATATTCTGGATATGGAGCAGTGCAAATGAATTTGAAAAGGTGAACTCCTAGCTGTTCTGTAAGTGACATGAGAAGAGTTAACTGCAGTTTGGGTAGCACAGAGGAACAATTTCAAAGAAAGAAACCCTGAAATGTCAAAGAACAGAGTTATCAAAACAGATCATTGTTAACAAATGGCTGTTTATTGCTAACACAAAGCAAGTGTATGATTTGAAGCTGGATTCTTTCTGTAAGTGTTTACTAGAAGAACAGACAAAAAAAGACATTTGTGTCCTATCAGTTGTTCATAAAACTTAGAACTGTTTCCATATGGCCTACTACTATACTGTTTTACTTCAGGATATAGGACTTCCAGTTTTTGGTCTTTAACAACAATTCACTGAGTGAGACACTCTCTCAGCGCTAGTGTAGGTACATCCTATTCCCAAGACTAATTTGTTAGAGGAAAATTAATTTGAGATAGTGACTGGAATAAGCCTCAGGCATTTGAAGTTATCAGAATATCATGCATACCTGGACAAAATTCACCATATCATAGTTGATTTGTAAATCTATTGGTGATTATACTGCTTAGTTTAGGTTTGTCACCTCAGTTTTCTTGTCTAAGTTCATGCGAGTATCTGTGTGTCTTTGGAAATGCCTTGGCACCTCTTTTGTGCTAGGAATTAATCAGTAATACATAATACATGGTAGCAAAACCAAACTGCAGAACATGATGTCATGAAAATCCCAGAGAGAGGAGGGATTGAAGTTATTCAGTCAGTTCAAGGAAAATACCTCAAATTTTTTTTCAGGAAATGTTCTCCAAGACAAGGAGAACTCCATAACTGATTTCTGTTACTGTGGCTTTTTTCTGCATGTGTTCAAGTAGCTAAAAATTGGGCAACAAGTGCACACGCCAGTTGAAAGCCTCATTCCCTTGCTTCTGTGCAATACAAAGAGTGATTGGTTTAGTATTTCTGAGAGCTAGGCTGTCTGCTCTCCTCTGCCAAATAGCAAAAGAGTCAAAAGTAGGAAGAAACCTTTGCTGCTTACCTCTGCTTTCACTGGCAGTCATGCAGATACAGCATTATGATGCCACATATGCCAATATCCATTAAGTGTCTTTATTGTAAATAACATTTTTTTCCTCTGGCAAGCAATCTTGCCCCACTGGAAGTGCCACTAATGCATTAGTGTGTAATTGAAATAACATTTGCAATGCCATCTGAGAAAAGGCTTCAGCCTGAAACTTATTAACAACCTAAGGATGAAACAAACCACTTAAACTATAATTTGAGGGGTAGGTAAATATCTAGCAGACTTTGACGGCAAAACAGGTGCGAAGGAGCTTATCACCATTTGGCCTGCTGCGTGAGAAAAGAGAAAGCAAACTAGAGCAACCCTGCCTGGCTACAGTGAAATCTGTAAGGCAAAAACCAGCTATCTAGGAGGACAGCATGAGCTCTCAAATCTTTAAAATGCATGGACTCAGAAGTTACAAATCACGGCATGGCACAGGCAGAGCAGAAGGCTGTTTTCCCTCCGGGCAGGGTGCTGAGGGCTTGCTGGCACCTCGGAGCAAGGGCAGGCTCGGTGGCTTGGCCCGTGCTGGGGACAGGTCAGTCCCGCTGGCCCGGGTAACCATGGCAGGGAAGGGGCAGCAGCAGTGGGTGCTTCTGTGTGAGCTAGCAATGGGAACAGGAGCCTCTGGGCATACTGGCATGCAGATTGGTGGCTACTATGTGCTAAAATCCATGTCCTCACGGTTAGTTGGAGCAAGCTGACAAAAAGGAATTAAAATCACACCCTTTTATGTGTGGACATGCCCCATGTTTCTTCCAGCAGAGACTGTGGTATCAGAAAAACCTGGAGCTTGTTCCTTCCCTTGCCTTCCAAAAGGAAAGGGAAGCATCACCTGCCTCTCCTCTCCAGGCCCCAGTGGAGCAGAGAGGCTGCTACTACCCAGTACTGCCCTGGCATCAGCGAGACCTGACCTACACACCAGAGCCTTCACTAGAACGATTGTGTCAGTCAGCACTGTGAAAAAATATCTTGTCCTTAAAGTATGGACCTTTACCAGAAACAGGCCCAGTACAGCTGTCATAGTGGCAAGAAACCCTTTTGTCACCTTACTTTGTCACTGTGGTAGGCTGTACAGGGAAAAAACTGCTCCTGGTAAGAAGTAAATTCAGGAGGGTTGCACTCTGCCAGTGCAGCCATGTCTGCAAAACCTTCTTCAGCAGAGACAAAGGCTGAGTTTGTCAACGCTTGCAAAAGAAAGAGAGATCACGACCTGGTTTTAAATTCCAAGTAAAATAAGTCCATTTAACCTATTGGTCACAGAATTGTGAACTGCTGAAGATGTAAATCTCCTAAAGCAGAGACAGCAGCAGGCATGACTGCTGGCAGGCAGGGTTTAGTCTCTGGATTATAGTAACAACTGAGGACTCCAGCTCAGATCAGTGTGATGTGACAGTGAGGTGGGGGCAAATACATTGAGGATGGTGTCAAGACAATCAGACAAAAGCTTTATAAGGTGAAGTGTTTTCTATATCTCAAAACTCCAGGTGTTTCAGGCAACCACAAACTAAATGCGCTCAAAATTTGCAACTCATACAGCAGTTCCAGAACTTGCTTCAGGTTGAAAAACCAGTGTTTGCAATGATCGCCAGCATTAGGGCCTCTTCTCAGCTGTTCTTTGAAAATTATGAGCGCCAGGGAGAGCTAAAGCCCATTACACAGCATGTGACATCAAATGTTTGAAATCTTACGCTGTTTTCTACATTATTATTTTTCTACCTGATGGCAGTGTTCTCCTATTATTTTTGCCTCCCACTCTTGTTCTGTGATGAAAACCCTGCAGTAAAAATTCAGGTTAATTCCTTTTATTTTTCTACCTCCTGCTGCTGTTTTATCTGTCAGACCTGCTGCAGCAAAGAAAAACTGTAGCAGCAAAGCCTAATAAAAACATTGCTCTACCCCTTGCATATTAATATTGACAGAATTTCACAGCTCCCTGTCTCAGACAGTAAAGAAAACAGCTCTTAATTTTCATGTTCCAACTATTATTTTCCCATCGTCATGGGGTAGCAGAAAATCAAAACCACCCACCACCTCCTGCATAAAAGCCATCCCTGGAGCTGCACAAAGAGCATTGTCTTCTTCTCGTGGCTTCAGTGATCCAGTTTTCCTGAATTGGGGTGGGGTTTTTTGCTTTCTACATAGCTATTACTATCCAGTACATGGCTAGAGACAAAGCAAAATACCAGCTTCCAGCTGCTCTGTGGCCAGAAGGGAAAGGAGCAGTCACCTCCGTGCAAATTCTCCTCCACTGCCTGATCTGGAAGCACAGCGCAGAAGGGGATGGGGCCAGAACCAGCCGCAACATGAAAAGAACAAACAAATCTGCGATCCATTCTTTTTGCCTTGTCCAGACACAATAATGTTATTTAGTCATGTATTTTATAACATAGAACCAAGAGCAAGTGTCCTTTGTAGCTAACACTAGAGATTTGTATAATTAGCAATGGATGGATTGCTAACAATTCAGGTAAGCGCCTAAAAATGTCAATCCCTATTACAACCTTCGAGCTGCAAGCACTAGTATGGAGATTTAGGGGACTATATTACTATATTGCCCTCTAGTGTCCAAAAACAAGAGAGAGAATACACTGCTTCATCTCAGAACTTCTCTGAGCAGGGAGGCTGACAGCCTGACATGCTGCTGAAGGCATGCAAGGGGTTCACAGTATTACGTACTAGACGTGCACTGCTCAGCCGTCACACGATCGCAGCCTTTGCAACTGCTGCATTAAAGTTGTACTTTCATTAAATCAAGTAAAAACTAACAGAAAAACTGTTGGTTTAGACCAAGCTGGCAGACCTGGCTTATTCCCCTCTGTTCCCCTGCATGGGGAGAACAGCCAACCCCCACTGAAGCTGGCCAGGGCCACGCGGGCTGCTGAGACCTGGGGCTTTACAGCAAGGTCCCTTAGAAGTCTAGGCATGCCTGGTCGTCTCCAGACCTACATGTGGATGTGAAAGCATGCAATATGTGCCTCAGAGCGGCCAGTCTGTCAGGAATGTCCAATATAAAAACACACAGCCCTGTAAGCATCATTGCTTGTGTAACCTGTTGAGATCAGGAACAGGTTGCAAGCCATCCCTCCACAATCCCGCCCCTGCACAGAGCTGCCCCGGGGACACACCAGGCTCAAGCCGGAGCCTTTAGGTGATGGGTCCTGGCTGACTGGGGTCTGAATGGAGAGTCAAAAAGATACCACATGAGGAGGGAGGAGTGATACTTCCTCACAGATCCTAAGCTTTGGGGGAGGTGGAGGGAATGGGGTCATGATCTGTCTGTATCCAGTGTGACACACACTCCTTGGAGGAAAGACATCTATAGTACTAAAGCTGAGCACATGTGATGGGTTAGTCACACTGACTCGACATGGAAAAACCCCCTTGCTCATCTTCCTAACATTCCCATTGCCTTGAAAGTGAAGATGCCCTCAGAAGAGAAGTGTAATGACCGCAATAAGAACACTTTGCAATGCTTTTATCTAAGCATAGATATAATACCAGATGTGCTGAAGCCCAGAGAGGTTAACCTGACTTGTTCAAGGTCACAGCATATGGCCACGAATAGATCCAGACCTTCTGGCTCCCAGGCCTGTGCTTAAACCACAACAGAGAGCCTTGCCCTCAGCAAATGTGCTGAGAAGTTGCACAACCTGAACCTACTGGTTACATCTCTTTCTGAAGTTCCTGACAGCAATCCATAATCAGATACTTCAAACTCAGCATTACAAACTGTGATCTGCTGGTGGTGACACACGCACTGTGTCTGACTTTTGCAAATAAGTCTGATGCCATATCAGGTCTCTTTTAGACAAAAATCTAATCAATGACTAACAGCTGAGGTGCACTGTATCCTCAGAGATCTTTAAGGATATACAGTAACTTTCAATATTATCCACAACACTTAAAATGTGTCACTTCAAGATCATTTTATTGCCACAAATTGTTTAGGTTAGGTACTAATATTTGTTGTAACTTCTGAGCTGACAGAATCCTATTCATTTAACTACTTTTGGTTTTCATCTTAAAAGGTGACAGGCAAAGTTTCCCGGGTTTTTTTGATGGGGTCCACCCTTTAATGCAGACTGCTGAAGGAATGATTCTCCCTCCTTGTAGTGATTTTTCATTCACTCCAATTTTATAGGCATACCCAAGAACTGAGCTGCAGCAGCACTTCTTAGTTGTCATGAAAAAACTATTCTGAACCTTGAAATCTATTATTTAAAATTGCTTCTTACTCCAAGTTCTGTTTTTTCTGATTTCACAGAATTGTGTAAAAGGAATAATTCAATTTCCTTTTCTTTTCCTGTTTGGAGTTGGGAGACACCACATATGACTTGGGTTCTGGTCTGCTGAACTGATGAAAGGGGCTTGCTGTGAAGTTAGTAATAGGAAACGGCCAAACCCCAGGAGATGAATGAAAGCAAGCAGCCCATAGATGGAAGGTCTAACTAAGCCATTATTAGACTTGGCTTCCAAACTGATAGCAGCAACAGGATTTTGAGGATAACTCAACAGAAATGAGTAACTGAATGAAATTCAGTTTTACAATAGAAAACATAAACATGTGCTTTACTTCTCAACATTTTAGTATGCCACAGTATAAGCAGGGATGCTCTGCAGCTGCAGTGGAGAGATGTATGGCTATTAAAATTGCCTCTGCGTGGTAGGCACTGGGCTGAGGCATGCCAATATGTGCTCTGTATAGAATACAAATGGTCTTTAGAAGGAATATGTATTTCACCCTTTTTTTCTTAATTTCTCCACCACTTATACCATCTTCTTTTCCTCTCACTTCAGGGGTCCTAACCTGTGAACCCTGATCGCCCTCCCCAACAGGCGCAGACCACCTCCCAAGGACAGGAGCTGCTTACATCGCAGTATGAATGCGTGCTCCTGCAATACCTTCACACCCGAGAGCTCGTTGTTCGGGGCACAGCATCCTTGTTCAACAGAAGTCAGCGCTGTAGTATGTGGGACCAAGAAGGACATGCAGAGGAAAATCTTAGTATTGGTGTCTTAGTATTTCACCTTCCCATTAAGAAATGCTGTAAGATCAAGTAATTGCAACCCTAATGCTGATCTTGCCAAAAAGAATAAGTTCAAGGAACAAATTACAAAGGCTAGTTAACTAAACACAACGTATGTTGAGGGGCAAATATTTAAAAGTTAGAAACCTGAAGGTGCTGGTATGTATAGATTAGGAACTTCAGAAGCTGGTAACATGCCCAGTTTCCACTGAAATGAATGGAACCAGATGCTTAGGATCCCAAAACTCTGTTGATAACCATAGGTGTCTCTCTGCATCTTCAGGAGCTTCACTAAATTTAAATGCCTGGCCTAAAATCCAGCTTTCGGTAGTTAGTTCCATGTGTTAGATGGATCAGGCACACAAAAGCTTTTCAAAATATTTTCACAAATGTCATTCAAAAATCTACAAAGAAACACAGTCAAATGTTCCTTGACTGATTCAGGATTCTTTTAAAGTAATAATAACTAAACAGCAAGATTTTCAAGGGTACATAGGGATAGACAGATGCTTATCAAATTAATAGAAATAGTTTTAATCCTATTAAAGAGGAAAACATCAACACAATTTGATTAATTTCATATAAGCACACACACTCCTCAAGCAGGAGGGACTGTCATAGGGCTAGTTATTATAATAACATTTACCAGCAATCTTCCTCTTCTAAGTGTTTTGTAGACATAACCCATTGCTTCAATACACTTGATACACCCACTAAATGTATTCCAGAATCAGCTTTATTAGACACTGGTAATAGTCTAAATATCGACTTTCATAATCCTCTTTAACAATTGCTGCTTTCTGCACTTGAATTGACATTCATCTCAGAACAGAGTATACCAACGACTATTCTGTTTAGAAATGATTTGGGTTATTTACATCCTAGGATGTGTTACAAAAGATATAAAAAATGAAATGAAATGTAAAAAAGGAAACATTAAGCTTACTGGAAATATTTAGCTATGTGAAACGTCCATCATTTATAAATATCCACATAGCTTCTCAGCTTCTTTCCAAATAAACATTTCAAATCAATAGTTTTATGCTTCATATGTATCATCTTAACTGACTTGCTATAGATCTGATGCACAGTTCCATAGACTTCAAATGCTTATTGCAAAATCATACTTAATTCATTAAAAAAGCTCCAAACACAGAAAACTTAAAACAAAAAAAATACAGAATTACTGAAGTAAAAGAAATGTTGGATTTCACCTTGTAAGAGGATTAAAAGTTAATTAATTTTTATCTGAAAGCAACATGAAATTGCAATATGGGTGATAGTCTCTGCTCTTCAACAAAGCAGGAATATTAAAAGCAGTATAAATTCCTTGCAGTATTCTCTACACGACTGTGGTCCATACACCCATGCATTTGTCAGCCCGCCACTGCTCGCCAACACGGACAGCCCTGCCAACCTGGGGGAGAGGGGAGCAGGGAAAGGAACAAATCGGGCTGGGAGGGGATGTTCCTGCTCACTCATCTCCGAACTGGAAGGCTTCTGGACAGACACTAGACAACAACACATTTCTGGCCCATGTCAACCTCTGCTCTATGCAACTCTCTCATTTCAAACTGAAGGCATGACGGTAAAGACAGAAACAAGCTCTGCAGTGCCAAAGCAAGCAATTCTTACCCTCTGCCCGAGCTGCTACCGAAGCAGTTCAGACAGCTCACGGCGGCGAGCAGCCAGCTGGCCGTGGCCAAGGGGGCTTGTCTGCCCTTCACACCAGGCCCTGCCCGTGCGGTACTGGTCATGGCACAGTCTTTCATCTTCTGCTTTGTTCATGCACTTCATTATGATGACAACCTTTTTTAAAATGAAGAACTACTGTAGAAAACTTGTATCAAAACCTGTTTGAAGTAACAGGAATGCATCAGTCAAATTCTGATTGTGGGTATTCTTTTCTTATTAATTTTAAAACTCTAGTTTGTTCTTTGGACTCAAGCTTTTTCAAATCTGTGAAGCTAATAATGTTAACCCATGTCAAGCTGAAATCTATTCAAAATAATTGCCTCAGAGAGCCATGTTGTCCGTCACCTTTGGGAAAACAGGTTTGCCTCATACCCCAAGATGCAAAATTCTATTAAGATTCACGTTTTTATTTTAAAAGATTATCTAATGTTTGCTTGTCACTTGTTGAGGGTGAACGGTTGTATCTCTACTTGGAAAATATGGCTGAAAAGTTACTTTTAAATTACCAAGGTTATAACACCAACAAGAGCCTTACAGCTTTCTTCTATCAGTCAGAAACTACTGTACAAATGGAGTTTTGGTTGCTAGTTTTCCCTTTGGACCACTACATAAAACCTCCAGATCTTTAAGGTGATGGTCGCACACATAGGTATTGCTGCTGAACTAGCATAAAAAATGTAATTAATTTGTTATAAATAATACTTTAAAAAAGATATCTTTAATGCCTTTAAAATGAGGCTTTTTTTTTTTTTTCTAGGAAGAAATTATTTTGGTTTATCTAGTTTCCAGGTAAAGTAAGTTTTCACAGATAACCATTTTTGAACTGTCTATGCCAATAATGGCATAGGATAATACACTCTTGGTAATGTTTCTAGGTGGAATTATGGACAGATCACATCCTACCTTCTCTTCTACACATGCCAGTAGTGTGACTGTTGCATAAGCAGATCTTTATTTGCTCATTTCATTTTTGCACCTCGTGAGAGACTACCTATTGAATTACTAAAGTAAAATTTACCTTTTCAATTCAACTGCT
The DNA here is from genome assembly GCF_011004875.1 of Balearica regulorum gibbericeps. NCBI lineage: Eukaryota > Metazoa > Chordata > Aves > Gruiformes > Gruidae > Balearica > Balearica regulorum. The sequence goes on along the minus strand of NC_046186.1, from coordinate 82,843,367 downwards.
GAGCTGAGGGATAAATACCTACTTAGATGCTTGAATTCAAGCAGACAGGGTCCCCCTCTGGAGCACTTTAGAGATTTCTATCCATTTGACAGGGAATGCAGGTGCTTATTTTAGGAGGCTTTCTTCATTAGACATCTCAAATTCAGATCCAACCTAGATAGTCAGATGCAGAATTGCAATACCTAGATGCAAACTGAGCAGGCAGACTGGATCTTATCCCATGTGATTAACATTTTATGAAAGTAAGATGGCCTTAAAGCAAAATCTCTCTCCCAATGGTCCTTCTGCCTTCAAATATGGCCATTAAAATCCTGAACTATTTTTAGCGTTTCTATATACTTTATAAAATATTAAAAAAGTAAGTAGGTAAGGAAAATTACTGTACATTGCTGTCAACCTGAAAAACAGCTTGATACGACAAGATTTGGAGTCTGGAATTAAGAGCTATATTTGGATCAGCACAAGCAAAGTAATGAAACAACTTCGTCCTGGAACTACGGACAGTAAAAGGAGGTCAAGAAGTATGAATGCCGGAATGAATGACGGAGCAGACACTCTGAAGCTCAGAGAAAGAGAATGAAACAATTGCAAAGCAAGAATTTTGTGCTGAAATTGGAAAGCAATTAAATGATACAAACTTTGGATGAAACAGTCCCGTCACTCAAGCATAAAATATCATGACTACAGTAAAAAATATACTAAACTTAAAAGCTAAAATAGCAAAATCAAAGGAAACACTTCACTATTAGTAAAACAATCTTTTGACTCAAAAGCACATATATTCTGCATGTGGCACAAAATGTTTTGATTTTGCAACAAGAAATTATTGTGTCAGAGGTTTTCAGCTGACCAGCTGCTATTACGACAGTAGCAAATGACGAGATTGTGGTCCAGAGCCCAGCTACACCCCCGCTAGCCCTTGTTCTGCAGGGGCTCCTCAGGCACCGCGCATTGTTCTAACATGCCCCACGAATCACAAGAGGTTGCACTTCCCACGTGTTCCCATTTCTCTTAGATGTTATGCTGAAAACTTACGCTGAATTTATGCTCGTGGGGTCACTGAAAGAAGGGCTATGCATCTTTAAAAAGGACGATTAAGTGGTAGCATTGGTATCTGTATCTTATATCATTAAAAAAATCCTGAAAATTTGAAATAAAATGAAGCAATGGAGTGCTGAAACTTCTTCCAAAGCAATGGAAAGAAGTATTTGAAAGTCTCATTAATAACAATTGAGTAGAGTCAATCAGAGGTGTACAGTGCTTTGCAGAGAGTTTTGTCAAGCAAAAGTTGCTACGCTATGAATACATCTGAATATGCTTGGCACTTGGTGGTGAGTTTAATCATGATAAATTGTGGGAGATGTAAAAATACAACTAATCACTCTGTGAGTATGAAGCATTACTCACCAGAAATTAATGCATGTTCTGGGAAGTAAATTAATTCCTGCTGTCCTTTCTGAAAAACGTATTATTAGACTTAGTAATTTTGAAAGTGACTTTCTAAGGTACAATATTCAAACACATAAAGAATCTGCTGGTTACCTCTCATAAAAACAGATTAAACATTTAAATATGGCACAAATTGTATCACTGAAATAATCTATTGTTGGTAAACTTTTAAAACTTAAACTACATGGGAAGAGCTTTCTAGAAAGCAATTACTTTTGTGGAAGTAAGTAATAACAATCTAAATTTCAAAGAGTTATTCTACATTTGTATGTCATTTTATTTTTACATCAGTCATGCTTTGGTTTGGGTGAAGTTCCCCCACCACAGCTGTGTTCTTCAAGGACAGCACTTGCTCTGGAAGCTTCATTAGCTGCCTAACACTTCACACACGCCTGGCAGCCCTTCACGTGTCTGCAGTGGAGACTGCAGAACAAGAGCACAGATGTTTCCTTGGGTTTTGAGATCCTTCAGAGCTCTCCCACTTCTGTATGTCCTAGTGCCCTGACACAGCTGAAGCCTCACCAGCAAACCCCTGAGTAGTTCACAGCACTTTGGCTATCAACAGCACAAACTCATTGCTAAGTATGCAACAGGGAATAAAACCTGTCTTTGCACAGGCAAACACACCAACACACTCTGCTGAGGGCAGAACAGAGCAGGCGCACGAGATGCGCAGTCTCGGGGGGATATAGGCTACCATAGCAGCTACCTGAGTCTGCTTAGTGAATATATCCAGGTGGCTTATCCCTCAGAGATCCCGATCCCTGAAGAACGAGCTCTTTAAAGGCTGTGAAAGACAGCTCCACTGGAGCCAGAAGTAAAGGAATAATGAGAACAGTTTGACGTAAGGCAAGCTGTATTGGGTCTGGTCGAGAAGGAGTTAATTTTCCCCTGTGCTGTGCTGGGTACTGGTAGCCAGAGAGGTGCCGATAACACACCGGTGCTTTGGCTACTGCTGAGCAGCGCTGGCACAGCACCACGGCTGTCCCTCCAGCATCCCCCTCACCAGGAGGCTGGGGGTGGGCGAGATCTTGGGAGGGGACACAGCCAGGACAGCTGGCCCAAACTGACCAAAGGGATATTCCATACCGTATGACATCTCAGCAACAAAAGCTAAGAGAAAGGAGGAGGAAGGGGGGGCATCTGTTTTTACAGCGTTTGTCTTTTGGAGCAACCGCTACACGTACTGAAGCCCTACTTCCCAGGAAGTGGCTGGACATCGCCTGCTGATGGGAAGTAGAGAAGAAATCTTTTGTTTTCCTTTACTTCCACACATAACTTTTGCTTTATTAAACTGCCTTTATCTTAACCCATAAGTTTTTTTCATCTTATTTCCTCCCCCTCCCCATGCTGAGGAGAGGAGTGATACAGCAGCTTTGGTGGGCACCTAGTATCCAGCCAAGGCCAACCCACCACACAAGCCTTCTAAATTTGATATGATGTGGGGAAGGGAGTGTCTATATATTTTGGGGAATCAATATTAACAAAAGTATTTAAACAGTGAAAAATTAAATGATATGGAAAGGGTAATGACTCATAAGAACAAGAGCAGTACAGCACTAAAAAGGTCACCGTTTTACCTAATTAATAAAACAGCTTCTAAAGAAGATTGTGAAAGAAAAGAAAACAAATCCAAGAAACTCAAAGAAAGAATTCTAGGGTAGGGAAATTCAAATATATCTGTAAACCTCTTTAAAGGCTTCTTAAGAGTTGCTAATTCACATTCTTTTGCTCTGCCATGCCTCCTCTCAATTCAATATTTTGAAGACTAAAGCAAATATACTGGAACAAGTGCCAACAGGATCCTGCTCTTTAAAACAATCAACCAAAAAAGCATACATTACACTCTAGCTGCTGAAGCTGTGGAGCTTTTGGTGACTCTAATATTTTTCCCTTTCTCTCTTTTCTTTTCTGTTTTACCCTCTCAGTTGCCTATTATGGGCCAATTCCTCAAAAAAAATCTTCAGCTCCATGTCAAGAACAGTAAAGACACAGTAGTATTGCTCTCTGTGTACTCTGGAAACCTGAATGGACATATATGACAAGCCCATTTTAAGAACTACTCCCTGCCAACTGAGATGGAATAATTAGATTCGTGTACATGCTCCTATTTCATTACAATTCAATTGGGCCTAGACAACTAGTATACAAATGCAGCAATTTGTGTGCTGGTATCTGCATGAATGGTGAAAAAAACATTTATACTTGAAAGTGAAAATAAAGTAAGATGTCAATGTCCTGTGAGCAAAAATCTTCTAACACAGGGATGCCAAAATGCTCTACATCTGCAATATCTAATAAAAGATTCTTGCATGTAAGCCACTACATTGGGTTCATCAATATCAAGAAAATGAAAACATTTCTAACTGTATCCACAGGGATTTCTTTGGGCTACTGGAAAAAGAAGACATTGCCAGCATGAGCAAATAGCTGTCACACCTTCATGAAGACTGATTACAGTTACTAGACAAAAATAGATGTTTCTAATAGAATTTTGCCTCATTCTAGTTCATCCTTGCTCATTCACCATACCTATCTGTGAGTGATCTTCCTGTGATAAGATGTTGCAGTTTGTAGGTTTTACTAGTCGGATATGATAGATATCTATCTGACACAGGCATTTTAGTTGCCACCTTACTAATAGGCAAGCATTTTCCTTTTGTAAACAGATTGCTTAAAACCATGTTTCTATTGTCACTCATAAGATATGCACAATGTGACAGTTGTTACTGAACTTGGCTTCATAAATCTGTCAGCACCTGTATCTTGCATGTTCGTCCAGCTGTTGAGAAAGAGTTGAACAGGCATTGATAAATGCTGACACCGTCAGAGCAGCAAAGTCAAAGGCTACTTAATACCAAAAAATTATTAGCAAAGCAGAAAACTAAGTTTCTAAGATCTTAGAAGGGAAAGGAAGAGGCCTGTAGTGTCCTAAGGAACACAGGACACTGAACAGGAGCATCATTCTCTTCTTTTGGAAGAAATCTACCCTTGCTTTCCTGAGAGGTGAGTGACTAGGAAAGAAACAGGAAGAGATGATTTTCCTCACTGTTCACAACCAGACAACTGTCTGACTAGTTCAAAACGAAATCAGCTGTAACATTATTATAGCTCTTCAGATGTGAGCATTTTTTATACTACTCATTTTTATGGATGACATAAATTTGCTGTAAAGGCCTACAGACTACCCAAACACTGCAGCTCCAATTACTTTCTATGATTCAAAGCCTCCCCAAATTGATTGTGGATTCAAGATGTACAAATTCAGTAGACATCTCGGCAAAAATGGGCTAATGGTTATCGCTCTAGGAGTTAGGTCTGAATATTCCCTTGTTTTGCTAAATAGTTCCCGCTTATGTTGTGAGATTCCTCCAGATAATTTATCTTAGGCTACTCTCCCAGGGATAAAAACGCAGCTCTGGATCACTCATTCTGCTCTGTTCCCCTCTCAAAGACCAATAAGCATTTGCTAAGTTCATTCAAGAACTGACCCCATTTTACACCACAGATGCTGTGCTTCACCGTGCTGCAAGAGCTGCACTGACAGGCAACCTGGAAACTGAGTCTCACAGATAATAAGGCAAGGTAGAGTCCTTGCTCTGTAGTGTCACTCCTAAGTAAGTCATCTCCTTTTCAGCAGTGCTGGCTGTAACAAGTTCTTGGCTGGAATTCTGTCTTCCTGAATTTCTGAGCAAAAAAATCCATAAGAGTTGAGATGACTGAATACAACTCTAAGATGCCAGCTGTAGCCAACAAGGTTTGAAACATTTTGTTTCTATACAGGGAAAGGATGACATCCTGGCTGCAAATTATCATAGAATCATAGAATACCAGGTTGGAAGGGACTTCAAGAATCATCTGGTCCAACCTTTTGCCAAGAAAGGTTGGACCAGATGATCCTTGAGGTCCCTTCCAAAAAAAAAAAAGTATAAAAAAATTAAAATGTATTGTTTTGGAGCTAGTCTCATGTTTTGAAATTGGTGCTGTCAAAAAATACATGTAGATCTTATTAATCCAAAACTTTCAAGTTCTCTGACAGCAATTTACCTGAAAAAGTGTGAGCTCAGGCCCCCAGAACCACCTCTTTCATTTGCCTAAGATGAGATTAACTTGGAGGTGCATGGGAGAGCTGGGTTAGAAAAGCTGACTTCGCACCTTCCCTCTTCTCAAGTTGTCTGAGTGTATTTGTGGGCTGTTTTAACTGGGTTAGCCCTTGTGGGACATTTGACAACTGGATGAAGATGGATGATGTGGTTTGAATCGACAGGGCAGGACGCCTGGAAAAAAAAGTTCTGTGCGGCCACAAGGGTTCCTCTATCTCCTGTGTCCCAATGCCTGCATGGTGTCCAGCTGATGCTCATGGGGCAAAATGTTTAGAGCTTTTAGCCTCTTCCCTCTGTAAATTCACATTTTTCCTCTCTGGTTTGCAAGGGGCAAAAGTTACACAAACACTGATGGAAGTCAACAGCGTCAGTGATGATAATCAGAAGAGTTCCTACTAACGTGAATCAGTTTTTCAGGACTGTGAGTTCTGTCAACATCTGCTCATGTCAAATTGATTGCAAAATGGCCCTGTATTAGATTCCTGGAAGACAATCTCCTACGAGACTTTTTAGAAATATCTTGATTGCTTAGTCCCTTTTCTTTACCGTAAGATTGTAAATGCCCAGAGATTTCACTAATAAGAAGTTCAATAAATGATGGGAATACATTAGCAGGTTGTGATCTTTTGTGTCATTCCAGTGAAAACAATTCTTTCAATATGAAAAACAGCCCATAGTCTTTGCGTTATTAAGAAGTACAAAATACTAAGACCTTCTTTCTCATGTTAGAGGAGTGAAACACCATCACTGCATACCACTTGCCACAGGCACGGTGCTAATTAGGAATCACAACTGCAACGCTATTACTGAGAAATGACTGGGTTTTTTATCGTAACCAAAATAAAACCTCTTGAGAAAAATTTTGCAATAATTTAACTATTTAAAGTAATAACCTCATTTGTTTTTATTTTAAATTCCATTTAAAGGCTTTCCACTTCAAATCTAAAATACGAATGTGCTGTGACTTTCGGAAGCTGCTTGGAAAAACACTTTAAAAATTGTTACACATATTACTATTTGTACAATTTAAAAAAACAACAACAACAACAAAGAACCACAACCATCCAACCCCCAAAACAAGTATTTTGAACCTCCATCTGATTTTTTCCAGTGGAACAGAGAATAAATGATATTCTGGCTCCATAAGAACATATCTTTTTTTTTCCTGAGGACCCCAGGATTTGGGGTTGAGCCAGGAAGGCTCAATGCACACAACTCACTTTGGGCCTCAGTACTGTCCCCTCCACACTGGGGAGATTCTCAACTGTGAACCCGGTGGGAAACAGCACCATGCACAGCAAAGTAGTAAGGACTGTGGGAGCCAAGCCTTCTGCAAGACTGACTGAGTGGATGAGTGAGATCAGAGTCACATCTCTTAGTTGTGAGGAAATGTGATCAGCTAAAGTGTGGACATTGCTGTCAGGCAGAGCAGTTTTTAGGGAAACAGGGGCCCATGGCTGTGCTCTGCACATGAAAAACAGAAACAAGAAAAATAACAAAACTGTTTAGTATGCTTGTGCATATGTGTGTGTCCATGTGTATGTGTTTTTGGGTGCATACTTTGTGCCCGGGAGCTCTGGGAAGGAGTAATGGAGAGGGTGAACATACAATGATACCTCTAATATATCCTTCTGTCTTCCAGTAGTTTGCAGCCTAAGAGCTTTGTGAGACAGAGATTATCTTCCTCTCTTTGTTTAGCTGTTCCTTTCCAGCTGTAAATTTGTAAAATTTTCTGTTAAATATAGAATCACAGAATATCTCAAGTTGGAAGGGATCCATAAGGATAACTAAGTCCAACTCCCTGCTCCTCGCAGGACTACCTAAAACTAAACCATAGAACTAAGAGTGTCGTCCAGATGATGGGGCTTCTTGTATCACATACTCACATCATTTCAAGATAGATGTCTTGACTTCTATTGTCACAACAAAAAGTACTTTCTAAGGGAAAAATCTGGAGTGAACAGTGACCCTATTACCTTGACGTGAATTTCGCAGTCTTTCTGGACAAAACTTCACATGTTTTAAGAAAGGTCTAATTTTAGTAATTTATTTTGTAGTTTTACATTTCTTTGTTCTTTTGATAGCTGCAGTGTGCCTGAATGTTATGGGAAGAATGTTATGAGAAATAAACCTTGCTCCATTCCTCTAGGATACAGAAGCCTGGGCCAGAGGGGTGGGGGCATCTCTATGCCAGAATACAGAAATGTCCAAGGGAAAGAGAGCAGAAAATAGTATGCTTGAAACACAGGGATGGAGCTGCTATACATCAATTTAAATATTGATGGCTAGATCCTGAAAAGCATCAACTGCTGTAGTTAAACACAGTATAGAAGCATACGTTCAGGTTTAGGGGAGGACTTGGGAAAACTCAGGCCGTGGGTCCAACTCCAAGTCCTTTGGTCAGGAAGACTCAATAGTGGCTGACATTTGGGCCGGTGCGGGCACCCCCGGGAAGGATCCCAGGTGCTGTGTAGCGGCACTACAACAGGCTTCAGAGGGAAGCCTCACCATGGTCGCTAAGGACATCTGCAGAGGATCCTGACTACAAGAGGAATTTTGTCCCCTCTTATCAAAAAGTGACTGGCATGTTTCTTGAAACACAGAGCTTCTTCTAACTCACACTTCAGTTTTCATCTTTGAAGTAATGTACTACAAGCAGATAACTAGCACAGATCAATTGAAATTACTATTTATAGACTGGAGATCTACTTCTTCCAAATCAGTTCAAACCTTCCTGCTTTCAAATGTCTTTTTAATTTGCCATGAACAAAGCAGAGGAAATCTATCATTCAGGAATGAGATTTGGGCTTATAGTGGATCATTTTCCCTTCACACAGACATGACCTTTATATGACTGAGCATTTCACACAAGAGCTGACAGCATTTTCTTGTGTAAATCAACAGAAGCATCAGTGGACTTTATTTAAACTACAAAAAAATCAGACTGATTGAAAGTATGTTCCACCTAACGAACAAATAAAATCCTTCTCCCTCAGCTACTCAATAAGAGCATTTGCAAGGCTTTCAAGAGGCAACTGTAAATATTTATTTTTAAAAGCCTTCGTTCCTGTGAAATGCATTCACGGTATTCATGCTGTTGTTCTGTACCTGTATGAAAAAAGCTGAGACCCACTGAACTATCACTAGCAAACTTCACACTCTTTTGATTTTCATTATTACATTTTTCTGTTACCGATAACTAGGAATGCTCCAGGTAAAAAATCACTCCAGTGCAATCACAGGTACAAGGCTTGGGTATCACCTCAGTGTGAGGGTTATTTGAGACTAAGAGTCCCACAGTTGTGCCCAGGGGAGGTACTGTGCCTCCCCACCAGCCTAGTCACTGCCCCTGGCCTGGTTTGCATTCACCACCCACTCTGCTTGGAATTAAAAAACGCATTAGCTTAGACCCCAGTGAAACTGCTTTCATATGCAATCGTGCACATGGTAGTTACTGCAACTCAGTTGATTGACACTGATTCATTAAGCCACAATGATATCCTTTTCTTGTTGCCCACTGCCTAAAATACCTGCTAGACCAAACCAGGAAAGAAGGTAACTCACACCTTTGTACTGACAATCTTTTCTGTTGTTTTCCAGGCAATCTCAGTTTTTGAGAAGTTCTGATTGCTGGCATTTCACCTATAATTTTAAAAAACCTTGTAAATTAAGCCTACCAATATCACCTTTTGAGTTTTATTACTTAATAACCAGGTGCCTCCTTGTAAAGCAGAGAGGCTGCAGATTGAAGTGGATGCTGTGTAAAACTCTAAGCTGCTTTAGATCATATCAAAGAGTAAAATGGACCTAATATCACATCTCCAAACTGTCTTAAACTAGTGATTGTTGCAATTAGCACATATGACATATTAATTTAACTTGGTGCTTACTATGACCAATAGGAAAATTAGACAGCTGCCAACAGCATAAAGAGCAAGTAATTGGAATACTTCCCTAATTTATTTGGTAAGTAAGAAAAACAACTTAATAAATACATATTTTTATTCCATTCTCAATATGATAACATCAAAGACACTCTCAAGTTTTGATACTATAAGAGAAAAGATGATTCATTCTACTAGGTATTTCCTAGTTAAATATTTTAATAAATATACATAACTTTCTCCAGGCTTCATTTTCATGTATTTGGAAATAGTAAAATCCAAAAAAATAAGGAATACAGGTTTTGTATTAATTTTTAGTTCTGTTGTTGTCACATTTCAAAGTAGTTGAAAAGTCTGCAACTATTCAGTTATGAATCACTCCCAAACCCATATCCTCCTTATAAAGTAGAGTTTGTCCAAGCCTTCCCAGCATGTGTCGCTGAGCTAACATCTGCTGGACAAATGATTTCCTAGGCAATGAGGTCCAGGTCATGAAAAATAAAAAGAACAGAGAAGGTGCTTATACACCAATTTGGTATCACCACCACCTTCAAAACTGCTGCTTCACTGTCACAGGATCTTGAGCTGAGCACAAAATGTCCTCAGGACTAGTGGCACCTGAGAGCAAATTAGCTGCTCAGAGATCCAGCGTGAGCTAATACCCCAAAGCAGGACTTGTGCTGTGAAATGGTCTGTCTCCAGCCTTGCCAGTAAGCCTGAATTTTGTGGGTTCCTATACAAGATGCAGAACTCAACTGTAGGATGTGTGTTTCTTTAAGGATCAGAAGACTCACCGGAAACATGGAGTATCATACTGAAGCCCTTGCTCCAAAGCAGCTATCCACATTCAGATCTCCCAAGCCCATCTGAGTCCAAAGGAAAACCTCTCAATTTCTCCACTTTACATAAATATTAAAGTACTTATTGGAAGAGGGATTTGACCTTGTTTCTGAAAAAAGTGCCCAAAACAGGAGAAAATCAGAGTCCTTTTCTCTGACTGAATGAATAGTCTAGTTATTTATGCAAGAGATAGCTTCAAGAGGAAAGACAGCTTTCTCCCATATGCCAGAAGAAATACAAGCATATCTAGATAACATACGTCTTTCCAGCGCAATATGACCATATCAAGAGGGTCAGTTTTCTCTGGCAATTTGAGTCAGGAAAATGCCTAGCACCCAAGATTATTCCTTGAGACAAATCTCTCTGCTGCCTTCCAGCTGTGAGACATTCTCAGCATGCTGGTGACTCTGCACATGGACTTGGAGAGACATGTAGACACCTACAAGTTTTGGCGATGGGACTAACCATAGCTGAGAAATGGCTTTGAGGGTCTCAGAGACTGCCTATATGGTGGACTCTGATGGAGGCTTGGTTAAGCAGTGCACTAGGACTGAGTTGAGAAGTCTCAGCAGCTCCTTATATAATGTCTCACTTTCCAGATTATGAAACATTGTTCAAACTAGAGATGGTTTAAAAGACAGTAGTGAAGACCAGATGACTCCAAGTCTTCTGGATCAATGGTTGGCCTTACAAACTTGCTTGTGGAGTACCATGTATCATTTTTATGCAAGCTTTTATTTGAAAATTATATAAAACTTGACTGATAAGGATATCTGTCATGGACTCATTGACATGTTTTGGAACCACTGACTAAAAATAAGAGATAGAAATAAGTCTTTAGCTTAGGTTAGTAGCTGGACTCTGATCTCTCTCAGTGCTAACTGGAATGTGTTATTCCCTGGAAAGTATTGGCACCACATGACAAGGGGCCTTGCTTTTAGCTGTTCTGCCAATATCAGCATTGTCCAATACCATGATTGGCAGGCAGTGCAGAAAGTGGTGGGACTAAAAAACTATGAAGAATTAAAGTACCCTCTAATTGTCTGAAGGCAATGACTCATAGCTAAAGCATCTTGTTAAAAAGATACAGAGAAACTCACACCTCCACACTTTAGTGCTATGGCAGTTCTGTGAACAAAATCTTGAACATCTGTTTCCGACAGTTAATTGTTTTATCACGTATTGTCTTCTGCTAAAGTTCCAGCTCTTGGATCAATTGATCACATGAGCATTCCAGATTTTGGAACAAAAATGTTTATAGACCATAACACTGTGGAAAAAAAGGCTTGAAACCACCATTTAAGCATAACTTTATGTCCTTAGAAACCAGGCTCAAAAAAAAAAAAAATCCATAGTCACAACATTTAGGCTCAGGACTGTAAGAAAAACTAAGCATATTGTGTTTAGGGAGATAATGCCTTGACTGTGAAGGGCAGTTCATGGCTTCTGAGTGCTTGTGGCTGGTGATAGGATTCCAAACTCTACCAATCGGAGCAGTATTCATGAAAACCTTGAGAAAAAATACTGGACACCCCCACACCCCAAATCCTGCATGCGCATGGTACATTTTATGCCATCCAACAAGGAAAACAGTGACCAGATGTAAGTGTTTTCATAAGCATCACATGGCCCAGCAATGAAAGAATGAGCAGCTCTTCAGAAAATCAGCTGCAAAGTCAATAGAACATCTTGTTCCCCTACATTTGTAACCAAAGAGATCTGAAATCACCAGACCCAAGTTGTCAATAAAGTAAGTTTGTCTTCAACTTATAAATTTTTAACTGGCTATCACAGACTTGCATATGTATTGTCCTTGAGATAGACTTGTTAAGACTGGCAATATCTAAAAGCGTGGGGTTTTTACTTGCAACTGGTATCTATTTTAATAGCTGCTAGAAGTCCTATCACGTACTGGATAGCCCTGTGAGGTGCTATAAAAAGTAGAATGAAAATAAAGACACTGGCCCGTTGATCTTACACTTTATGTGTAGAGCAAAGCAAAACAGAGGAATAGGAGATGGTTGATAAAGAACATGAAAACAAGTCCATCTTAGCAAGTCAGTAAGTTAGTCAACACCCCCGGTGCTCCTCAGTCTCTGTATTTTCAAATTTTTGTAAACATCAAAGAAAGAGAGAGCTCTCAGAGTGGGGAAGGAATTAGTATTTGCATTGGTTTTGTTCAGATTGTTCAGAGCAAAGGTTCTGGAGCCTGTGATCAGCTCTGCCATGCTGCTGTGGTTGACTCCTATTCATTTTACAGTAAATACGCCCATTTCAATTCCTGAAAACATACATGTGAAAGCAAAAATACTCTCTGTGGCCTATTAAGAGCACCACAAAGAGCGTTAACTCAGAAAATGAATTAAACCGTATAAAATTAATTCCTGCAGTGCCACCTTGTGTTCAGATACAATTCCTAATTCTAACAACCCCTCAACCTTCACTCGTGCCAATGAAGCCTTGCAGCTGTGGAAGCTGATTCACCCTAACACTAAGTTAACAACTGAGTGTCTCCTCGGACATCAGAGAAGCTGCTCCTCAGACGTTTTAGCATTAACCTCCTTCCTGGAACTACCTGGAGTCCCAGGGACCTCAATTCAGAGGCCAGATTCTTCTAGAGCTGGGAAACACCTCAAGCTGCAGCAGTATGGCAGTTAGGACACTCCATGATAAATTGGGAAATGGAAAAATTCTCTGGAGAATGGATGAACTTGCTGAATCTTGAAACTTTCAAGAAAAGGATGTTGCAAAAAACATTTAAGCAAATTACATTAATCTTATTACAATAGGTCACAAAGATCTATATACAAGTATAGATCCAGATTTAGTCTCTCTCTACACGTAAGAGTGTTGGCATTTATAAGTAACTCACTTCTAACTGCAAAAACTCCGATGAGAAAAGGCAAGCAGTCACTCTGTATGCAGTACAAAACGAAAGTAGGTCACTTTTATTCTGTAACAGAAAACTTGCAGAATTCCAGGGCATCCCACAGAGGAAAGCACAGGAAATAACTATCAAAAAACCCCCTGAAATTTATCCTGAAACTTGCAACACAAGTGAGAGAATTCCACTGAAGTTGAGCATATTATGGTCATTTCATCAATATCACAAGGAATTCGATGACCTTCTCAAACCCAGAAAGCAATAGATTTATTTATTTATTTACAAATTTATGTTATTTACATCTAGATATATTTTGAAAGAAGCTTAATAACCACAGCTCAGGGACTTCCTGATCACATATGGTTTTCACAGACAGCACAGATACCAATGGTGCATCTAAACTGGAGCTTATGGGTAAGAGATGCATCTACAAGGCGCTATGCAGCCTTCGGAAGTTGAGAGTGCACACAGGCGCCTGGCTGGGCTCCGTTTCATGCCTTGTAGTATCAGCATCAAACATGCAGCACCACTTGTTACTAAGCTAGGATTAGAGAAGCTTAAACGGTTCAGTTAACTAACTGCTCTGCCACACTCTTCCTTAGGTGCGTCGCTAGGCAGTGCTCATTCCTGCAGTGTTTTGTGAGGCTATTCCAGAGAAGAGACTTAAGAGGTGCCAAAGTCATATGGGCATTGTCCTGGGAAACAATGCATGCAACATGAGGCAGAGATTTCTAAAACTCATATTTTACCCAACTTATGAACACCTTTCCTGCCACTGACGTTACAAAACAGCACATACAGGAACATCTGCCATGGCCTATTAGCATCCTCACTGACATGACTGTGACACGCTGGATTTGGTGAGGATGAGGAAAGACAGAATACCGAGGAGGTGGCTCCAGGCAGCTTGAGGCAGGAAGAGTCATGGAGTTGCTGTCCCAGAAGATGGCAGCATGATGCAGGATCACAGCCAGCACCAACACCAGCCATACCTTGGCTGTTACCAGGTGCACGAACGATATTGTGGACACTGCTGAATGCTGACCTGCTGTGTCTCAGCACTTCTGGGGCAACAAAATGTCCTCACTCCAGTGACAGTCTTTGGATGCCATTTCCAGCCAGGAGGTCTTGAGTTAGGTCACTAATTCCAGGATGTGAAAGACCACTTTCATCAAAGACTGACAGAAGGGGTGAGGTGGGATGGGACCTCTGGAGATCATCTAATCCAACCCCTGCTCAAGCAGGGTCAGCTAGACCCAGTTGCCCAGGACCATATCCAGATGTCTTTTGAATATCTCCAAGGATGGAGGCTCCACAACCTCTCTGGACAACCTGTGCCAGCGTTCAACCACCTTCACCATAAAGCCCCAGTGTGGCTCTCCAGAGCCTTCACCACATCTGCCAGAGGGGTGGGAGCATTCCCAGCCCAAGCAGCTGAGATAACACATGGCACTTGGCAGTCCTTGCTTCCCCCCACTCTAGAGTGCAACTTAAGTTTTAAGAGGACTTCTAGTATTTGAAGTGTGAATGCATGAACCCTTCCTTCACCAAACAAACCAGTTATTTTAATGATCTGTGAGATTCAAAAAAATGCAATTCAAAAAGCAAGATGGGAAGAAGACTGGAGGCAAGATAAAAGATTCAAAGCCTTCAGCTACTTTGAGCTTATATTGTGTGGAATTCTGTTGCCTACCTGAACACGTTCAACTAAACATCCATACACACATACTCCTTTGGCAGATCTTGCAAAGTCTTTGCAAGAAAGCTGCTGTCTTCTCTCTCCCTAACCTTGGACTGTGGCTGGGGGAAAAAAAAAAAAAAAAAGCAGCTTCATTCCTGAGTATGAAAAATCCCTTGACTTGTGGACCCTCTCAACATTCAGTCACGCCAAAGATTTTGCTACCCTGCAAATGTTTTGACCAGTCATTGTCTGGCCATGGCCAGAAGAGGGAGCGCAAACCCCTCTGCTCTTGTGCTCAGGGCTTCATCACCAGTAGAGAGGCTCTATTTATTTGCTTTTACTTTTTTAGCATGACATGTTCTGTTCTAAATAATTTATGGAAGCTGTTTGAAAACTCAGAAAATTCCTCATCACACAATGCATGAAATATGAAGACAAATGGATAATGATTTGGGGCCTGAGAAATAAGAGATCAAAATCAGGCAGGATTTATGGTTGCTTCAGAAACACAAAAAAACAAAACTAGAGTTATGACTTTCAACCCTTGAGCGAAATAAATCCTGGAGTACTAGATACTTAGTGTGTAAATATATGTATGTATATATACTGCATATATATGTATGTATGCATTTCTATCCCTTTACAAAGAAGGATGAAAGTCTCCCTTTTGCAGATGTAGACACTCAAACACCAAAGACGCAGCAGTATCTCAGGCCAGACAGCACCATTGACAGCGCTGGCAGGAGAATCGCAAGGCTTATGCTCAAGGCTGGGTGCAGACTGCTGTGCATCTGCTGAAGGGCTCATCTCAGCTGAATGTGGTTACAGTTTACAGACTGAACGATCTTCCATTTGCTAGGCTCTGAGCCCAGGCCGAGCAGCTACATGGCTGTTTGAATTGCTCTGGGCCACTATAATCTGGAAGGCTTGTCTCCCATTCTGTTGTCATAGCCTCAAAACCACATCGTCTCAGCGATGAGAAGGCATTAAACTGTCTTGTCTGGTTAGAAAGTAGACGTGCAGGGTATATTAGAGCATGAAGAGCATCCTATGAGGACGCTCTTGCTTACAATATGTGGGGGCCTGTGAGGTTTACCTTTGGAAATCTCAGGTTTTTAAGATAGAATTAAAAGAAAACAAGTACCTACTAGATAGTTTACAGAGGAGACAGAAGTATCAATGCATCTACGGGTATTGCAACACAGTACCAAAAAAGAAGCATGTGTTTTTGGCCCAGTGCAGCAATAAACACCATGAAATCTTTGTGCAAAGAATGATATCAGTTTCATTAAACTCAGACTTTGAGGGAAATCTATAACATTGTTAATTCTCCCAATGTCATGGAGATTCTCAAGACACCTGCTATTCTGCTTCCACCACAATTGTGGACGTGTCCCTTTGAGACTCTGAAGTACTTTTTAAAACTTTCCTAGTACTGTTGGTTAGGGGGAAAGGTTGAAAACTTGATGTACGTGCACTCGGAGATTCAGCCATAAGATGACAAAATGAATAGATAAAATAAAGAGCAATAAAATGTTATTTTATTATTAAATCTACTGATTTTCTAGCCCTCCCTCTCATAGGATTTCTGACTGGCAGTTCTGGAAAGCTTAGTGATTAAAATACTGAACATCCAAGAGAACAGCAGATGCAGGTACTGAATTTACTAGCACAGTATAAAGTGAAATGGAGGCCTGTGTATATAGCCCCAAAAATCTGGGCCTGGAGAAACAGCTGACTAGAAAGGCTTCTGCTCTCCAACAGAGAGGAGTAAAGAAAAACAATCTACATCTCCTCTTTCACCACAAGCCAAAAAGTGTGAAAGCCTCAAGTTCCTCAGAGAACCAGTTAGCCAGAAATGGAAATGAAAGCCAGAGCCTCCAAGCATCATGCAGGCCTTCTCATTAGTGGCGTTCCCAGCATCCAAGCTAGTAAGTACCAAGAAATGGCAACAGCAGGATAGCAAGGTTTCTCTCTAAGTCTCAGACTTCAAGACGATGCTAACAAATCCCACTCCTCCTCACTCCTCCATTAATTTTTCATCTCTTATCCTAGTGAGCTCATTCAACCTTACAGCTAGAAGTTACCTGGAAAATAATTGCAAATCCTGCATCACCACATGCATAAGCCTCACAATACATGTATTATCCAATTTCTTCACTTACTTTGACTGGAAAGGTGATTATTAACAGAAACCATGCAACAATCCCACCCCAAGGAGTGTCGGGGACTTAGTGAGCATGCCATCATGGAGCAGCACCAACAGCCAGTTTTCTCTAAATGCCAGAAAGGATTTCGGGTTTGGAAGGGCACAATATTGCACAGTATTCAGTGTTGCTGTCCTCAGAAGAAAAGAAAAGTCTCTTTTTCCCCAGCTGGTGTCCAGGAATAGAAACAGGAACCTACACAGTCAGTGTCAGGTTACCCATGACCCATTTGGCTGCCAGCTTTAGGTATGGGGAAACATACTTGATCCTGAGTTATGCTGAATTCATTTCCAAGTGCTCTGGTAGGGTAAAAAAGTGTAACAATGAACAAGAACAATGTTTCCATCAATTTTAAGGAGTTCTTGAAACTGCTAGGATGCTGTAAAGTTATCTCAGCATAAATCTCAATGGGCTACATCAAACTACTTTTCCTGGGACTGCTGAGTCTTAGGTTTACCCACCTTCCAATGTTAAAGCAACAAACTCAATACTGAGCAACAGAAACGTGCTAAAAAATTTATTGTTATTTCTTCTTAAGCACAGCCTTCAAGCCTCTTCTTGTTGGCTTCTCCCACTTATCCCCTCCTTACTGCTGCTACTTCTTTGTCGTTCCTGCCCCCGCCTCTCACAGCTTCGCCCCAGTTTGGTCTGCAGCAGCGGCCTCCTTCCAGCCCCTGCAGCTGCCTTACCGGCTTCCAAAGTCCTCACAGGAAACATGCAAATAGGAGGCTTGAAAGCAAAAGAAATTGTTTCCTCAACACTGCTGCTGCCACCTCTTTGGAGCACACAGCTTGAGCTCCCAACTTATCTTTAGGATGGGAGAATCTACTAAGTTGGTACTAGTGCTCTACATTGGTCTATGAAGCCGCCTGCTCACAAACGCTTGAACCATTTCTCCATTGAAAGTATTAATTACATTCATGCCACCTCCCTTCACCCTTTTAGATTTCTCTGGGTACGAACTACATGTACACATATCTTCTAATGTTTCTTCACATTGTTAGAATTACAGAAAGAGCTTTTAATGTAAATGAGAACACCACTCAGGCTGCCTAAAAAATGTCATATGTGCCTTTTGACAGGACATAATACACTTTGTTCTCAATTCTTTCATAGCACCATCACATACCAGCCACACCATTTGTTTTGAGAACACTACTGCGAGATTACACAGTAAAACAGAAATTAAAGATCAAACCTATATGAGACAAATCCTATGAATTTCAGTGTAGTCTTCAGAGTGCTGTAACACTGTACTCTTGTCACCTGTCCCCTGCTCATCTTCCAAGTTACCTACTGGTGATTGTGTGCACTACTTCCCTGAGAACCCTGCATGGAAAGTCAAAGGAAGGTCTTCGGTGAACTTCATGTGGGACATCATACATGGTAACAGGCCACCCATTATGCACTGCTTTGCTGTGTGGGTGGCAAAGGACTAACTTGGAAGCTCTCTGTGAGTATATCTCAACAGGGTGGTGAGCACCATTTTGGGAATACCCACATGGGTTGATAAGTACACAAATGACAGGGACTTCCGCACAGATAGATATCTAGTGAGACCAAAGAGTACTGCATCAATAGCCTGATTGTCAGCTCCATCCCTGGATGGGGTCACATAGGCTGAGCCTGGCACTGTGCTGAAATTATTTCAGAGCTCCTGACTCTGGAGCAGACTTATTCAGGGCTACTGTGCAGCCCTCCGCATGGTTCTGGATTGCCCTGCACTGTGTGCTTCAAGGTATAGAATACACCTTCATAAACATTTATTCCTTTGCTGATCAAGTGTATGTTATCAAGACCAAGATATATTAAAAGCTGTTTTATTTTCAGATTGGATGTAATATTCCTAAACTTAAGACCAGGCCCAGTCACTTCAGTAAGTGTCAAATGGCAAAAGAAAAAGGGAAGAAAATTGGAAACAGACTTCTAGGAAAGCTCCCAATGTCACAGATTTCTGTGAAGGCAGCAGGAAAAGCAATTCAGAATTGGGTCATGGTGAAAAAATTGTTACCATTAGCTGACATCAAAAGGCAGATTTGAGAGGTTTAATATAGTATGAAAATCCCAGAGCAAATGTCATTAATAGAACAGCTAGGAGAGAAAGTAATGCTTTTCACCTGTGAAAGAGTTGCACTTAGTAGGAAAGTCTCTAGTATTAATTTGGATAGTGACAATGTTTCTCGGGAGTCCTCAGGAAGTACAGAATATTCATCTCCAGATAAAAGATAAAAGCACCAACTTTGCAAGAGAGCATTATTTCTTCTCAGGTGCATCAAATGTATTACCTCCCATGTGCTGTAGCTAGGAACGTGTGCTTAAAAGGAGAATGCAGGACTCCACAGTGGGCAAATACTTCATAATCATTGACCCTGCTAGTCTGTATCTGCAATTAAAATCTCCATCCAGGCAGGGGCAGTGGTAATTAAACATAACATGTAACCTGCTGGCCTCAGAAAACAGCAGTCATTAACCAATCTGAACAACTTCCTTCTCATGCAAGTACCATTATTAAATCCATTCGCTGCCCAGAAGGAACATGGAAGTCAAAACCATCTAATACTTTTGTGGGAAAGGAAAAATATGAACAAAACATTACTTAGCAACTCATGTGATACTTCATTGTGACAGAAAACTTCCAATTCAGAAGTACCCATTGGCTTACAGATGTATGTCCTCGTCAAGCAACAAGAAGAAAAGAACAATCCTAAGATCATCCTAATAAAAATACCAAAAATATACAGTTCTGTCTCACAAAACCTTATAGAGTCAAGCGAATTTCTATTCCGTTTAGTGGAGACGTAAGAACTAATTCTTAATTAGCAAAACTGGGTCCTGGGCAAGGTATTGGCACTTTAATATGGCACCTAAGTCAAATAGCCTGTCTGAGAGGCAGGGTAAATTAGCCTAGATAGAGCACTCTGTAAACATAGCTATGGGGCTTCCAGAGCCTACACTAAACTGGGCACATACAGACAATTTGTTTAAAGCTGAACAGATACAATTTGACTCATGGACACCAGGAAATCTGATAGGAGCACCAGTGTGCCAACAGCAGTGACCTGAGACCCTGGGAAACAAATATGTCACCTGATGACAGGGTAAAACTTACCTCAGATAATTCCTCTGTTTGAAACTAAGAGGTGAAGAAAGCACAGTTAAAAGTTGTAATTGCTGTAGTTCACTGAGCGTTCCCTGGGGCACTGTATTCTGAAGCCTGGAATAAAAGCTATCATCATCCTGAATGGAGCTGTCAAGCCACACTTGTTAGGAAAATTGGTTGAGAAGATGAAAAATCCCTTTTCACTTGCAATTGATAGAACCAATAATTCAGGCTTGCCAAAAGAAGCCTCTAACAGTGATGACATCTGAGGCAATTTGAAACCATCTAGAACTCCTTGATGGGTTTCTGTGGATTTGGCTCCTGAGGGAGGCTGAGAGATAAGCAGAGCCTTGAATAAAAATCTTTCCATGGATGAATGTTTATATAGCACAGAACACCGTATTTCCTCGATGACAGGTATTCTGTAGCAATGCAAAGAAGTTGGATATGGAAGACATTGATGGTGAACACGCATTCGTTTGCCCGAAGTCCCAAGTTTATATAGTTTTTGTTTCAATGTGTGTTGCGATGATTCTCAAAAAAAATATTTGAGATGCCCCGCAACAGCTTGGACAAAACCAGGGAATTCAGGGTGTACACCACTAGAAAAAGCTTCTTGCCACCCAATGCAAGGCAGCAAAGATTAAAAACCCTAAGGCTTTGCTCTGTTAGAAAGAGGTTTTCCTGCTGTTGTTTCTGACTAGCTGTTAAAAGGACCCAGCAGGGGCATTTACATCCACTCGATGTACAGGAGCGTTAAACGTATTTCTGTAGAGAGAGAAATGTATTTTTACCTGTTCATGTCATGAATGTAAAGTTGCTAAGAAATCTCCTAAAGGAGCTTGGGGGGCTTATAGTGGTTTTTCAGTAAGCCGGAGATAAGTAAGCTCTCATCTGATCTCTAAACCATGAAGAATCTCTTCCTGATGATGGGCTACTCACAGTATGTATCACCATCACAGGATGCAGATGCCACTTGCAAAGATTTACACATTTTCTAATGGTGTTGCTGCTTTTCTCGTGGAAGCTGACAGTTCGGCTTCTGAGCTGTCACTGCTACAGAACCCAGTTCTACACCACTTAGTCTACAGACAGGACTTGAAGACCAGGAAACATTCAAAGCACATAAATATTGTTCTCAGAGGAATAATTTATAGCTTTTCTTAAAGGATGGAGACTCAAGATATTCTTAAGAGAAGCCGAAGTACGTGAAATGCTCAAGGACAGAAGAATTGCAGGATGTTACATATTATCCATTTATTTTTGTCAAAGGTTGTTGATCCATGCTTTGGACACAATCTGTTTGTCTCAAGGCTGACAGTGGCTGCAAGGCTTATTCACTCATATTCCTTCTGCAACACATGTACAGAGACAATTTTTGTTTGAAGTGTTTAAAGAAACTTAGAAAAATGATGAATCATACTAAGAAAGTGAGTACACCCTTTGCTCATCACAAGAACAACCACAAACAACATTGCTGGAAATCTTTCCTGAAGTCAGCCCAAAAAGAGTTCACAGAATCTGAAAGTCAACCTGAATGTCCATTTATCAGTAATGCATCCAGTCGACAGTTATCTTGAATCCCTGGGAATAACAAAAGCTTTTCTGGGTTCAGTTGAGAATAAGATCTAGGTATGAGGCAAGACATAACAGAAGGTTATGGACAAAGCTGGCAGTGTGCACACTGTAACTTTCTGTTGGCCAGCAAGATAGGCAGTAGCTACACAAACTAGCCACTCACGACTTCTGCAGACCTGACAAAAAAAGAAAGCATAAAGGATGATGAGAATGAAAATAATGAGGCAGTTTGGACCTCTCAAGCATGGGAAGAACAATGTGCTTGTCTGAAAGATGTAAGCAGTGGGTGGATGGATGGTGTCTGCAGCTGACTTGGGGCAGAAACAGCCACTCAATACCGAGAAGCACTTGGGAGTCTGTTTCACCACCATCACCATTCTTCCTTAATATGTAACCGTATAGAGATGCCCCATTGTCAAGACAGTTCAGCCAATGTTTTGACTATTGATATCACATTGTATACATTTGTATTTTTACTCGCATTCATTAACAGTGTGCTTTTTATTATTTCACAATAAAAAACTATGCTGAGCTAACAAATAGCTCATGTATCTGTTCAAGTGCTAAGCAAATCTCCCACAAGCCTGGGGCTGAAACTGGGCAGCTCTGTGGTAAGTGGTTTTGCAGGAATTCTGGGGAGAGGCGTTTGCTAAACATAGACAATTTAGATACTAGTCTTTTTTTTTTTTTTTTTTTTTTTTTTCTCCTTTAAGGCAAACTGGCATCTGGAAGAGTCATATTCAAGGAAGGCAGCCTAAGGCAATAATTTTCTTAAAAGAAGCCCAATCCACATACGAAGCAGCCAGGTTTTGGTGCAAAATTAGGTCTCAAATGTCACAACTAAACCTTTCAGGCATGAGAAGAGATGTACTCAAGTTGGAAAACTCTTCTGTCTAGAGAGGCCCTTGACCTTGCTGAGAGCCCTGAAATCTGCTAAGCTGAGAGATAATAAATCTTTTTAAACCTTCTCCTCTTGGATGAGCCTCAACATCACAGGGTCATCAATGAGGTTTCTAAGGCCTGACGCAGGTTTTTCTTTACTGACTGACATAATCTAAGGTGTGGTTTCTAGAAAAATATCTGTGACTTCACCTCCAGAGAAGCTGTTCTGAAATCTGGCTGATAAACTTGCAGCTATTATGACCAAACTCTGACTATGAATTAAAGATACAAATTTCTTTTCCCAATAGACCTTTCATACTATCAGATTTAGCACTGATTCTCCTTTCTAGTGATGAGAAACTAATCTCCATCTTTCAGAAAGATCAACTCTTTCACTGGAGATCAAGAATTTACACAAACTCGGCCATTTTCTCCAGCACCAGCTCCAACTGGGAGTTGAATGCAATGCGTGAAAAGTGCAGACTAGTAAGTAAATTCTGAGGGTAATAACTGCCCATTCACTGGCCTCAAGCACTGAATGTAATTCTTAATGTTTTTTGCCTTAGCGAGACTCCTTGGGTCTCAGAAGCATCTCCACGTAATCTGAAAAGACAGATTCTAGAAAGTCAAACCAGCCTGATTTTAAGTCTACAGCAGCACATTTTCTCGGTGGAATCCTGCTAAAATCAAGACCATGTACAATTAGTTTCCTCCTTGCAATTTAAATTATCGCACTAAAAAGTAAACACATGTATAGTGCAGCCTTGATGTTTATACCTCCTGATTGAAAACCTGCAGCCATTTGACTTTTATTCTGCTGGTCTACTGTGATGGCATTTGACCAGCTTTAACTACCCCATTAATTGCCTAATGTGAAATCTAGCATATGACTTATAAGCTGCAAAATATCCTTTCCGTATTCAAGAAGTGAACACAAGTTAACAAGACACCTCATTTTTGCAGGTATTTGGTCTGCTTAGGTGATTGTAACACATAATCCAAACAAGGAAAAAGTGCTTTTACTTCCCCTTTAAGGCAATTCTCAGCATTTCTTCTTGAATGCTTCCTCTTCAGGCTACTCATAACCAGGTTCTAAGGTGCCATTCAGTTATCTGGAACAACCTCCCCAGGGACATAATGAGATGAGTCCCCATCACTGGAGGAATTCAAGATGCAACTGGACAGAGTGCTAGATAATGTCATCTAGGCTCTCTTTGCCATTGAAAAGTTGGACCAGATGATCTTTTGAGTTCCCTTCCAATCTGGGCTGTTCTATGATTCTGTCTCACATCCAGTGGTTTCATGAATCTGAAGAGTGTGAAGTTTTTCAAATTTAATTGGCCACATCCTTTCTGTACTTTTTAGTCCCTTTATTCTGGAGAATTTGGTACATGTGATGGATTATGAGTATGAGTGCAGAAGTGCAAAAAACCTTCTAAAGTTCTTCAGCTAAGAATGCATGAACTATGTGCATCAGGATATTCATCAAATGCAGATCACATTAGTATATTGCCAAATTTTACATAATCATTTTTCACTGCTTGAGCACGCTGAGGCTCAAATAACAAAATAATTTTTCAGTTTTCTGAGTTATTCACACTGAGGTTCCAGATGAAGACTGATAGCTCTGCACGCTGTATAACAATTCAATTTTCCAAATAGGGGCCTGCAAGTGATGAGACCCACTGTTTTTACTACTCCCACAGTAAAGTCAAGCTCTCAGAGAGTGCAGGAGAACTTATAAAGGACTGTGATTTACAGATTCATGGTCTTTTGAGGAGAGCAGAAAATGAGATATACAGAAGGAGCTGATGCATGAAAAAAAGCAAAGATAAATGCAGGGCAATTTACAAAAGGACTTGGCTTCAAACAGAGGCAGTGCTTTCTTTGCTTAAAAGTTTTCAAATCCCAGTGGTGCTTCCCTGGCCCTAAATGGGTTTGAGTACCTTTTGCAAATACAGCCCAACTTTCACAAAAGACTGACAATGTATAACCCTCATGGTTAGCTGAAAAATGCTTTCGGCATTATCTGACAGAAGTGGCCAGGATCCTTGTATCTAGCAAACAGTTTTAGCAAACTACACGATGCAAAAGACCAGCACATATCACACAAACACTTGTAAGAAGGTGTCATAGACCATGTCCTTGGGTTTGTGGCCACATCTCTGTTGTCCGGCCTCCTGCTCATATGCAACCTGCAATTCTGCTTTAGCTGTGGAGCTGCCGAATGCAGGGTATTTCATACTGCCAAAGAGTTTGTTTCTTGCTCATATCTAGGATTATACATATATGTGATAAAAAATATTGCACATTATGGAACATTTATCCTTATTATTGCAGTCATCTACAGATAGATGAAAAGAAATAGATAAATAAGATATAGCTATAAAAATAGATAAAATAAACCCACAAATCAGGCTAATGCCAGGAAGGAAACAAGCGATCATTATGCCTTTTCTTTAAAAAAAACCCAAAACAAACCAAACAACTCCCAGACCTCGTATTTTTTAATGTAGGACTTTGGACTTTGTTCTTTAAAATTCATGTACCATTCCCATTTCACATCTTCGTCTTCCCTAATTCAAGCCTGTATGAAAAATCCTGTAGCACTGTGAGTAATTACTGCTTGTGCTAGCTCTCCTATCAATTGATTTTTTTTATTTCCTCATGTGAGCAATGACTTCTTTCCTGTTTCCTTCCCTCTTCTTTCTCCTTTCTGTTCTTCCTCCTTAATGCCCTTTTATCATGCCACCAGCACTGCTTTTTTTTCTTTTAAAATTGCTACCAGAACGACACTGTATGAAACACTGACAGGAAACCTTTAAGGCAATGTATTAAGCTGCTATGCTTCAGTTGCTGCAGAGATAAACACCAAAAATATTAGGGGAAAAAAAATAATCAATAAAATAATGTACTTTATAGGTGTGACATCATGAGCGTGATACGGTAGAGCAGTAAGTCACACCATGCCAGACCTTTCAATCAAAAGAATGTGAGAAGTATGGTCTCTGAAATGGTGACAACCAATGATTTGCCAGACCCTGATTAACAAGAAATGAATGCACAGTGTAAGGGCTGGGATTCGAGGAATCCCTGAAGATAAAGACATGTCACATACAGTTAAGTGAATGTTGCATGGTCACATTTAGAAAAGACTTTCTGTTTTTAAAGATATTTCTGGCTCTAGTATTACTCCCAAGAGGAAGTCTCTTTCAACATGGAATCACCTTTACCTACGTGCGTAGCTGGCTAATTGTTTCCACTCTAGTTTTCAGATTCAAGTTCTGATTCTTGACGACTTTGTGCTTATACCACCGAAAGTACTTTATACCCACCTTGAAAAGTGAATGTAACATTCATGTCATATTCTCCATCCCCTTACACTCTTTTTGCACAGATGTGTAAAGTACATAAGGTTACTTTCTGTGTGCACACACAGAGTAGAAAGATGGTAGTATTCCTTATGCTTAAGAGAGAAGGTAGGAAGAGAACAAAACCAGGGTAGGATCTTCCTATTCACATTCCCTACTAGACTTATTCTCCCACCAATCCAGGGAGCACAAAATGGCCTGCTACAGGCCACCTAACCAGGGGGACGGAGCAGATGAAGCCCTCTATGGGCAGATAGGAGCAGCCTCATGCTCACAAGCCCTGGTCCTTATGGGGGACTTCAGCCACCCTGACATCTGCTGGAGGGACAACGCAGCTGAGCATAAGCAAGCCAGGAAGTTCCTGGAATGTGTCGATGACAACTTTCTCCTCCAAGTGATAGAGGAGCCCACGAGGAGAGGTGCCTTGATGGACCTTATTCTCACCAATAAGGAGGGCCTGGTAGGGGACATGAAGCTCAAGGGGTAGCCTTGGCTGCAGTGACCACGAAATGGTGGAATTCAGGATCCTCAGGGCAGCGAGGAGGGCATGCAGCAAGCTCACTACCCTGGACTTCAGCAGAGCAGACTTTGGCCTCTTCAGGGATCTGCTTGGTAGAATACCATGGGACAAAGCCCTGGAAGGGAGAGGCGCCCAAGACAGCTGGCTAATATTCAAGGGTCAACTCCTCCAAGCTCAGGAGCGATGCATCCCAACAAAGAGGAAGTCAAGCAAAAACACCAAGAGGCCCCCGTGGATGAACAAGGAGCTCCTGGGCAAAGTCAAACAAAAAAAGGTAGCATACAGAGGGTGGAAGCAAGGGCAGGTAGCCTGGGAAGAATACAGAGAAACTATCCAAGCAGCCAGGGAGCATGTTAGGAAAGCCAAAGCCCTGATAGAAATTAGTCTGGCCAAGGATGTCAAGGACAACAAGGCCAAGTGCAAGGTCCTGCACGTGGGTCGGCGCAATCCCAAGCACAGCTATAGGCTGGGCGAGGAATGGATTTAAAGCAGCCCTGAGGAGAAGGACTTGGGGGTGTTGGTGGATGAGAAGCTCAACATGAGCCAGCAACGTGCACTTGCAGCCCAGAAAGTGAACCGTGTCCTGGGGTGCATCAAAAGAAGTGTGACCAGCAGGTCGAGGGAGGTGATCCTGCCCCTCTACTCTGCTCTTGTGAGACCCCACCTGCAGTACTGCGTCCAGCTCTGGGGGCCCCAGTACAGGAGAGACATGGAGCTGTTGGAGTGAGTCCAGAGGAGGGCCACGAAGCTGATCAGAGGGCTGGAGCACCTCTCCTATGAGGACAGGCTGAGAGAGTTGGGATTGTTCAGCCTGGAGAAAAGGCGGCTCCGGGGAGATCTAATTGCGGCTTACCAGTACCTGAAGAGGCCTACAGGAAAGATGGTGAGGGACTGTTTATGAGGGAGTGTAGTGACAGGACAAGGGGTAATGGGTTTAAGCTGAAGGAGGGTCGATTTAGATTAGATGTTAGAAAGAAATTCTTCCCTGTTAGAGTGGTGAGGCACTGGAACAGGTTGCCCAAAGAGGTTGTGGATGCCCCATCCCTGGAAGTGTTTAAGACCAGGTTGGATGAGGCTTTGGGCAACGTGTTCTAGTGGAGGGTGTCCCTGCCTGCAGCAGGGGGGTTGGAACTAGATGATCTTTAAGGTCCCTTCCAACACAAACCATTCTATGATTCTATGACTTGAGACTTGCAGTTGAAAAAAGGAAAGCAAGAGCAGTAGCTCCCAGGTATCTCACAGAATCAATAAAATACTGTTGTTGTTGTTGTTGTTTACATTGAAAAAACTGAAGCAAATCCTCTCCCTCTCACATCCTCCCTGCTAGGGACAGAAGAAGCCAGCTATGAACTTGTCTACTCAGGTGAGTCATCTTTGCAGCCAGTACAGATGCAGTAGCTAATGCGAATTAGACAATGTGCTGCAGCAGGGCTTTCCTTTTCACTAAGTTTGCAGCAAATTATGGGAGCAAGTGTCCCACGGTGCTCTATCCCACTGCTGGGTCTTATATTGTGAACTAAAGAGGGTGAGCCATCTGGAGGCACTTGAAGTTCAAGTGACCAGAATCTAATAAAGTATGCAAGGTCAGGGATTCAAATCCTGAAAATGAGAATCTGACAGCTATGCATACAATCTTTTTTTTTTTAAAAATCCTTTTTCCCTTTTCTTAAAATCTTAGAAAATACAACATGAGCATGAATCTTCACACCAATGTCAACAAACACAGCAGTGTCTGGGCACACGGACCATGCCCCACAGTGATTGACTAGGTTCAGTGACCTGCTGTCTCCTAACCTGCATACATATGCATGTTTCCTTGCAGGGCACGCTAAGTTCAGTGACCAGCTGTGCCCTAATACACGTGCAAACTTTCTTGTAGGGCAGATGCCCAGACAGGACTTTGTGACATATTTCGGCTGCCTTTGATGGGCACTGTAAGACAAGGATACACTATGTCTCAGAAAGTCCCTGAGCCACAAACAATAGGAGCCGGGGAGAATACTCTGGGGAGCTACAGCTGCCTGCCTGCCCTCACAGGCTGCTGCTAGCACCGTTTGAGGTAAGATACTGGGCTGGACAGACCGCTGGTCTGAACTGGCACGGCCACTCTCGTGTCCTAATGCCGTGTTGACGGCTTCATATATTCCATGTTCACTAATCTATGTTGACAAGGACTTTTTCTAACACTTCAAAACAGACTTTTTTTAAAAGATGTTTTAAGCCAGGAAAATATTCCTTTTCCTAGCTCTGGCTGGCTTTAGCACTGCAATTGTTGGAAAAGAGATCGCATTTTTCAATTTTATTTCCATCTGCTGACCAATGACCCAGTTTGATGTCCTGGATTGCAAGTTAAAAAATGGGTGAAAAAAAGGAAGAAACAGGTTTGGAAGTTCAGCCCTACACAATGAACATTTCGAAAAGTTCCACAGGAGAGTTTATAGGCGCATTACCTAGGTAAGGCAAACCATAGGTGTCAGTAACACTCCATCCACAGCAGGGCAGATCATGATGAACTCAGCCCTCCCCTTCCTGTCCTAACTTCAGAACAGCACACACACATGTATACACACACACCACCCCCAAAGCAAAGAAGTCCAGCACTGAATCTGGAACAACAGTCACAGATCCGCACACCACAAACCACTATACTGCCACTGCAAAGGCCAGATGCTTCTGGGCCACATGGCAACTAAAGAAAACATATTTTGAGCCCACAGAAATTAAGAAACCTGCTAAATCATCAGCCTGAGGAAAAAAAAAATAATTACTTCAGTTTTTCATTCATTCATTCATTCATTTTACTTGTTACCCAGAGCCTAGAGGCATCCCCTCAGTACCTTTCAGGTTAGGATGGAGCCAGCTCCTCCTCGCCTAAACTCTGGTTGAAAAACTCCCCAAACAGCAAGGTTAAGCAAGATGCAGTTGTTGTATGCATTAGAAGGATGTCTTCCTTATTTTCATAACCAACAAGTAGATAAAGGTTGGTACATACATGGAAACATGCCTCTAGGTTGATCAGAATCCCAGCCCCCTAATATTGCAAAATATACTTTCATTACAAAATACATGAACATAGTCTGGCCAGCTTATGAATTAAAAATGGGTACAATATATGAAAAAGAACACTCTTTTGGAAGAACAGACAAAAATGTTTCAATATAGACTAGTTGTAAAGGAGAGGTGAATTTTAAATCTTACTGATATTTTTAGAAACAAAAATTAGCTACAATTTAAGTCTAATTCCTTCAAGTAGTATCTGCAGTTGTACTATTTATTTTCTCATTTTCTCCTCATTTTCTCCCTCTTCCCCATTTCTTTTGTAAAAATCTCACATAAATCAGAATGGAAAATTATTGAATGCACAGGGTAACCTTATAAACCATATATGCAAAATGAGCATATTCTGAATAAAATATAAGTTTATTTTCTCCTTCATCACCTTTCATTACAAGTGACCTTCATTGTTAGTTGAACTTGTAACACTAACAGATTGAAAAAAACATGACAAACTGGGACTGATAAATTGTATATCTATTTCTAGGTCTCATTTTGATTTAAACAAGTTTAAGAAATCACTACATGTAGGAAAATATTTCAGCCAGAAATATGAGTTTTAAGCTAACATAATTTCTCCAAAATAGGGCCAGATGAAAGTGAAATTGATCAAGAGAGGTCTTGTTTTGGGTTGGTTATTTTTTAATTTCATCTAGAATAGGTCAACTTTTATAGAAAGGCTTCTAAAGTACACAGATTCTCTAAACAATTAACTTGAAGTACTTTTTTTTTTTTAATTCACTATCACTTGAAATAAATTAACTTATATTCTGTACTTCAGTAGAAAATCTTGCTTTATGTCCTCCAGACATGTTAATGGGTTATTTTCTGAACATCAGGAAGTAAAGTCTAAGAAAAAGCAAGATAAAAAAATAAATTTAACTTTCACCAATACAAGGTTGTCTTGCAATGCAAATTGGAACAAGGACATTAACCTCCGAGTAAAATTACAAATGAACATACTAGCAACTATCATGAACAATTCAATAATCTTCAGCAAAACATTTCAGTATTTTTAAGCTAATTTCCAAGTATTTTGAATTAACAGGCAATAAAGTGTGTATGTACAAAGAAAATATTTTAAGAAAAGTTTTAAAACACAGTGATGTATTTAGCATTTTCTTATAGCTTTGAGCAGCTGAATGCTCTGATACTACATTTTCACACAGAATAACTTCTCTGATGATCCAAGAACAACTCAAATGACCAAAATGAAGAGCATTTCCTGCAACTGCTGGTGTTTCATTTTCCAATAAAAATAAAAAAACCCAGTTACACTGCTTTTTCTAAGATGTATGATTTATGCACACACACAGTTTCAACAGGCTCGAAGTAGCTAACTCTATATAGATCTGTTTGGATGCTGACAGCTTAACTATTCATACAGCTTAGAAAAATTATTCCGTTTGATATTAAGCCAACTCACTTGCAGGTTGTACCTCCTGGACTCACATTTCAGAACACTAATTTCACTAATAAATTTGTTTTAATGTAACCTTGAAATGAATGTCTGTTGAATAACAGTATAAATCAAGAGATGGCTCTTTGCTACTTCAGCATGTTATGAAATAAGGCTTTTGGAGGCTGTTTGACACAGAAGTTAATGAAATAGACCCTCAGCTACTATACATTGTCACAGATGTATCGAGGAAACATCTGCCCCTGTGCAGGGGAGACAGGGTCATTATTTCTCCACACCTCCACTTTGAACTTCGTTTTTGCACTACAATCTTCAGCTATTAACCTTTCCAGGGTACTCAGGTGCAGCTCACAAGGAATCTCCTAACACGAATGGCACTCACAGGCAAACCACACATCAACATATGAAGTAAGCTTATACATACAATCATAGATTTCAACTATTATTAGTTTAAGTTTCAGGAGATTAGTGATAAAATAGCCATCAGGGTAAGCTTAAGGGATTTGAAATCTGACCTAAATTGAGAAAACTACATGGTTATAAGATCATTCATGTTAACAAGAGGGATTTTTTTTTCCTGTCAAAAGACTGTTAAAAGCTACGCCATCATGCAGATGGGTAGAGGAGTGGATGTAATTTCACTTATGGATGGGATAGCTTTGGCCGTCTGGCTGAACATGAAATTCTTAGACTAAGTTAACTTTGGTAAGAAATTTCCCCTGAATTGTTCAGGTACAAAATGGATACAGGATAAATCTCATTCTCCCACCCAATCCATTAACGAAGAGCTCCCTTTTCTGTAGTTTCGAAGTTGAAATTTAGTGAGCCATAGCTGAAGCAAACTTCTCCTGATGTCAAGAATCCACCCCCGGGTAGGAGATTAAAGGGTACTTACTCTTGTGCTGAGGGCACTTGGCCACTTCTCCTGCACTTGTAAAAGCTACTCATTCCTTCCAAGGGAAGGAAAGGAGTGCGCAGATTTTTTTTGTTAAAAATCATGCTGTGAAGAGTCAGCTCACCAAATGCCAGCTCATCCCTCCTCAGTATGTTTACATCAACATTCAAAATGCCAAAATACAGGACAAAGGTCAAAAATATTCCCCTAATGTGTTTATAATAATGAAAGGATATAAAATAAAAGCAAGATCTAGCACTTAGATCAGCAGAGAATTAATAACTTCTACCTTCTCCCTCTGGTAAGAAACAGGTTAGTATCAATATTGATGTATCCTCAGATAGAGACACTGTTGACACAAAGAAAGCTGGCAGAGCAGGCAAGTAAATTACCTTGAACCATGCAATGGAAATGAGGGGGAAAAAAAGAAAAAACAAGATTTTTTTTTTGCTTTTATAATTTCCAGTCATGTTTCATTCTGAACTGAAGGACTGAGAATAAAGATGAGGAAGGTCAATGGATTATGCTATCGCTGGCAGCTGAAACAGCAGCAGAAGACATATCGTTGATCACTAATAAGAAACTACGACAATTCAAGGAAAAGATGGATGTCACTGAGAGGTAGACTCCAGTAAGTTGTAGCTTGGGGTTTGTGGGTTTTTTTAATCCCCATACTACTTCTCAAATTTACTAAAAATTCCAGGAATAGCATGAAGGTCAATACTGAAAAGATATACAGGGCCTACGTCAACCATTACGTAGCTGTTGTCTTAACTGCTGCAATTTGAAAGAAGATCACTCTCAAGTGGAAGCCCATCAGAAGTTTTCTATGCTTCTCTGCAGCATTGCAGGGAAAACACACAGATGATAATCCAGTGAAGAAGCTTCTGAACTAGCTAACTATTAGGAGTATGCTGAGGAATAGCTTTATAAACAGCACAAAGCTACGATCTTCTGAATTATAGTGCCATGAGTGAGACTTGCTCTAAAAAAGGGAATAAGTCCACTGGAGCAAGATGTGCACTGTGATTTAACTTACGTGGTTAAGAAGAGATAGTTACCCCTTTGTTATAAATCATAATTATCAAGGCAACTCTAATTAAAGATGTTGGGTTCGGGTTTTTAAATTATTTTTAGTGATTAAAATCCAGCTGTCTGTAGAAGATAGTTTTCCATAGTAAAATGATATTGAAACTTTCAGTAATATACGATTATATAATTTTGAGTGTAGTTAAAATGACACGATTGTGGATGAAACCTGTCTTCACAGTGTTCATAGCATTCAGAATTAAGCGGATTACGCAGGTGTCTGACTGCAGACAATACAGTCTTGGCTACACTTTCATAAAATATCTGAAGTAAATTGATCGACGTGTAACATTTGGAAGCAAATTTCAGAGATTCACGAGTCGTGAATCTAAAACCACAAAGTAAATCAGATAGCCTCTGTGTGTATAGAACAATTGTTTCAGCTTTATGGCACTGTCAGAAGTGAATCATGTTTCACTGTCTTCTTTCAGCGAGAATGACTGCCCAGGGAGGTATAAGACAGACTGTTCTGTAGACGTAAATGGAGGAAGCAATGAACCCAGGCTTAGTAAGAACTTTACTGTATCAGCTAGGAAGGAGTACAGTTATATGATATATAAAGTTGTATGTGGAACAGGTTCTTGCTGTTATTAGTCTGAGGGAACTGTGTATTGTGTGTGGAGATGACACTATAAGAATTCTGTATAGAAACTGAAGCAGCATCTCTAGGGTCTTTACTTCCTTAGAGGAAATTTTACAGTTGGAGTGGGCACTACAGAGGCCCATAACTGAGGCCCATAACTGCACACAACACTGTTTCTCTTGTTTTGACTAAACTCTCTAACCATCTGTCTAAATACAAATTGTCCAGAATTTTTTTTTTTTAAATGATACTGCCTAGGATATGTAAAGCTACTTCGTTATAATTATGTCTTAATTTTCATTGTTTTCACCTGTACTGAAACACCTTTAAGAGTGGTGATGAGCATGCCTCATACAAAATAGTTACCTAAGGGTTCCCCTTGGTACCATGCTTCCAAAGACACAGGATGGCATGCAACCCAGAAACTGGGGAGTAAGTGGCTTAAGGACCCTTTGGGGCCTTTTTGATGCTGCTAAGCGGCCCCAAAGAACCACTGAGATAATTGATAGAGGTGAAAGCCCAGAATTTGAGCCAGGGGTGTCACCACCAGAACCTCTGTAATATAGCCCAGAAATCTCAACAGGGCTCCATGCTGCCCTCTGCCCTGGGGAAGATGTCCTCAGAAGCATCCATTTCATTCCTCCTACCAGATAGAAGCATGCTAGAGAGAAGCTCAGCGCACATCAGTATGCAATACCATAACCCAGCCATTAGTTCACTGTCTTCAAAGACTACACTGTATTCTCACCCCAGCTGGAAATACCTTGGTGCAAACAAGTGTTTGTCCACTTCGCTGCCTGTGCAGCTGACAGTGCTTATGATTTGGATGTCCACATTACATATTGTTTCAAATGATAAACACATCCTCTTCGCCCCTAGAGTAGCAGCACTCCCTCAAGAAAAACAGCACGACACAGAAGACAGTCAAGTGGGTGAGAAATGGATGCTTACTACGTTTTCTTTACGCAGAATGAAAAGGCTTCACCTTATTTTTGATTCCTGGAAATTTAAATTAATGAGTTGTCTGAAGCTTTTTTAGCTCCTTTATTGTCTACAAGGATGAGACACATTCTGTACCAGCAGAGTTCATGTCTCATCCCTAAGAATTACAAAAAAATTAATCTGAGAGCAATCTACAGAATACAGATTGTCCATTATTAGCTATTTGAATGATTCATGAGATAGATACCATAAGTTGGCGCAAATACTCGTGCTTAACAACAACCACATAAGTCTGATATTACAAGGAGGCTTTAAAATGTCTTTAACCTGCGTTGCTCTCCTTTCAGAGTTTAAAATGTAGTTAGGGTTTGCTTCACAAAAGGATGCTTGGCTCCCAGTGGCTCAGTCCTTAATGCACTCAGCACAGCCACAGTGAAATGGCTTCCCAGTGCACAACACAGAACAGTGCCCTGACTTGGGCTTACAGACAGTTCTGGAGTCGAGGTGAGGATTTTCTACTTGTAAAATGTTAACATTTTGTGGAAAACAGAGCCACGTATCCTTGAGACACAGAAAAAGGAGCATCGGCCAGAGAAACTAATGCACTCATATAGGAGGGACGGATATATGGATTCTAGAAACTATTCAGATTCATTTTTTTGTTCTTCTTTCCAAAGAGATCAAACATTCCAACTGAAGCTGGACCATTTACTATAAAAAAAATATAAGCAGTCCTGGAAGCAGAGGTGAGTAACTTTGAAGATTAGTCCTAAGGAAGCAAGGAAGATGCAAGGGCATACTTATGTGCCTACAGGCTTGGGCACAAGTAATGCTCTACAGTCTCTTGTTTTGTTTCTTTTCAGCAGAAAGTGTTAATACATTTCCTTCATCCTTTTTTTTTGTTTTAAGGCAAACTTCATTATAAAAGACAATGTAGCTGTTCATCAAACACCACCATCACAGGGGTTTTTTTGTTTGAATGGATGTCATGCTCCAATATAACAAAAATAAAATCAGTATTGCAAATCTGAATGCAGCTAATAAATGAAAGGATCTGGGAGAGTTCAAAAGCTTGAAAATTACTTGCAGATGTGACCAGGTACTTCACAGTAAAGGACACTTGTATCTGTAGATACATCAAAACAAAGAGTGGGAAAGTGAAACAGTCTGTGCTGAAATATATTCAAAGGGGAAAAAGATTTTTATGCTCAGTTTTTGTAATTTCTAATGAGATATCCAACAAAAGAGTATAAACTAGACAAATGAATAGCAGTACTTCTTTTATGGTAATGCAAACTTCATTTAGAAATGGCCTCAGATTGTGCTTAAGAATACAATTATACTTTGTGCTTTTTGTTTTTCAGCCGTGGATAAAATAACATTCTTTATTTTTATGTTCAAAATAAGGACTCTGATTATCACTTATACCAAAAGCATTTTAAACAATAATGGTAGAAAAAGAGGTTTCAAATTAATTTATGCTTATTTTAAGCCTTCATTACACTGGCTGACTGGTACAACATGGATTTTGAATAATTTTGAATTAAGGTCAAAGTCTATTTAAAAAAAGTAAAAAAACCAAGAGGCAGTTCCTTTTCTCGATCAAATCTGAAATTATTGCAATGAAATACCTAATCCATGGTACTTCACAGCAACCAAAGGAGACTTACAAAAGATAATCAGACAAGTGGCTCAGAACAGGTCAGTGTTAGCTCACTTGTTTTCCCCACCAGCGATGGCCTGAGCTTGATCTTCTTCCTCGTGCAGATACAGGTTAGTACCTTTTTCCTAGCCAGCTGAGGCACCTATTTTGGAGAACTGCCAGTGGACTCTAACTACTTAAGTAAAAGTATTCATTTTTCACTATCCTAAAGTGATGGGTAAAAGGAGTTAAAATGTACTAGTCAACTCCAAACTCATCTTGATTTATTTCAGTAGTCTAGCCAAATCCACAGGATATCTACAGGGGACTCCACTTCCAGCAGCTCATGTATATTCATGTATGTAAGTGATGCATATGTCAAAAAACAATCCTAGCTTCACACATAAAATGAAAGACCCTGTGCTGATCATTATCAACCAGAAGTGAGATCCTGAGGTCACGATAAATCATGAAAACAGCTCAATGCTCAGCAACAGGCAAAAAAGGCAATCCAATATTTGGAATTATTAGCAAGGGAATAATGAACACATTACTATGCCACTATGCTAATTTGTGATTGCTGCACCTTGTATACTGCACGCAGTTTTCATTCCTTCATCTTAGAAAAGAAATGGCAGAACTAGAAAAGGTTGAGAAGGGCAAAAGGGATATCAAAGCTATGGAATAGCTTCTATAGAAGGAATAAACATCTGAGCTACACCTCTTCAGCCAGGAATAGAAATGACTTTGGGGAATGTTAAAAGGGTCTACCCAAATCATAAATGTTATGAAAAGACCAGACAGGGATTAGTGTCCACTGTCTCTTCCTGTACAAGAACTAGTAGGAACTAAACGAAGGTAGTAGGAACCAGGTTCACGACAAACAAAAGGAAGTGGTTTGTCATGCACTATGTAGTAGATTTGTGGAAATCCTTGCCAAAGGATATTGTGGGATTTGCAAAGCTTAGGAGAATTCAAGGGGAAATTGGGCAAGCTTCAGCTTCCACTGAAGGTTATTAGGTATAACAAATATCATCTTGCCCAGGATGTTGCTGAGACGCAGATAACTGGATGCTGGCAGAGTATTAGAAAGAGGTGTCAGTATGGGGTTGTCCTGACCTTACTCCTCCTTAGGAAATTGTTTACAGTCATTGATGGAGTAAGAATACTGAAGGACATGGACCTTTGATATGACCTAGTATAGCACAAAATAAATACTCGGGGAGGATTATACCACACATTGCTTTCAGTCCCTCAGAAACAGGATCACTGAACATAAAAAAAAAAAAAAAAAGAGAATGTACAAGGCAACATTTAAAGAAGTGAGTCTTTTGTCAGGTACTGTACATTCAGATATATCCTATACAATGAAATAGTCAATGTTTTTATGCTTTTCCCTGAAGTTAAGTTTTGGCTTACTTTGGTTTATCATTTTGTATACATTTAATATCCAGCAGCATTTACATATAATATCTACCAGCATTTGAGAGACTATTTCCTGACAAGATGTAACTAATCCTGTACAGCTACAATACAGTGAGCAGCAATTATTTATTTGCAAGACATTAGTTAGGCTTTTGCCTTTGGCTAAAGATGTGGAAGCTATAGCACATAAGAAATACTCAAGATGA
This sequence comes from Balearica regulorum gibbericeps, assembly GCF_011004875.1. Classification (NCBI taxonomy): domain Eukaryota; kingdom Metazoa; phylum Chordata; class Aves; order Gruiformes; family Gruidae; genus Balearica; species Balearica regulorum. Next base: position 82,805,612 of record NC_046186.1, on the reverse strand, counting down.
GAAGTTATGCAAGAAAGAGAACAAATTAATTTAAGAATATAATGTTCTAAAAAGAATGCATAGGCATTTTTTTGCCCTAAATTTGACCTATTTAACGATTACTGCCTGGTTGGAAATGTATTCCCGGGACTAAGTACCTACTGAAGAGATAGGAAGGCAAGAAATATTGACCACTCTGTTGCCAGGAAACAGTAAAATAAAGTCTGAAGCAAATAGATGCCCTTTAAGTTATAGCTACAATATGTGGACTTCCATTTCTGAAAATATTTGCAGTCAGAGAAGGAAGCATAAGTTAAACCACACTCTCAAATCTGTGTGGACATTGTTGGCTGCATCAATTATTATGTTGAGGCTTTAGAAAGGAAAGAACTACAAAACTGGCTGAAGTTTTGGCTCCACTGGAAGCATGGAAACAAATCAATGGCAAGAGAAATGTGACAGTGTCAAGAATGTCATTTGGAAGTTTCTAAGGAGTCATTTCAAGCAATGGGGAAAAAAAAGCCACAAAGAGTTACATATCAAAAAATACTATCTATGTCATGTAGGTAGGGCACTGCCTATTGTTACAGAAAAGTAATTATGCTTTATGTGTGGATAGGTCTATGAAGAAAATGCAACCGTGACTGTAAAATGTATTAGTACACATGCAGTATCTTGCATGGGCAACAATGGAGTCCCTGTTAGTGTGTGCTCAAGTTGTCTTTGCCCTGTCATTACCTGCAGTAGTAGAGCTGCTGATCCTCACCTGTGAAACACCCCAAGCACAGGAGGTCTCTAAGCAGGGAAAAGCCGCAGCACTCAGTCTGTGGGGCTGACCTACTCAAAGCGGGGGGTTCTGCTATCAGGATGTTTTACCCAGCAGCTGCTGTTTGCAGCCATTTCTCCCTATTCACACCATCAAGCTGCTTCACTTCCTCCCATTTATGTGACATGAGGTACTGGTGTACTCTTCTTCACTGCAAAACCTCAAGACCATAAGCAAATGTCTTCCAAGAACAGGGAAGTCATTCCCTGCCAGGAAATCCCAATTGTATGTGTGTCCTGTTCTTACCTTGGTCTCAAAATACCTGGTAATGGCCACTCTGAGAAACAACACACTTGGTTCGATGCATCTGTGATCTGGCATTTCCTACAACGCTCATACATTGGGTCAGAAAATGTTTAAAAGGTTTGCACAGACTTCAACGTTCTCCTCTTTATTGCTCTAGAGAGATAATTTCAGAGTTATGGCAAACGGTTGAACAAAGATTGCCAAACCATCCTGGCAGGCCAGTTTTCAAAAGAAAGCTCTCAAAAGACACAGGATGATTACAAAGTTTAAGGAATTTTATATAGGTACCTGACAAACACTATCAGGAAGAAGCCAGACCTCTACTGAAAAATACAGTTTGTTCTTGACAAATTTATCTTTCGTCTCAGGTTTGCACATACCCATCACTGTCAGGTCTTGAAAGAAACTCATTTACTTAGGCTTATCAATTGTTCAGAAAACTGAACAATTATATATAGTAGCATGCAAAAAGATTGAAGCCATCCATGATACCATGCTAGAACTCTTCAGTTATTCAAACAAACAGTGTATTTCATTCCAACATTTCAGTGAAATGTTAAAATCAACTATCACACTAAAAATGAAAACATACTAAAACACAACAATCTATAAACACTTTTTTTCCTGCTAAGCAAAACAGACAAGTAGACGTTATCTGCATAGAGAAGGCTGTTTTCCCTTGCAGAAGAGTTCACTAAAAACCATTAAAACAAATTCAGAGATTTCTGGCCCTTCTAAACTTAGTTATGTCAGCCTAGAGGAGACCTCCCTGAAACATCAGTGAATTAATGGCCATCATTATAGTAGCTACCACAAGTCAGTCTAATTGTAATCAAAAATATAATATCAAAACCTTGGGGGTTTTCCCCACAATTTTATTGGAATACCACAAAATGCTTTTTAGAATGCATTCAACCACCAGTCGTAAACACAGAAAGATGCCTGAAGTGAGAGATATCTTCTTTCATTTAATTTTAACATAGTTTGTGTTTATGAATCCCTACCCTTTGCATAGAAGATTTACTTCTAAACCATGAGGAAAGTTGGGAGAATAGACATCTCATTAAGCTCAGTGGTGACTACCAGCTAAGAATCATACTAATGTATTATTCCTGACAGAAATGTGTTACTTAGACCTCAGCTTTACAGACATATTACTCACTGAGAAATGCCTATGGCCTTTCATGGAGATGGAGGAGAAATAAGTGTTTAGAGAGATATCCAGCTTAATGTAAACATAAATCTAAGAGATAAAACATTGTTTGCCCTGATTAGTAAATCACATTGAAAAGAATCCTATCAAAGGTCTAATCTGAACTAATCTTTGAGACATTTTACCCCATCTATCAGAGAATCTGGAGCTCATCAAGACCCTTAGGGTCATTCATGCAGGGCTCAAACTTTGCCTCCCTGCCACTGCCTGCCTCTGCCCTGCATCGCTGGGTGATCGCATGCACTCGACCACTACAGCGTGATGCTCCTTCGTGGGGACGGTTTGGCTGCGTGGTGTGCCACTGCTGCTGAGCCAAACTGCAACACAGCAGCTGCTGACTCCAGCGCACGGGCTGCCTTCATGCCACACTGTTTGCCTCAGGCAGAGGATGTCCAGAGCCTGTGCCACTGGTAGGCTCTTAGGCACAGCAAGAGGCTCTTGGGCATGTTTGTCCTGCGCTCAAGTTACCCTGGAGTGCAACACCTGCTTGTGCACACACCTCCCACTGCTCACAAGTCTATACTGCCTGCTTAAGCAGGCTGCAGAACTTCTCTGAACAGGGATGCACAGATAAAGAGAGATAGTAAACCTACCCTGCGCAGGTATTCATCACTGCAGCACTCACCAAAAGCAAGATTACTAAATCAACGTGCTGTCTGCCAGACAGCTGAATGAACTATAATGCTTAAAATCACAGATCTAATCTTATTCTTTAAATAGACTTGGATGTGCCTACCTTGTCCACGAACTTGCCTGAGATCTGAAATTTAGCCCTTAATCTGCAAGTCTACCACGTTTACATTAACAATTCACAAAGCTTCTGCATTTCTGTTGGTGTTTAAGCCAAACTCTTACTTTGAAGACTAGATCATCTTTCTGCTGTTTCCTCAGGGATTTCAAACTATCATCTAAAACAAAAGTGTGACTAGATTAAGGTCATGACCTGAATTCAAATAATTTCTTCTACACTCTTCTCCTTTCTTAATTTCCTCTTAATTCCTCCACTGATTCTACAGCTTCCACTGAATTGAATGATTTTATTTTTCTTATTCTCAAAGCTCTCTAGAAGTTATCTCTAGGTGGTTGGGGTGTTGCTTTTCCAATATATTTTCTGGGCTCAGCTCCTGCCACATTTTGTTTGAGGCTAAAGGCTCTGTTGGTATCATGGAGACTGAGAGCAGTGAAAGATAATATAGGAACAGAAAGAAGAATACCTAGAAAGAAATTCTCCATTCCCAGCCTCATCTGCTATCCAACTGAAAAGTAAGTAAACAAGACCTCTTTACTGCATTTTTAACTCAACAACTTTTCTGTTGCACTGCCATGCATCCATCTAGTTCTTATCCTCCCATTTCCACTTAGTGTTTACTTCAAACCACAAGTTTCCATTCTGCTGTGGTTTAATCCCACATATGGTAGCTGAGCACCAGGCAGATGCTTGCTCACTCCTCCCTCCGCAAGGGAATGGGGAGGAGAATGAAAAAAAACACTAGTGGGTTGAGATAAAGACAGTTTAATAGGGTAACAAAGGAAGATAATAATAATAACAACAACAACAATAATACTACAAGTGATGCACAAATGCAATTGCTCACCGCATATGAAAGGAAAATAAAAATCCCGATGCCCAGTCTGTTTCCGAGCAGCCATTCTGCCTCCCGGCTAGCCTCCCCAGTTATATCTGGAGCCTGATGTTCTATGGCAGGGAATGTCCCTTTGGCCAGCCTGGGCCAGCTGTCCTGGCTGTGCTCTCCCAGCTTCTTATATGTCCCTGGCAGGGTGTGAGAAGCTGAAAAGTCCTTGATTTAGTATAGACACAGCAACTACCTAGCAACAACTAAAAACATCAGTGTGTTATCAACATTATTCTCATCCTTAATCCAAACTACAGCACTATACCAGCTACTAGAAAGAAAAATTAACTCTATCTCAGCTGAAACCAGGACACAGTCATATATACTTTCACCCATTGTATCTCTCACTCCAATGCCCTGCTAATACTTTCATTCAATTCCTTTTACTATCCTGCAAGTTTATCCTGTAACAATCACAGTAAACACACATGGAAATCCACCATGTACATTTTTCAGCAATTTGACAGTAAGACTCAGCATGGCTGGTAGTTTAGTGGACTCATTTGAAAGAGAAGGAGATGGGAAGATTTGGAAATAAAGCACAAAAGGTAGAAAGTGTTTCAGGTAAAGGCAATGTTATGGCAAATACTGTCAAGGTCTCTGTAGGGTCACTTCCTCTCAGGCTCCTCTGAAAACCTCTTTTTTCCATAGTCAGTTTAGAAAAAAAGGATTATTTCTTCTATCATCGGCAACATTTAAACATCGTAACAATCACTTGCTGCCATATTCTTCCTCCCTTAACTGACATTTGCTCTCTTCAATCTTTCTAGCAGAGGTCACAATGATGTCCACAAATGAAATGATGCTTCCTTCTATGCTCCAACTGTTGGAAAAATCAGGTTAATAACACTTCACACAAGTCAGAGGCAAACGGACAACACCAAGATGGGACAAAGTTTTGGGTTTTGTGGGATTTTTGGTTTTGTTATTTTTAAAAGTTGTGCTTCCAAATTGTGGATGTTAATTTGAGAAAAACACTGAAAAGCAAAACATCATCCACCATTCTCTCAGACTGCAAGTCAAGAGCTACAGCACTGAAGCCAAACAGGATTGAATGGGAAGTTCTTCATTTATTTTAAAGCTGGTTTGTATAAAGTATTTGTCTTGCTGATCTTGTGACAAAATACACCCTTTGAAGGAAAAATTCTTAATTTGTTCCTACATATATTCAAGTAGTCAGAATAAAATGGATTCTTTGCAAGCATCTCTAATGGCCTTTAAAGACGACAGTCTGGTCGGTCGCGTAACACATTCCTGTATAGGCTCCTATTCAAAGCTTTTTATGAAAATAATTTCGCAAACATATCAAAAATGTGGTTTTTTTAAAGTCAAAGCTAACAAGTTGCTGTCCTGTACAGATAGAATGAGGGCTACTCAGTTTGCTGATGAAAAGCAACTTCCGTCTGCTAGCATCCAAAGTTCAACCTGAACAAAAAGAATTGGGCCTCTAATTCCATAAAGCATGTTTAGTGTCCTAGTTTCTGAACTCCTGGGATAAAACTGACTTCTCCAATTCTCCTCTGAAATTATGTTGCTAGCCTGACTAGATGCATGGCATGGTTTGCTCTGACCCACGTACGCTAACACGCAGTTGCACATTGCGAGAAACAAGAACTCCAAGGCGGCCACATGACCTCTTCTCATCCTAACTCAGACAGACACACTCTTGCAGTCTGGAAAAGAACAGAGTGGTGGCAGGGAGCATCCTGTGTCTCTGTCTCCCTTCCAAGGTTCTGCTGGCAAAGTCTGAGCCACCCTGAAATTGTACAATCATCTCTTTTTCATTACCCCATGCCATTAAGGGGGTTTGTGAGCCATCAACTGGAGTTCAGGGGGAGGTTTTATAGAAGAAAAGGGAAAGGAAAGACAGACATGTTGATGACAGTGGACAGAATGCATACGTGCTCTATTGTGTGTAGACTCTGCAAGGCAAGTAGGAGTAACAAAAACGAAGACGACACTTTAACTTCTGATATGAACACCCATGACTGTACCTATCTGAGCCACAAACTCATTTTTCAGTGTAGGACTACAAGCCTTGGGGTTTTTCCAAGCATGAATGTGCAATAATTCCAGTTCCTAAGCTGAAAAAAGAAACACTGATGGTTTTAAGGAGCTGACAGAAAGCTTTCTGACGAACAAATGCAAAGTATAAACACATGGATTTCCAGGCTTTATTCTGTCCTTAGCTAGTTAGAGATGAGATGAACATGAAGGGCCAAATCCTAGTTCCGCTCAAGTCACTTGGAGTTTTGCCATTGACTCTAGCTGAGCTGTGTTTCCCCCTGAAGTCAGAATTCATCATCCTCTTTGCAGGAAGAAGGCTGTCATGCTTGCCTGATGTTTACACTAAATGGAAGTTTCACTGGAGGGTGAGATGAGATGCACAATACACGTCTCTTGCTCTTTTAAAAATATTTTGTTGGAGAATCTTGTAAGCAGGGATGTTTATGAAAGCAAGTACCAGAGAAGAGTTAGACTCAGTGTGGGTGGGGTGCTGAGTAAACAGAAGTTTCACACTGGAACCATAACCCCCAGCTCCTTCACAGCGCTGTCTGTGATGGTCAAACAGTGGATCTAAAGTCTGGTTTTGTTCTTGGTGCTTTCCAGAGGATGGCTGCAGACGGAGCATAAATGTATTGCTGTCTGTACTGCCTTTGCAACATGCAGAGAGGTTTAGGGAATGCTAATATGAGAGCACCAAACTCTCTTCTGTTGTAATTTACTCCAGACTGAATCCCAGGCAAGAAAATGAGAGAATCTGGAGCATAAACTCTGCTATTTAGAGTAAGCCAGTGTGTCTGCACTCATATTATCACTTGCACATATTTTTAAAAAATGGTAGTAATAATTTCCTCATAAAACATCAAAATACCTGTAATCTAGAAAAATATTCTTAATACTTTCCTTGTCTAAAGAGGTCATAAAAGCTTCAGGCATGTTCTGACTAATGCAAGATATTTGCAGATGTGCTCATGAGAATATGCCTTAATCTCTTCTGATAAACTAGAGCTTCCACCTCATTAATTTTCAAACTCCTCATTGTATTAGCCTGCATTTTTCAAAGAGGATTTTGTTTTTCCACTTCTAACCACTTGTCTCTCATTGTAGTAACTCATAGCTCTATCACCTATAAGCTCCATACAGTATTTACTCTCTTCTTATTCAGTCAGATAGTAAAGTTTTACCTCTTCAAAAAATCCTCAATTTTTGTATTATCTTGGTTTGACATTTCTTCTGTGACAAGAAAACCTAAGAACTTTGTCTGCAAAGTGAAATGAGTAAGTAAGTTGCGAGGGAGGGACATGTTTCTTGGAATTTGTTTGTTCTTATTTATTCTATATCCCTGAAAAAGTAATTATTCAGCATATGGTAAATTAAGAACTGCATCAATTTTTTCTTTAAATACAAAACCACATGCCATTGTGAATTGTTACTTTTTCAGTGACAGCCTCAGACTTCAGAAATGGAAAATTGTTCCAAATATTACTCAGCTGTTGCACTTCTAGAATAATTACTACTGTGACAATCACAAGGCAGGAAGAAACCTCAGTTTAAAAGGTTTTCTGAAGAACTGCACCTTCAGGTCTGCAAATATGACTGTTCACACACATTTCTTGACTTCTGCACAATGGCTCATTACTTTTCTATTCCTCACAGGGTCATATGGAGTATCAGAAAGATTTCTGAATTCTAGTTGTGGTCTTAAACAAACAAGTTGCATTTAAAATCATGTCTAACCACAAAATCACTTCCTACAACTTGTATCAAACTAGTCGGATTTAGAAAATCTCTAATTTGACTGCGCAAAAGACAACAAAGCAACACAGAAAGTTCTAAAAATATTTGAATGATCAACATTTGATTCATATGCAAGATATCTATTATTATGAACATATTAGATTACTTAAAACTGTGAGCTGGCTTTACACACAAAGCTATGTAAGTAAGATAGCATGTTCTTCTGTATGTCTATTTATAAAGAAAGCGTGTAATTGCGGATAAAAATATAAAAATAACACAGCACTCAGTACAGAGATGTAAGCAAGCTACAAAGCATGTCACGTAAGAAATGCTGTAACATGGCTTTTTTTTTTAAATTTCTTTTATGCTGCTGTAGCCAGGCCCACACTTCTCTAGCAGCACTGACTTAGCCTTCCATCAAATCTGGTGGTCAGGACTCTGTAATACTCAGCCCAGCATGTGCCTTTTAAACAAATCCTCCACATAGTTTACCTGCTCAAAACTCCATTTTGCTACAATGACTCTGCAGCAGCAGCTCTATCTGTACCATGTAAACAGGAGAAGTATATAAAGCAGAAGGTAGAAGGGCGCTGCTGGAAGCCTGCAGTATCAGCTCCTCCCAGAGCTCGCTGTTTTAGTAGCACCTTGGGACAGAGGTATGAATCTGCATCCATCGCTGTCTAAATGCCCTGAGCCACCTTCTTCTGAATACAGGCACGTGGGCTCTACAGAGCTGCTCAGCTTTCTATCCTGCGGGTAGCTGAGGGGGTAGTGAGAAAATCTAGCATCTCTTCAATAAGTATAATGACACTGTTGCACTTGCTGGCTGGAGCATATGCAATGGTGGCTGCAGTGTACTCCTGTCCTGAAGCAATGGACCGATACAGCAAACAACTGTGTGGTAGCTGCAGACAGAGCTCTGCTCAAATTGCTACGGGAGAACTGCAACAGTTTTGTAGATGGCTGCCATTTGTTCACACGGTATTTATGTTGCCTTCATCAGTTCTCTGAGTTTCTCCTAGTAGGCCGATAGCTTTCCTCTTGTCAAGTCTAACGTGGTTCTCTGCCATTTCCTCAGAGATTGGTTATAGGCAGAAACACGTATATAGCTGGGTATAGCATGGGCATTCCCAGCAACATTTGAATTTCTTATGTGCCTGACTAATGTGTCTTCTCACGAGCCACATACTGGGTCCAGAATATCAAGACTATTTTCTCCCTCCTCTGTGGTACGGTCTAGGGAAAATTTAACTAACAAATTTTCAGCAGCTGCAGGACCTAAAACATGAGCAGGGTCCTCCACCTCTTGTGTTGTGTTCTCCTGGTATATTTTTTGGTCCTTTTCAATAGGTCTAAAGTTTATTGGAGGGTAATTACAGGATCAAAAGTATTTTATGGCCAGTGGAGAAGATGTAAGGTGCACTGTTTTGACCTAACCAGCTGCTGACTGACCAGCTGACCTGAGGCTGCAGTGGCCTGGATTCAGGGACCCTGATAACTCTACCTACAAATACTGGGTTACATCCAGGTTGTACAGGCAACTTGAATTCTGGCATTTGTAAATTACTGCACTTTTTCTATCTTAGTGATTTCAATTTCAATGAGTATTTCTTTGTATTTTGCTACTTCTACAGTGAAAGCAAAGTGAGAAAAAAAATGAATCTCACAGCATCCTTCTGAAACCTTGCTCATCAAGCCAGGTGAAATCTTTCTGGATGCACTAGCTTTCTGTTACTTGAACCAAGGGAAGAACTGACACCAGATATGTGACTAGCACACTCTAATTAGCATGAGGCATACACAGGTTTTCATAGTTATTTGCTAACTTTGAGGAATGCTGAGATTCATAAATCCTGGACCACATTTTACCAGAACCAGACTTTGTGGCTGTTTTTCCTGAGGACTGCCTTCATGTCTGACTTTCCATACTCTGGGACATTCAGAATTATCTCCAGATCCCAGACTCATTCTTGACTGCGCTATCTCATTCACAGTTCTGCTAGCTCATTTTCTGAATCCTAGTCTTTCCTTTTCCTCCTGAAAGCAATAAGTGAATTTATTACAAAGTAAGTTCTTAAGTCCATCTCCCATCAAAATCAATAGCATTAGTATGAATCAAGGGATTTTTTTCCTGCCAGATTATTTAAAAGAGAAATCCAGCTGGTAAATAGAAGCAAACATTTAACAGCACATTCAATTTTAAACATTTTTTTCCTGAGAATAGCCAAGAATTTTTGACAATAAAAAGATAAAGGTCAATGACAGAATCGGAAATGGAATAACACAGTACTGAGGTAATAATTCTGGGCTGATCATCTGAGTTTCTGTAATAATTGTTGATATGAAAAAGTATTAAGAACAAATGCAAAGTAACTCAGACAACCTTTCCCAAAACTGATGTAGATCATGCCAGTTATTCAGCAGATGAACACAGAGGCTGTATCCTGATCCAGCCTAACAAATCCGGCAGCAGTCACAAGAAAGACCAGGAGATCAATTTAACTCAGTTAAATACAAATTTGTTACTTGTCAGAATCTGTATGGACAGTTGTCCTTGGGTTGTTCCAACTGCGTTGCTAAGAATTTTTCTTTAAAAAAGTTTACAATGCATCACAGCAATACAATGTTCCTGATACACTTTCCCCCCCCCCCCCCCAATAGACTTGGTTACTAAATTAGCCAGATATTGTTAATGCTATTAATATTATTCATACTTTTGCTGTGTCTAAAGAGGAATAAAGTACTCTGTACACAATGAATAGAATTAATGTCTTTGCCCATAGGTGGTGCCTCCCATGCCCATTACTGATGAAAACACCTTTGGTTGTTTGCATTAGCAACTGCTCCCATCACCTACTGAAAATAATTAGGATCATCTATTGAAAAGCTGATCTTACTGAACTATCTGACCGTATCCCTTTTCCAGTTCTATATCTTCAGGAGCAGTACAACAATGCATTCTACAGAGGTACAGCCTATCTACCAACAAATTGTTCCTTTAAAAGGTACAAAATATTTGTGGCTTCCAATGTTTTCTGCTTGAAGAAGAGGAGGAAAAAAAGAGGGATCCTTCAAAGTGCTGGGATTATGAATTCTCAGCTCACAAATGCACTCCTCCTCCCCCCTCAAAATGGTATTGGGAACTGTTTCTAAACAAACACACTATAATAAGACTTAGATTTATAGCCTTTTTGTGAGCATAGAAGGCAAATTACAACACAAGAATTTGTTTTTAAGCAAAATTATTCAGTATCATCCTTGAACTTGGCATTATGCCACTACCTGAAGATCAGGATTACTCTTTTTTTTTTGTTTGGTCACATGCAGTTTCCTATGTATTTCCCCATTATCTATCCCACCTTAGCTTTTCCTTTCCCATGGAGTGTAGTCAATTCAGATTATAAACAGTAACAATTTAAGATGACAGAGTTCACTTTGGATAAAAGAATTAGCTCTTGCAAACTGTTGCTAATTTTCTGCTTTGGCATATGTTCTGCAAGCTTTCATGGAAGCTTTAAGCTTAAATCTCTTCTATAAGCTCTGTAAAACTTTAATTGGCTTTTTGACCGTAAAATCCCCACCAGTTTTTTTCTTCTGGCTTGCTGGATTTGCCAGCTTTTAAGTCTAACTCAAGCTGCATTCTGCATTTTGTATGATTGCTGCTTTTATGCACACAGGGCTAGTCCACAATTACCTTTGTATTCAAATATATAAATCAGTACAGCTTTTCTGTACCAACCAAAGAACTGCTAAAACTTCCTTGTATTAGCTCTTGCAAGGTGGCTGCCTCTGCAAAGCACCCCTGGTCCCCTCCAGACAAATGGCCATTGCTCAGTATTTCCTGCAGCAAAGGTCAGGTCTGCAGGAATCACCAAGCCACACTGGCTGGAGACAAATCAGATGGCCATCCCGCTCAAATTATCTTGCCAATACCACTGCCTGACCAACTTCATTGAATCAAAATGTTTTAAGCCACCAAGACTATGCGCATTGCCCATTGAGGACAGCTTCAATATTACTGCCATTATTAATACTAAATCTGAAAGGAAAGGCACAGCAAAAGGGAGTTAACCTGAATAAATGTCTATCTACAGGATGCTAGAAAAATGTTTTCACTTCATGTCACAGTCCCTCCTGATGGCTCATCTCCTGGGGAGAGCCCCTTGGACCACTTGGCAGAAAGACAGTAGACACCGCCCCACGACTCACATGGGACAGGAGCACTTTGCACAGCTCCTTGTGCTCTTGCAGCTGCGCTCCCCAGCTGCATCACTTTGCCCGGCCTTCCTCTTCCTCACATCTCCACAGAACCACTTTGGCATGGCGGGCAGTGACAGGTCCCAGGCAACATCTGGTCTCCGACAGATAACAGATTACCCTGCCCTATGTCACGTGCTTTTTCTCGGAGCCAAGGCAAACGGGCTGTGCTGGGAGATGGCGCAGCTTCTGCTGTGTGCAGGTCTACTCCTTCACCTTGAATACCCCGTGAACTTTCTGGCAACGTTATTATAATTACCAAGGAAACTGCTCTGACTGAAAATTAGCAGCAGCACCCCAGGTATGTCTGCACTAGTGTGGATGTGAACTGATTATCTCTGCTGCTGGAATACTTCCACTGTTGGGAAAAACACAATTAATTACATCTGCTATTCAACATACAAGATCACCTATTAAAAACCGTCTGTGAATAATCTCATTAACCCACACAGGTTTTGCTTATCCCTGAATCACCTTCCTGAGAGCAGATGCTAGACACTTTATAAAAGAGTTTATGAGCCTACCGATTGAAGTCTAGAGGGAAAATCCTGCTGACCAGTCATAAGAGATAACACGCCACAGCTGCTGAGCAGCATGTCCTTAAAATATTTGCTGCCCTCTATGCTGAAGGACAACGGGGCCTCGGACAGGTCCCATCCTTTCAAATCAAAGTTGCAGCAGACAGGTACTGCTTTTGCAGTGCAGTTTGTTTAAGCAAATCAAAGGAGCTGGCAAGACCGCATTAGCCAGCAACAGAACAGTACAACCAAGATAAGAAAGAATATGGCAAGTGGGGAATGGGTGGACAAGGAAAAAGATGGCCAGCAGGGAACCGAACAGCAAACAAAGCAAAGGTGGCGGAGGAGGGAAAAAACAAAGAGCAGTCATTGCACCTAGTCAGCTCCAATAACAGTTTTCAAATTGCTTCACTTTTAAAAAATAATTTATCTAATTTTTTTCAAAGCCTTAAATTATCTGAACAATTGTACTGCTCCAGTTCTAGAGAAACTTCTATAATGAAGGAAATTGAAAAGGCTGTGTTTCTTAAATGTTGCTATTGCTGCATAGCATTACCTCAATTTAAAAAAAAAACAAACCCAACTCAAACCCTGTGGGCAAAATAGACACTACTTAAATGTTACTCACAGTTATTCCCAAAGTCTTCCACAAACTGCTTCTGTACTTAAAAATTAAGCATGTGTATAATTACTGCAGCATCAGAAGCTAAGTTTTTTCTTTTCACAAGATCTAGTTCCATCACAACAAAACAGCACAGCCTTAAGAAAGGAAAGTAATCTTGATTTTCAGGCTTTTAGCAGAGTTATGGCGAACTTCTGAAATACAGACAGAACAGATTTGTTTAAAAGCCTTTGAGAAGCTCCTGAATTCACACTCAGACACATCAATGAAAATTTCCAAAAGCACTTAAATGACATGGAAGCGCAAGCCCTAAAGTTCTCACCTGCAGATCTTCTGGAGAGCTGTAAATCATCAGCTTCCCTCACATGCAGAAGTGCAGGATGCTGCATAGCGCTAGTGGCTACAAATACTGCTCACCCTGTTTACGTCTCAGCTTTGTCTGTACTGTTTCTGTGATACGGATACTGATGAAGCCCTGGAACTGTATTTTGTAGCTTAGAGAAGCATTTTAAACCAAAAGTTAGTAGGGAAAAACCCTCTACATGATCTGAAGCTTTAGAAAGCTCTATACAATCTAAGACTTTCACAATTAGAAGAGTTAAAACATAGACATTTTACATTTCAGTTTATAAAACACAGAAAATATCAAGCCTGCAAGATTCTCTTTTTTAATCACAGTTTTATCCAGATTGTGAAAGTGTGTGGAAGGAATTCACTGGGAAAATATAAAGGCCAATTATGAAGCACAGACTTATGAGAATGACTGCATTGTGGGGCAAGGGACAAGCACCCACCGGAGAAGTTGGTTGTTAAGTACCAGCCAGAATATTAGGAAAATTATACTGTGCCTGTATATTTCTCCTTCTTACCAGCCAAAGAACTCCCGCAAGGAAAAAAGCAATTACATGTTTTTTGCCTTACTCTACCATGAAACCAGCAAAAATAGATTTTTAAAAGCAAAGAAGGAAGGGTTGATGGCAGCATCGTATAGCAAGTACAATAGTCACCCAAAGCCTTTCTGCACTCATTACAGACCTACAGACCACCCTGACAGAGCTACAGCAAGATGCACCAAGCATCAAGCAGGCAAAAAACATATTTTCAATACTGAGTTTCTCTACATGCTGAAAATTTAATTTTCATTTATTTAGTATAATTTTTGAATCTCCATTATTTTTCACCATTTCAGCACTGAAACTGCCGCTTGGGATTAAAGCCAGAGCAGAGGAATCTGGCGTTACTCTGAATCACTAGGCACCTGTTACAATTCACTCTCCTTCCCTATGCAGTGGCATAATTTCCCTGGGTGATTATGTACTTCTCTTTCCTGGTTCACTCGGTACCTAATACACAATTACTCCTCTAGGGAAGGCAGAAACAGCTGTCCAAACACCAGCTTAATTGGTGCCACCTCACCAACCCCTTGGTGGGAAGGCTGGATGCTGTTCAACAAGCTTAAATGCAAGGTCCTGAGTGCTGGTGGGAAAACCCAGTAACACTAATGTAGAATAAGCAGTATTTCTGCAGAAATGTGGGCTGCTGTGGATCATAAGGTGGATAGAAGTCATCAAGACCATGCCGTTGTCTGGGATGTATAAAGAGAAGGACAGTGATGAAACAGAGACCTGGAGACATAGTGGGTACATCTAGCACTGGTACACTCAGAGTGCTTTTCCCCCACGGTGAGGCTATGGCCGGGAGTGTACCCCCAAGCACATGGAGTGACCCACCTGCAATGTATTGCAGCAGCTAGAGCTCTACGTGTTCAGTGCGAGCCTAGGCACAGCAACTAGTACGAGCTTCACTGCTGGTTAAAGTGCCACGTGGGCATGCAGTCCTGCAACCTAAGCAGACTGCAGCAGGTCCCTCTTGGCACTGCAGCAGTTGGGAAAGTAGCAGCACACAGTCAGCACAGGTAAGGTCATAGCTGGAGTAGCTGTCAACAACAAGGCAGGCCATCTGGACAGAATCCAGAAGAAAACACTGAGAATGCTCAGAAGAAGTCTGAGAAGTCAAAGGGAAGCAAAAAACACGGGGAGGAGACAGAAGTGAAGATGTTAACACTCTGCCAGAACATGAAAAGCTGCTGCAAGGAGGGGAAGGAATAATCGTCTGCAATCCATGGGGGGAAGCATAAAAAGAAGTGAGCTTCAGTCACAGCCGGATAGATTCAGGTTTGATGTTTGTGATGTACTCTTAATCACCCTGACAGGTGGCTATGTGACAACAGTGAGCATGGGTATAGCTCAGTTAAATGCTTAGAAGTGCCAACCTTTAAGCCCAGTGAACTTTCTACAGAGCTGACACCCCTTCCACACACTCTCCTTAGAAAGCCTGGCTACACAACTAGCAATTTGTGCAAGTGCTTCTACAGCCAATTGATCTTTTAGCCAATGATGCCTGCCTTCTGTGAAGGTCAACAAGTCCAGAAGGAGGTGGATGTGTTCATCTGAGCAGAAACCTGAATTAGTAGAGGTGTTCTTCCATTTTAGAGTACCACCGTGACGATGAAACACCAGTGCTCCCCACCACTACTGAAGAGCATCATTCTCTGCTTTTTCTCCCAAGGTTGCTGGGCAACCACAGAATCTTTTACATCTGTAAATGCAGCAAATATCTTATTTTGAGCCATTTTAATATTCAGTCTGGTGAAGAGCTGATTCATCAGCACTTTTCTTCAGATGGGTATAATTAAGCCTTGCACTGTAGTATAAGCCTCTGGAGTTGGTAGTAGGATGAAATTACAGTAGATAAGGCAACAGTAGGGAAAAAACCACAGGCTGAGCATCGTTTGAAAGGGGACTGACACATCGCTCACTCTTCATCCTCACATGGACCAGGCCTGTATCGCAATGGCACTTCACAAAATGGGATTCCTTAGTTTTATATATAGGAAATATTTTTTCCATGCTTAAGTTATTCTATCTGGAAAACATGCACAAGAGATGAAAAAACATAAAAGGTACATGACTGATATAACAGTCATGACAATTTATTTGCAGTGTAGGGCATGCATAATTTCAATCTTGTTTAGTATCTCTCAACATCTCTTGAAAACAGTAACAGACAAGTCCAATTAATAACCATGTGGAGGTATCCTTCAACCACTGCGTGGCACCAACTATATGATCAATTGTGGTGTTACAGACTAATAATCTCACCTACAATACAGTAAATAATCCAGCTCCTCCACAACTCGTCCTAAAAGTACTAACAGATGTTTTGTGGCAATCTTGCTGCAGTGGTGTAAGATTTCACTATTTCCAGTACTTTTCTCCACTATGCTGCCTGCCCTACCACACAGCAGCAGAAGAAAATGTATACTTACACCTCACTCACTCCCATGCAAAGCTTTGCTTTTAAGTATCCGAGCTGAAACTGCCACTGGGTTTCAGCAAAGAAACTGCACTGCAAATGGGACTGTGCAGAGGGGGTGTACATGCAAACCACTCTTGCCAAGTCTGCTGTAGGGTAGGCAGCTATGGGTGACAACATCTAAAACTTCTGCACAGAATATGTCTGAGATACGCCCTAAACCTCTCACAGCTGGTCAGGGAAGTTACAACAGTCACTGGTTTGAAAACGTAAATGGAAGACAGGGAAGTACTGGTTTTGTTTGTCTGTTTGTTTAAAAAAAACCCCACAAAACCCAAAACTTCAAGCCATTACCACTTCCCTCAGGGTACTGGGCTGATTAAGTTTGTGCTTATTTAGTGCTTTTGCAAACCTCTGTCTGTACACTGAAAGTTCTTGGTACTAGCTGCTCTGCAAACCATGGGAATTCTACCACTGACGTTTATGGGAACAAAACTAGATCAAGGCAAGAAGCTGTAAGAAACGTTATTTTACCTTTTATTTTTAAGTCTTCCAAGATGATGCAGAACGCCAAAGGTTCTTTAAATTTTTACTGTGTTGTTGTGTAGTATTTATCAGGCCTTCTTCATACAAGTGCTTTTATTAAACAAAGCCCACTTTAATACATGATTAAATCAGATTCAGACAATCCACAGGGAAAAAAAAGATTTGAGAAAAAGCAAATGTTTCAAAACTTCTCATGTAAGGAAAATGAGAAAATAGCTATGTATTTAAGATCTCAGGTTGTGACCTCATCAACCTACATGAAACATTAGTACACCAAAACCTTATCAAAGGAAGATTTATGCTGCTAACTTTAGGATAAAGAGAAACAAATGGAGTAAGATTCAAGTAAAATAGTTCTTAAAAGTATTTCCAAATAGATTTTCTATTTTTAAAATCTAACTTCCCCAAGAAATAGCAAGATAAAAAATAGGCACATGTAATGATTGTACTAAAAAGTGGGAGTTTTACAACTGATCTCAGTTGGTTGATCTAAGAACTTTCCACTATTGTATTTCATTCTAACAACAACCATCCAGAAAAGATTTTCCTTTAAAACAAAGCTGACATTTTAAAACATAACTGCAAGTCCAGCTTTGAAATTGCATTAGAAACTAAAGCCATTGATTAGAAATACATTTCAGCTAAAACCTGAGCATTTTATTTTAAATATTCTTCTTTAGAAAGGGGAAAATCTACTAGAAGCAGAGATTGCCTCAAAAAAACCAAAGACAAATGTTTTTGACCACATCCTTAATTTTTCTAAGTGATGATTACTGATGAAACTCTCAAGCTCAGAGGTTATGACCTTTTCCATAGAAAACTTCCCTATCTTAGAGCAACCGGACTGCCTAGCAAATACAGCAATATCCTTTGTCATATCAATTTCTACAATAAATTATCAATAATGATATTATAGAATGGTTATATAAGCAACCCATGTTGATAGTTGTGAGGAAAAAAAAAGAAAATTAAGATAAGCATTCATATAAGCTCTTTAGATCTCAAATAAAAGCAACAACATTAAGCTAAATGCAGATTAGTTTTTATGAGTTACTAGTTTAGGTTAGCTGGAGATATATAGAGATATATATATAGGTGGGTGCCAGTAGAGCAGAGGACAGTGGTCACAGACAAGGCTGCTGTAGATAGCAATCCTTCTAAGGGACACAAGAGACAGGGACAATCACTGTTCCTAGAGTCTAGTGTACTAAGAAGCTAGCTGGGGCAGTCTGAGGTGAAGCCCAGCAAAGAGACAAGGATTTACGTCCCAGACTTGTCTTCCAAAGTTATTTCACTATCTCCAGTCCACTCTACTCCTGTCTTTCACAGGAATCCTTTGTATGATTTTGTAAATGGCAAAAAGGCAGATCTAAAATACAAGCAACATCAAACAAAACCTGACTCCTCGGAGCTTTTGTCTTTCATGTCCCTAGCTGCAGAGAGAGATGAAAGCAACAGAAAGAAGACCTCCTACTCCTGGAAAAGGATCACATTTTTCAGGTCCACATGACAACACTACGCTTTTCCAAGTCTTTCCCTCTAACCGTGACAGATAGGAAACAGCCTTTTGGTGTGTGGGGCCCAACTCTCAGACACAGCTGGCAGAAGGGAGATTTCCTGTTTTTTATAAGGGTAGCTATCCAGGTTCTGCCCCACATGGCAGAAATTGGGGAATATACTATGCCACTCTTCTTCCTTGATCCTTGAAAGAAGGGTCACTGAAATGAAACACAAGTGTCAGCTATGCCATCTCTAGGTCTACTACAGTTCCTTTTATATGTTTTCCATGGCATGGAAACTTTGCACAGAAGAGGCTTTAGCGTATTATACTGCAATATTTACAGGCCTCATTTACTGTGAAAATGACTTGACTATTAGTTAGGAAGTGAACTAAAGTAATAGGGAAACTCTGCAAGGTTGCAGTAAGAATAACATTTTCTGGAGTGAACCTGAGGACAAAGAGGTATGCCATCAGTCATGCTTATGGGTAAAAAGTCATTATTCATTAAATTAAATGGCCTGGAAAACAAAGCAAGCTTGGCTGTTTGCAGCAAATGTCTCAGGAGGCTCACTCTTTCCTTGAGTTGCTCAGGCTTTCAACGTCCTTGATCCATTTGCTTTGTGTCAGCCCATGCCACCTGGATATAAATCTCTTCTAGTTTCTACTTCTTATGCTGGCTTTTAATAACTTATAAGACCCTGCAGAAAGGCACAACTTATTTATATGCCTGCAAACAGCGCAGGATCTACTTTTAAACATGCCATTGGTAGTACACATCAACTCCTCCTCAAGGTAGTTTCCTGCGCAATGCAGGGCTTAGTAGCTGCATTACAAATGATGTGGTGACTTCCAGCAGACCAAAGATGTACAACTCCAGCAAGACCTCCTGAAGCATTTCCTTCCAATAGGTGTGATGCTTCACAGGCAGAAAAGCACATCAAATGTGCTCTTGAATGCGTTTCACTCAGGCAATGCTGATTCTGATAATCTATGTGGAAAACAGCAGAATCATAGACCCTTTACTACTTCCAGAGACGTGAATGCTAAACTAAGAGTGTCAGTGTCGTGTCTCGGTCCTCTTTTATTTCTTAATCAAGCTAAATAATGTTTAAGCAAATACTCATTTCTGCTAGTCTTCACTTACAAGCTGGTCCCCTCCAGCCACCTAACACAAATATGTTTTTTCCCTTGGGCTCACTCAAGTTTGACAATATACCAAAGAATTGGTGTACAGACCCAAACGAAGTACATATTCAATTCCATCATTGCATTAGTTGCCTTTTCCCAGGATGGACTGATGATGCATGAACAGTCACATTTTTCCCCATCAATATATGCCATTGTAAATTCATGTCTATAGTATTTTTCCTACTCCTAGACCACCATCAGTACTGCTGTGTCTCAGGCTTTTCCTATTTCAACCAAATATCTGTGTTGAAAATCACTTTTCTGAAGCTGCATCAAGTAAAATGCTCACAAGTAACCTAGCACTTTTCCAAATTCAGCTATTTTTTTTCCTGCCCATATTTCTAAATGGTTTTGGTCCTTTTAAATTGCTTCATTGTCCCTGCTGATGTTCTGTAGAATTAGTGTTAAATGTGTAACTGTATCAGCAATACATTATTTTCTTCAATGATTCCTCTCCCCATTTAATCAGAGATGCTGTGCTAATTTCAGTTTGATGAAAAGATACCATTCCTTTTAAGTCAAGATTTCCTATCTTTTGATAACATGTCAACCAGAGAACAACTGAAACTCTTTTGCAGACAGTGCTCCTTTAAAATCTTGGATGTTACAGATTAATTGTTTCCTAATACCTAATGAGGAGATCACCTTCAAGGTACCAATGACTGTGTAATAAGATTTAGGAAAAAACCCAACCCAACAATCCACCAAAGAAACAAACAAAAAACCCATGATACAAATTCCAGCAAAGCCCAATTTGGCAACAACATAATCTGACTGCACCACAGAACTACATCCTCCACATCCTCTTGACCTCTTCATAATAAAAATATGTTATGAAAAATAAACAATTCCTTTACGCTATTTGCAAGTAGATGATTTCATCAGTTCTAAAACTTAACTACAGAAGTTCTACACAACAGTTTGGGTTGGCATTAGATAAATATTCAATTAAGCAATAATATTAAAACCTGAAATTGCTTGTAAAGAATAGCGCTGCTGGGAAAGCATAATGGTACCAACGCTCCTGTGCGGCAAAGAAGTAATTTAGAATCCAGCACTTGACATGCAGGTCAGACCTTCTGGTTGCATTAATAGCACAGACTAAAGATTAACAACAACATCCTCGAGTCAGATGCAGTTTCTGAATAAAAGCCTGTAAGACAGACGCAGGAGGACTACAATAGATGAGTGGCCTTAATGCGTAAGATCCACTAGGATCAAGAGGACAAGTACATATGTGCTTTTCTGAAAATGGACCGATTTAGGTGCATGCCTAACTGCTTCCACAAGAAAATTGCTCTATGCACATAACATTGCCAGCAGAATAAAAACAATCAATCAATCAATCAAAAAACCTATCCAGTAAGCCCTAAGCTTTAAGACATCAAATGAAACAAAGAAGGAAGAACTGTGCTTAGTCTAAGAGAAAAAGAAGGAAAGCAATAGATAGGAACTTCCAGGTGAAAGTCTAAATGAAAGCTTATTTTTTGTTTCAGTAATTCAATAGATCACCTAAAAAGTCTGTTAGAATTAGAGATGATCCTGTCTTTCCCTGTTAATGTAGAAGGGGCCTAACATCCTCAGTCCCCCATGTACCTAATGAAAAATGAAATTACCCATGCTATACCTGAGACAGAATCATGCAGAGGTAGACAAAGAGAAGGTGCTAGGAAAATACAAAATATAGCAATAGAGCAGAAATATTAAAAAAGAAAAAAAGGAACAAAACCCATGTCAGATAAACATATACTCACAGTCAATTTATTGTAGTAACCAAGGGAACAAAAGGCAAAGAATTTAATGAGAAACTATAGCTGTTTATTTAACATGTCTATTGCATGTTTTCTTTTCTTATTAAATCAAATAATGTCACAGTTTATATTTGAGCAGTATGGAAAAACTGAAGATGGGACACATGGTGAAATATATTTAAGCAATAACCAGAAATTTTGATGTTTATCCAAATTGTAACACACCTTTCAACAGAAACCAAACTTTTCTCATTGTTCACAAAACATTGCAGTGATGTGTCCAAATAATTTCTGCTGCTTTAGCCAACAAACAAAATGGGTAGTGTCTCAAAATCCCAAACAAAGCCAGAATGCAATAAGGTATTTGACCTGTAAATGAGCATTGAAATCTATCTGCACTTACCTATAGAACTTCTCTTACCAAGAGGAAAAAAAAAAAAAAAATCACCTGAACAATTTAGCCTGAAAGGGAAACATTTTCAGGTACTGACAAAAAGAAACTGGTAGAGAGGTGACTAAAGCAGGTGCAGAAAGCAAACAAAAAGATGCTGGTGTCTTTTATTCTTTCTTTACAAAGAATGAAGGCTGCTTAGAAGAAGGTGTTAAATAAAAGATCATGAAGAGTGTTTCTCCTAACTTACATTAAATATAGCTCTAGATTCCTCATGTTTTGCTGGATAACTGAAAAATAATGAGCATGAAATCATGATGGAATAAAGCACAGTGGCTTCTGACTTCTGTAGCTTCTCATTAAAGAGAAAGGTTGTTAAGACAAAGGATGAGGCTTTGGGCAACGTGGTCTAGTGGAGGGTGTCCCTGCCCGCCGCAGGGGGGTTGGAACTAGATGATCTTTGAGGTCCTTTCCAACCCTAACCATTCTATGATTCTATGATTCTAAGACAGGTTATTTCAAATTCTTTGTTTACTTTTCATTTCTGCTTAAACCTGCTTAATATAAAATTGTGACAACAGATGGGATAATCTCTCACTGTGAACAAGCTCTTGCAGGACTTCAGAGGGTCCTTCAACCAAAACAACCAGCACTGGTCTTCCTGACCATTCTTATGTAGAGAGCAAGACAAAACACAAATTTAAAAAAAAAAAAAAAAAGCAGAAAATAAAAGAAATGCTGCTGAACTGATTTCTTTTTGAGATGGAGAAGTTATGAAGCTTGGAAGGTATACAAGGAAAATCTGGTTTTCCTTGGACTTCACTGTTGACTCTCAGATCCAGTAATTTTCACCCATGGAAGATCAGGCATGATCAATCAAGAGAAGCGAAATCCTTTAAGTCATTTGACACCAGTTTAACCAGGAGAGAGAAGACTATGGTTTTAAACGATCAAGACTTCCAGAGGGAGCGAGTCCAGAGGCTGACAGGGCATCCCACCTGCAGCACGCCCCACTGCTGGCTCCAGGAGATGATTGCTGCCCTGAATCTGACAACTGTCTTCTCTATCTCAAGACCCCTGCAGATAGGCAAAGTCTCCTCAACCACTGTCACACCTAGCCCTAGCAGCAACATCTACCTCTGCCCTATGAATCTGCCCAGACATCACTCACACTCCTCAGTGGGCCACATGAACTCCAGGTAGCTCCCTCCAAACAGCTCTTTGGAAACACCTCTGTGTGCCTGTGCTCTGCTCACACCATTTCCTTTTTCTTCTGTCCCACCCAAACATGAACTGATGTCTTCGCACCGGGAGGCAGCCCAGGTGGCACTGGAGTGGGCCAGCACATACCCTGAGCTAACTCCACAGCTATGGGGGACAGGAACTGAAAAGTCCCTCCATGGGGCAGTTGCCCCGGCATGTTCACAGCACAGGTGATGGGAGCTCGAGAGAAGTCCTTTTGGCAGCCAAAGGGAGTCCTTGGTGCACGGGTACTTGGAACGCACCAAGCTGCAGCCTCTCTGCCAGCTCCTTGGCAATCTCTCGACATAATGGCTGCGCTTTTCCCCTTACACTTTTATAAATCCCCTCCCCACCTGAGGTCCCGTCACACTGTGGGACTATCCAGGAGGAGAACTGCTGGAGGAGGAAGGATTGAATTCCTCTATTTTGTCATGTCCATGAACAGAGCACTACAGGGCACTGTTCACCCAGCTCCTCTGATGCCTCCAGGGAGCAGCAGGGGTGCTCTGTCCAAATATCTGTCCATCCTTTCCTCCTATTTCCCAGCTCCCTCTTTGCACATTTTTAATTAATCTTCAAGCCTCCTCTTTTTACTTTTGTTAATAAAACACAAAGAAGGAGAGGAACGGGATTTGTTTGCTAAGGCACAGCTGGCATCTGTCCCAATGGGGAAAACCAGTATGATCAGTGCCCAACAACAGATGCCTGTTGAAAAGTATAGGAAACAGCATGAGCAAGCACGGCATGACTGCTCTCCTCACGCATGTTTCAGCAAGCAGACATCTAGGGACTCAACAAGTTAGAGGCTGCATCTAGATTGACACCAGCAACACACCCATTCCTCTAAATGTCTTGTTGCTTCTCCAATATGTCCTGTTCCTTTTTGGCTTCCATATACTCTGGGTCAGTGAGGCCCATAATCTTACAACAAGGGTGCAGAAAAGAAAAACTAAAAAACCCAAACGATCTTTTCATGGCTGCTTGAAAATTGCTGCCTGATCATTTCATTGAGTATTGAACGAATTATTCTTTCTCTACAAGAAAGATCAGATAACTTGTCTTCTTTATAGGCTTCTAACATTGTTCCATTTTTCTCATGTTGTAGTATCTTAATCTAATTAGCGTTTCCTCAGATGAAAGATGGATTATAGTTCTGATCATACAGGGTTTTTCTTAAATTACTTTAAAAAACAAACAAACAAACAAACAAACAAAAAACCTAAGGTGTTCTTTACATGAGATTTGCCACATTTTTAATAAATTATGGCATATAAGTATATAGTCATTTAAATAGTGATGTAAATTACTCAGATTCTTAATTAGTAATAGTGTTGCTGCTATATGTTAATGATGATTAACCTTTTATATGTTATGGGTTTATCATGCTGGTTTTGGATGAAAACAGCAACTTGATACAGACATTGCAAAACCAGCATAAAATTTTGTTGTTACTTATAATTAAACTACCCTAAGTGAAGTGGATTCTTTGGGGCAAAAAGCTATTTTACCATAACACATCTTGAATTTTAAAATAGTTGACTCTGCACAGAAATTAATTTCTTGTAATAAACTGAACTATGATAATGGTCTGTGTCCAGTTGTTGTCTCATTCAGGAGTCTAGACCTAGTATATTCTTTTTTTAAAAAACAACCAAACAAAAACCCACACACACTGCATCTTCATTCACAGACCAGAAAAGAAATTTGTTTTTGTAATCTGATCTTCAGCTTCTAAGCTTACTCATTTGATTTATTCAATCTAGAGAAAATTCTTTCCAATCCCCCAGAAAAGATTACAAATATGAAAGGGGGGCTCAGCCATTCAGAAAAATGCAGTTCTGGTTAAACAGCCAAGGACTTCCACCTGTTTCATGATTGACATTTCTTAAAACTTCAGCAGCAAACAAAGCTGTTACATTGATATAGCTTAAAAACTCACTTGGAATTATTTATTTAGGCATAATTAAAGTTCCATAAATTTTCATGATGAGATTTTACTAAAGGGGGTTTTTTTCATAGCACTTTAAATAATGAAAGTTATTTATTTATTTATTTATATAAAGAAAAAAATTATTGTGGTTTACCATGTCAATCACTAACAATCCTAAGATTCAGGCAAGAACCCACTGTAGTCAAGCTGGACTTGAGGACTGATTCAATTTAGTTTAAGAAAGTGAGGCAATTCAATAAAATTCCAAAGGCACAAGCGAGATGTGTACCACAAAGTCCCCTAAAAAACAATGCGAAATGTCAGGTCTGCTTTAGACTTTTGCAAATCTCATCCTTGTTGTAAAAGGAATATCTGTTTCAACCATATGACACAGTGGATAGTTAAGCCTGACACAGAACAAGAGACACCTTCCTTGAAGATGCCATTATATTGCAGAAGCATGAACACCAAGAAATCCTCCTAGAAGTTCATTCCCGGCGCAGTGTGCTCCCT
Organism: Balearica regulorum gibbericeps; assembly: GCF_011004875.1. Lineage (NCBI taxonomy): Eukaryota > Metazoa > Chordata > Aves > Gruiformes > Gruidae > Balearica > Balearica regulorum. The sequence goes on along the minus strand of NC_046186.1, from coordinate 82,780,196 downwards.
TCCCTGTGCAATGCATAAAAGAATTAAATCAGGGGGGAACAAAAAAAAAAATCACACAGGTGGGAGACATCATCAGCAACAACCAGAGATGGAAGAGGCCATCACTCAAGCCGTTTCCTTCCCTCATTGGGTTGCCACTGTTTCCCACACGTACCTGTTCAGCAGCCAACTGACCAGGTGTGAAGAAAAAACATTGCCAAGAACAGCACTGAATGTAGTTCCCTTCCTCTTGAACTTACATTCATGGAGAATGCAGACATGGCTTTAGTTTGCTTATAAAAAAAAAAAGACGACTCTTGTCTATCGTGTCACTAGCCACTTTGTACCTCAGAGTCTGTACTGCACAAGGCTTGATGCTATTGATTTATGGTCCTGTAGCTCACGCTTCCACCCTGTGAAAGAAAACAGATTGTCAAATACTTCTTGGTAATTAATACGATATCATCTTTCCAAATGCCTTAGCTACCTTGGAATCAGAGAAACAAAAGAAAAAAAATCTGTGAAAGATCCAAGTTGCCAAGCAGCACACAGGTGAAAGACAGAGGCTTCACCCCAGTTTGAGATCACTCACGTCACAGCGTGAGCATCACCTCTCCCCCCAGGTTGTCATTTAAAGGTCCAAAACTCCTCCACAGGACACAGATAAAAAGACAACAGTGTTCTGCTGCTATGCATTATCTAACAAACTTCTACGGCAAATCCAAACACCCCATCTCATATTTATAGATGTTATAAACAGGAAAGTTCTCTCGAGTACCTTTTTCTGTTAAAGAAAAAAGAAACATTTACGCAACTACTACAGATGTCTTTTTTCCAGAAAAATCAGGAGAATCCAAATGCTTTGTCTGATTCTGTGAGCTAGTGCCCATTAAATATTAAACCACACAGTCTCTCCTTCCCAGCCATGTCAGAACACGTCACTTGACTGGTTTGCAGGTGTGCAGCCTCCCCATGTCAGATAAGCACCACACTGACCCCTGGCAGTAAAATCAGTGGGCACAAGTCATTAATATTGATATTGCGGCAATGTTCAGAATCCAGCTAAACTGGAATCATCAGTATTATATACTGTAAAAGCGTTATTATTTGGAGCAAAAGCATTATTATGTGGAGCACTTTCCCTGACAGCATACAAGCTAAACAGGATAAAAGGAGGGTATAAGAAAAGGACAGACAGAACAGGGATGGGGAGGAATCTCGGTGGCAAAAATAACAGAATACACCCAACTCTTGGCCAAACTGGGAGCAATATTCAAAATTCATTCCTGTTATCAAGTTATAGGTTTTTTTTTCTAGATAGCATGGAAGAGAGATTTTGAAAAGGTGCTTCCAGTATGTGAAAAAAACTAGTATGGGTGGTAGGGTATAACATGCTGCAAATACATTTGAAAACATAACAAGACTTTCAGCTATACACTTCCATTTAAAAAGAAAATTCAGCAATGCACAAATACATTTAAACTCAATGCAATTCTAGGTTGCCTTAATAAAACCCTGAATAAGAGAAATGCTAGAGAGCTACATGGATGCTATAATAGTTACACCCTTCTTGCACTTTCATCACACAACTCTTCAACTCTCCCTGTAATGGGAAATTTATTGATGTAAAGGCTTTTATTTAGACTCCTTCATTTAATCTGCTTTAAGAAATCTTTACAAGGCATTCCCAACACACATTTGATCCTGCGATATTCCTTGTAGTTTATGGTTAACATATCTCTGTCTTCAATAGGCATTAAAGCCCTATATATCAGAATCAGTAAGGTTGAAACTTTTTTCCATTTTTTTTTTTTTCATTTTACCATGACACATTCAGTGGCTATTACTTATTTTTGATGGATTATTTTTATGTCAATAAAATAAATAATATTAACATACAATGAAAAGTATCTACATGTCTAATTATATTATCACACTTTAAATTTCCTTACACTACCCCAAAGCAATTCTTTTCCCTAAGACAACGGAATTCCTGTCCAATGCATAGTGCTAAATCTTGGGATTGGAAGGCATGGCTGGGAACGTGTGTCGCAGGACAAGCCAAAACCCATCTTATTGCTCATGACGGGGTGGTTAGCATTGTGCTACAGACTCCTGACAAAGGAGGAGATAATTAGCACAGTCTGGGTCATTCCAAACAGTACACTGTCAAGTGGACCTTGCAGGTTCTCTAGTTTTGGGGAAAAAAGGTGTTTCCAGTTAACAATAATAATATTATTTTTTTCATACTTCCTTCTTAATTGTTTTTGATCTTGTCTTTAAAAAAAAGCATTTCAATTCTATTGGGATTAAATACTTCAGCGCAGAATTTTTAACTACTGACATATTACAGGCATTATAAATACAAATGTTCCTGCTTTACTAGCCACACTTGCTATTTACATGTCATTTTCTATTGATACTTCCATTCCACCAAGTATCAACACATGCATATGGCTCCACCTCAGTCTCAATTAATAGTCTGTCAGAAGTCAGTTCTTAATTATTTCCTTGTTCAGTTGCTGAAGTCTTGAAGCATGTTGTAAGTCCATTAAACTTGTTAAATCTGTCTAAACAATTTATTGAGTTCTTACATTGAAAATACCAGTAAGACTAAGTCAGACAATTCGCTTTTGACCTCATCATCAGACGTGAGAACTTTGTTTTTAAGCAACTGTTGCATTTCATGTTTTCAAAACCCTAAAACACGGTGCATCACTGGTTAGGAAAAATCCTGTAAAGGCAATGGAGCTCAAACACACTTAATGATAATTGAAAATCTGAACTCCATTAAAGATACCAAGTCAAACTTGTAAGAGGAAGATACTGTGAAACAGAGTAAGTAAATTTTCGCTTATATTTTACATTCAAAGATCTAACTGCACTTTTCGACAGTTTAAGTATGTGACTAGTTTGATTTTTTGCTTAATGGGAATGAATACCCAAATAAATCTTCATATAGTTGGACTATATACTTTTGTACAGGCCTCCTAGTTTCAGAAAAAAACATACACATTTTTATTTGAGACATAGATCAAGACCAAAATAAATCTTATCTTCTTTTGAAAATTAAAAATTGCCACCTCCATCTTCCTGTCCTTCATCAAAACTGTATGGGATGTCTAGGTATCAGTATAGTCACTTTTTATATTTTCAAGATATAGAAATACTTTAGGTTAAACTCCATTACCTGGGTCACCTGCTTGTGTTCCTATTTCAGAAGAATTTGTTTGCTAAGGCATAAGACATAAGGAGGGATGATACCATGTTCTGATATTTATTCATCGTTATTCACTTTGGTAGCTAAGCTTTGCTCACTGCTTAGCAAAATATTTGATGATCAACTTGCTGTCATCATTTAATCCTGTTCTGTCTTTTCAGTCATTTGAGAATTGTGAAGTATATCAATGATAACCTTACTGATGTAAGTCCATTGTTATTTGCATGGCTAAAGTGAATTATTCCATATCATTTATCATAAGTGGCACTGTATTTTTTATCTTGCAGTTTAAATACACATAGCCAAGCTGTTGGATTATTTTAAGACTATATCTGAACCTATAAGACACCAGCTGCCAAAACACTCAAAACAGAATGTAAATATGTTAACTCCTATTTTTACCAGCTAACTCCTAGGGATCAGAAAAAAAACCCAAACAAGACCTTTCTGGAGAAGTTCTCCCATAACACCTTCTCAGAGTCACCTAACCATGCTTTCTCTTGAAGGCCAAGACCAATTAGATGGACCACAACTCATGCCAATCATGGCAATTCCTATGTTTCTATCCACAAGTAACACTACCACAAGGAGCGCTGAAGGAGTAATGGACTGTGTCTCGGTGTTACAAAGTCTAGATTTGCAGGAGTACCAGCCCAGAATAAGCACATCTGGTGTGGGAAACGTACTAGTTGCAGTGGTGTCTTTCAGTTACAGGATCCTGTCTGTGGATCCCAGAGCTTACTGAATAAGCAGTCATTTTAAAACTTAAACTTCCTCATTATGACTGTATTGCCACATTATTTCAAATTATACTGAGTCTATCCATCACCTGCTCAACATTATACATCACGAATGTCACCAAAACTTCTGCAATATTTTGAAATAATTTTTCAATGCACGTTCCAATTTCTGCATTAAAAACCAAATCTGCCTCTGAATTTTACTGAGTACCCAAGCAAGAGATTTTTCTGCCATTTTAAATAGATTGTGGTTGCCAACAGACTTCTTAGCACAGCAGCTAAAACAGACTAAGATTTAGTCATAGGAAAATAGCACACATTTCTTTTCTGATGCCTTCCCTTTATATTTTCCCTAGACAGGTTTACCTTATTTCTTCTGCCCTGGTAAAAAGCATAGTACATAGACTTTTCTATCAAACTACCTTACTCATTTTTCCATTTCTCTATAAACAGCACTCAAGGAGTGCTGTATGCAGTTTGAAATAACAGGTTGTCAAACTACAATATTCATTGCTGGAGCTGTAGAAAAGGCTAAAATAAGACTTCTGTAAAATGCCTTGGAGGAACAAACCCGTAGCTGTGAGATAGACGATAAATTCAGTGCAAAACTAATGGGCTTTATACAAGTGAATGAATTAAATGATTAGAAAGGCAGGGGGAAAATGAGCTGTGAGAACAATCAGTCAATGTAAAGAAACCATCCAAACATGTCAGTGCAGATCATTACATAATGTTCTCTCAGGGTACGTGTTATGAGAAAACTTAACTGTTTCCCTTCAGGGGGACAGTTTTCACCAAGGTAAGACCGTTAAATCCCAACAGCATTGGCTAACGCTGCACACACATGCGTTTGGTTTGTGCATGTTTGAATCAATGAGTTTATATTTAAAACAATGAAAAAGTACAGAGTACTGTAACATCAGGGTTACGATCTTGGTTTGGATAGGTGTGATTTTGCACATGTATAGGCTTAGCCACTAAGCAAAGGAGGGAGAGACGAGTGTGGATTCCAGCACTACCTTGTCAAGAACAATTTATCTGGAAAGGGGCAGGAGGGAAAGGGTACCTTTCTTAGCCAAATTCCCAGCACATAGCACATCTGGAGATGGCACAGACCACATCAATATGTTACTCCATCCTCTCTGTTCCTGTGATACTGGACTGATTCAGGACTGGATTAAACAATGTCAGTAGAAAATAACATATAGGGACTTGCTGCTTGTACAAAGATCATCCAACTGTATCTCATTTTCCTGCCCTCAAAATCTGCTTTCCCTGGAAGAGCAGTCTCTTCTGTGTCCCTTATCAGGAACAGCTGAGTTTGCTGACCAAAGAATCTCCAAGTCAGGGAAACACTCAAACAACGATGTAAAGCCCTTTACTATTTGGCGAGCAAAAGGCATAACCAAGATCTGGCCACTGTTTTTGTTTATTATAGAAGCTTAGGATATAGTATAAACAAAGGGAAATTTTAATTTGGTATTCTTCTTTAGCATTTCTATGGATATAGGCAAAGGTAATTTCTGACTGAAACTAGGGTGTCTGGTTCTTTTTGGTTTTTTGGGGTTTTTTTTTTTCAGATAAAGTTGCTTTTTTTCTCCTTTCTACCTACCTACAAAACAAAACAATTGCAACCTAGCCCCGCTAGCACTCACCTCTTAGCAAAACATGGTGGTGGTACAGTCAGTTCATGTGTCAATGTTTGAGCTCATAATCTATTTAAATAAGAGTATGAGAAATGTATAAAGATACCATAAACGCTGACACTTCCTAAATTTTCAACAGAAGCCTAGTTTTCTTCCTAGTTCTAGCTCTCCAGACCTGTTTGAAGCTTTCATGACCTCTTTGATGCCTTTGCTGTTCTTCAGTGTCTCTCTCAAACTATTTATTTCCTTACAAGTTTTCACAGAACTCACATCAGATGCAAATTCAGCTGCCTGCAATCCAATACTCCATATGGCATTCTCACCCACATGCTCTTCCACTTCCATAATAATCTTTTTTACTTTGTGTTTTATTTTGCTTTGTATTTTTTATTTACTAGATTGATTCATAATATTTTCCTTACATTTCCATAATTTATGCCTGTTGTTGTGTTACTGCCAAAACATACACTCATATGGATATGCCAGCACATCATAACTATCAAAACCAGAACTCAGGTGAGTTACGTGACATTTGCTTTGTGAACTAACATTTCTCATTTCACCTGCAGGAGCTTTGAGGGAAAGCCAAACAGCTTGCCCAGGCTCTTCAGAAAAGGCTGGTTTAAAAGAGGTAGACGGCTTCAAAGTAATTTACTAACATTTCATTCTTAGAGATGACTGACTGCACACTAACAGATTGGGAAATACATTCCTCTGCAGTACAGATGCTATTCTATGTCCATAATATTTGTATTAGTGCCCAGAAGTTGTACAGATCCTGATGTAAAGCATAAAAACAAATCTGACTTTTAGCTTGATAGCAATTTCAAAGCTCCTTTTTAAAACCTCCTTTGTCATTTATAAACCTATCCTGATTCCTTTTAAATGCTAACATTAACAGCTAGAACACATGATTTCCCGGCCTCTCCCCACCCCATTTTCCCCAAACTACTTCGAGAACTCTCTTTCTGACACTGGCCACCTTGCCTCTCTGAGCTTCCTATGGAAAATTCAGAACATGTTTGCAGTTTTTCTTTTTAGCGTACCAGTGCCCAGGGCGGTGTTAGTCTTTCTGGGTATCTGTGGTGGGCCAGGTGCCCACCAGAGCCGCTCTATCACTCCCCTCTTTCATTAGACAGGGGAGAAAAAGTACAATGAAAAGCTTATGGGTCGAGATAAGGACAGGGAGAGATCATTCACTAATTATCATCACGAGCAAAACAGACTGAACTTAGAGAGGGAATTCATCTAATTTATTACTAGGCAAAACAGGGTAGAGGAATGAGAAATAAAACCAAATCTTAAAACACCTCCCCCCACCCCTCCCATCTTCCCGGGCTCAACTTCACTCCTGGCTTCAACCTCCACCCCCCTCAGCAGCACAGGGGGATGGGGAATGATGGGGGTTACGGTCAGTTCATCACACGGTGTTTCTGCCACTTCTTCATCCTCAGGGGGAGGACTCCTCTCATTGTTCCCCTGCTCCAGCATGGAGTCCCTCTCACGGGAGACAGTCCTTCATGAACTTCTCCAACACGAGTCTCTCCCACAGGCTACAGTCCTTCACGAACTGCTCCAGCGTGGGTCTCTCCCACGGGGTGCAGACTTTCATGAGCAAACTGCTCCAGCGTGGGTCCCCCACGGGGTCACAAGTCCTGCCAGCAAACCTGCTCTGGCGTGGACCTCTCTCCACGGGTCCACAGGTCCTGCCAGGAGCTTGCTCCAGCGTGGGCTTCCCACGGGGCCACAGCCTCCTTCGCGTGCCTCCATCTGCTCTGGCGTAGGGTCCTCCATGGGCTGCAGGTGGAATCTCTACACCCCCTCATCCTTCCTCCATGGGCTGCAGGGGGACAGCCTGCTTCACCATGGTCTTCACCACGGGCTGCAGGGGGATCTCTGCTTGGGTGCCTGGCGCACCTCCTCCCCCTCCTTCTGCACTGACCTTGGTGTCTGCAGAGTTTCTTACATCTTCTCACTCCTCTCTCTGGCTGCAAAAGCTCTCTCCCTGTTCTTTCCCTTCTTAAATATGTTATCACAGAGGCGCTGATTGGCTTGGCCTTGGCCAGCGGCGGGTCCGTCTTGGAGCCGGCTGGCATTGGCTCTATCAGACACAGGGGAAGCTTCTAGCAGCTTCTCACAGAAGCCACCCCTGTAGCCCCCCCGTTACCAAAACCTTGCCACGCAAACCCAACACAGTATCTTTTCCTATTAGGTCACAGGATCATAGAATGGTTTGGGTTGGAGGAGACCTCAAAGATCATCTAGTTCCAACCCCCAGATGTCTGATCTTTATCTATGCATCACTAATACTGCAGTTAGTAGGGCAGCTGGCTATCAGAAGAAAAGAAGAGACCTAACAGTGACAGGTAAGAAACCTGAAAAGATGAGGAAAAAAAATTTCATCAGCTGTTGAGAGAGAAGGAAGGTGAAATGATTAATGGGGTAAAGACAATGGAAATTAAGAAGTTGAGGGCCTGGGGTGAAAGAATGATCTACATGCTAGGGATCAAACATGGCACCAAACGAGGCAACAAAGTCCCTCTCAGAGACAAATGACATTCAGGTAGTCACAGATCTCATGCTACATCTTAGAGAAGCTTCATGAACAAGAAAGTGAAGACCAAGGCAGTAGGATGAATCTAAGGCACAGACCTTTATACTTGAGCACCTAACTCTCACTGAAGTTAACTTAGACTCACCAAAACTTCTGAGGATCTCAGTCTTCTGCCTAACCATGCAGAACTTGAAAATTAGTCTAGGTAATTGAAACTTAACTATTTGTAGCTTTCCAGGCTGCTGCTGGCTGGCACTTACTATCTGAAACACTGATAAACTGGTGTGCTTGATCTAAGATTAAAAACTGGTACCCTTCCTTTTCTTGCCTTTGCCAATTTCCTCTCCTTACCAAAGCCTACATCAAGGCAGCCATTAGATGGCCACCCAAGCCACACTGCAGTGCAATTCAATTAGTAAGATTCATTCTTATTTGCCTGCAGTTGTATATGACAATCACCTAACATATCTGCAGAGGACTTGCAACTGTACGTCATATCAATGAAGTGATTTGTCTTTAGGAAGGAAAAAGAAAAAAGAAAGTTGTATAGAGTGTTTTGTCCTGATGCTCATGAGAGTCTTTGTCCAAACTGTTGCTTCATCTTCACCACAGAACCCTCCCTTGCTCTTCACTTCCCAAGTGAAGTGGATAAATCTAGCACTCAAGTAAAAAGGGCAGTGGTTGGGGAACAGAAAACAACAGTACAACTTCACATCACTCATCTCCCAGTAGCTAAGATTAATTTCTCTCCCTCTGTCCCCATTCCAGTTGTTGAATTCACAGATAATCACTTGCAAATAAAATGTGGTTAATAGTGGCTCCATAAAGATGAGAGTCCCTTAGGTGAGGATTATATAGAACATGAAGACTTCTGTTGTATATAAGACACTGTAAGTTTCTCACAGTCTACAAGTCTTATGTAAGACTTGTATGTGACAAAATTTTTCCTTTTTCAAAAAACCTGACTCAGAGTTAAATTTGATCATAAAAAATTTGTTAACTACAGTTTCTTGTCACATGCTGCATTTGGGATCCAGGACATATGAAATTTTTTTTTCCAGCTATATATTTGAAAATTTAATGCTGTTTCCCCCAAACTCTACAACTGATAATCATCTACATTTGTCTTTTTCGGGCTACTTATTTTAAGCAGGATTCTACAAGCTTGTGCTGCTTAAGTAGTACTTTACTCCACTGAAATCAACAGAGAACCAATTTAAATAAAATGAATGATGTACTTGGTTTGAAGAGGGTTTTATGCTTAAGGAAATGGTGGTCTTGCAAACAAGATATCAAAGACTCAATTTCACATCACAGTGCTATAATGTTTAATTGCTCACTCAGAAATATTACCAGGAGAAATATATTTTTCTCAAATAAGTCAAACATCCATCAAAACACTAATTTATACAGTTTTTAATTTGCATTAAATAAACTGCAAAGAAATCCTGTCACAATGATTTTTCCTTATAGAGAGACCATTGTGTTGAACTTAATTGCTCAGCACACATGAATTACTTTGGATTATATTACATCCTGGAAAATGGCAAGATCAGATTGATGAAAAAAATTTAAAAAATAGATCAATGATTATGTTGAAAAGGACAAAATTATTAAGAGAACTGAAGTATTTTGACACTGAGTGGAATTGTTTCTGTTTGCACAGAAAAATTATTTGGTTTATTCACACACAAATTGACTTACAATGTACACATAATAGCAATATCACTATAATTAGCAAAGACAAGCAAAAATGAGATGTTGTAAAGAATATTAAATTAGTATTTTCAACAAAATTTTACATTAACAGTCAGTAGAAACCAGATATTTGGGGCAATACAAATAATTAACATCCTAAAAGTTAATATACACAAATGAACAATTTTAGTCAGCTGCTGCACAGCTTAAGTTAGTCATATATAATTTTGCAGACTTGAATCTTGTGTATCAAATAGTTGCAGAGACATTTCCTTGGAACTCAGTAGCTCCCAGGAAATATAGCTCCCTTATTATTCAACTGAATAAAAAACATTGAAGACCTATCTTGCAAATATAAAGCAGATACATGACCCTGTACTTACATCCATGGGTATTTTCAGTTATAATGTTGGCGTCCTGGTTCTGGCAAGGATAGAGTTAATTTCCCAAGGAGCCAGGACAGGTGAGCCAAGCTGGCCGGGGGCTATTCCATGCCATGTGACGTCATGCTCACCATAAAAGGGGGCTAGTCGGGCTGGGTGTGGCTCCCAGACGGGCTGAGCGTCCCCTCCTGGGATTGGTAAATCGTTCTCTGTTATCACCCATTCTTACTATCTGTTATCAGCACTGCTGTTGATTGTTTCCCTCTCCCTTGCTGTCCCAGTAAACTGCCCTTATCCCAACCCTCGAGGCTTTGCCGTTGTTTTTCCGTTCTCCTCCCCATCCACCGGGGGAGGGGTGAGCGAGCGGCCTTGTGGCACTTAGCTACCGGCTGGGCCTAAACCACGTCAGTCCTTTTACTGGAGAAGGTCCTTAATCTATTAATAGTGTAACATTAACATAACAAAAATTATGAGAGACATAAAGAGTAGAATAGAATAGTTCCAGTTAGAAGGGACCTACATCGATCACCTCGTCCAAATGCTTGACCACTTCAGGGCTGACCAAAAGTTAAAGCATGGTATTAAAGGGCATTGTCCAAATGCCTCAAAGACTGACAGGCATGGGGCATTACCTTATAGTAACTACTATAAGGTTTAAACTTCACTCATTAGTTAGTCCCAGAAAGCTTATAAATGCAAAATTATTGGAGAAATAATATTTAAAGTAGATAATGGTTGAGAATTGATTTAATTTTAACTCTTAAAAAAAAATCTAATGAAAACTTCCTTATGAGATGACAGAATAATTCAGCCTATTAGAAGTAAATCAACAGCAACAAAAAAGCAAGAAAGATCAGGACTTGCAAGGTTGGTTATTTCAGAGAAATTCTCCAGCTTCAACACTGAGCTCAGATTCATATAATGAATTTTCTTTTAGTAAAATTAGCTGCTGTTGCACAAAGTGGATTACAATGCAACTGGTTTAACCTTGTACTAGCTGAGAGCTATACAACTCAAATGAAAGAAGCCTTTCTGCAATGTGTTGATGTTTTTGTACCTTCTGATTATTCTTCAATGCACAGTAATTCAGCTGGAGCATTTAATATCCAAGGTATTAACTAATGTTAAACCTCTTGATCTAGATCTCCCTTATTCCTCTGCTGCAATTCCTACTGCTGGGTATGCAACTTTGGCTAAGGTTCTACAATCCTCCCCTCAAAAAAGTAAGTTTTTCAAAATCCAAATCGTCTAAACATTTAAGATTAGAGTGGTTCAAAACAGGAAGATAGAAAGGCTCTCATGCTGTCCTCACCTAGCATAAAGAAGAAGGATCATTTTCTTATAAATAACTGGAGGATCACAAATACCTACTCTCTAATTGCCTTCTATGTGGAAACAAAGTGAAGAAAACAAGGGATTTCACCAGACATTTACATTGACAGGTAGCTACGATGGGAATGCTCTTAGCTGGAAGTGAGTTTACTATACATTTTTACACCAACAGCTAGCTACAACAGGGTAGTTATCTCGGTAGTCAGCTGTCTAGGCATTGGGAAGAAAGAGTGGTCTTTTCTCACTTGCTGTAGATGCCTTCTACTGATGTTGGGACAAGCTATTAAGTACTAATTAAATACCAAGTTCAAGATGAAAGAAAATTAAAACTACACATCTATTAAAAGACATGATTATTCTCTAATTTAAATAGAGCTCCTCAATAGTGCTCAGGAACATATAATAAAGACCATGTAGGGGTAGGTGTAATTGGATGCAGTTGCCTTAGGAACAGATGTTCAGCATATAAAGACATGAAGCCTGTTTAAAAGGCAAAATCAAGGACTTAAGCCTGGTGGGTGAAACCTGATTTGACTGAAGTTACTGACAAAAGTGCCATGGACTTGGTTGGAGTCAGAGATTCATCCCAACAGCTTTTCTAATTCTTTCATATTTGTAATATTATTGTGAGTGCAGAGCTGAATAATAGATTACTTTGAGTTAGAAGTGCTCTACTGGAGGCGCATTTTCCAGTTTCCTTTGTGCAACAATTTCATCAAGAAACAAAACATACCTAGGGAGTTGTAAGAGAGTCTAGGTTTACACTCTGGAGATTCTGATATCATTCCCACTTCCAATGTATTTTTATTATGTAGACAAGAGATATTGTGCCTTTAAAACAGTGTTATTGTAGGATGTAAAAGAATTTGACATGCAGAAAGAAAACACTGTCTGGTACAAGAGTGTCATTTTAAAGTAATATTAATAGCAAAGATTCCTATAAAGATGCCATGCAAAAATCTTTTCATTTTCTGAGGTTTTAGGAATAAATACAGAATGCCTAATATTATTTGTCAGAATGGTTTTCAGTGAGATTCAACTTCTACTATGCAGATACCAGGAACAGGAAGTCCGAAGTATTGCTCCTAGTACAAGATTTAAGACCTGTTTCTTGTCCATGCATTTCTCTACAAAGAATATGCTCGTTCATGCTTCTATGATATACTGCTTATTTTTGTTTCCATTTGAGAAATGATAAAACACAAAACTACTTCTCACCCTGTACAAAGTCAGAACGCACAGACAGCCCTACCTATTAACTTCACTATTTGCGTAAGACAAAGAATTTCCTACTGATATTGAACTACACATTACTAAGGTGTAAAGTTTGACATAGCAAACTTTCCGTCTCTGATTAAAAAAAAAAAAGGCAAATAAAGAAGTTCTTTATTAAATAACACTTCTCAAAGACTGAGAAGTCACTTTATTAGCAGGACCAGAGATTAAATTCTATGCTGCACCCTCTAACAGGATCTTCATAAGTCTTACAAGCCAACTGTGGGAACGCAGTGATTTAAGATGTCTTTGTGCACTCCTCATACGTTCCTCCCAAGATAACCTGGCAAGCTTGAGAAACCATTCAGGAATGAGATAGCCTCCTGAAATTCCTGAAGTCATGCATAGAGTAGTTTTATTCCTCCATGTTAATCTAGTTTTCATTCCAATTCGTGTATTTTCCCATACTGAAAAAGAGATTCTTTTGGCAGGAGAGTCAACAGGATGATAAAGTCATGAAAATGTATTTCCTGTTTCACAGTGCAAACACTGGATGGTTGATCTTAATCTTGGCACTGTTTCAGCTACAGCAAAAATTTGAAAGCAGATAATCCCTACTGAACACTTGATAGACTGTATTGTCTGGATACAAGTTACTGTTTGAAAAAGGAGAGCCAACTCTAGGCTTTCAGTTTATGCCATTATCTTACACATCATCATCATCTTCGCACAAGTGCAACACGTCCTCAGTTCACTTCCCACCTCCTACCTCTTCACACAACTGCATGGATCTGGCACAGCCAAAGCAAGATACCTCAGATGAGGTAGAGCCCCCAGACTGCCACAGGGCTCACAAACAGCACAGCTGCCAATGACTGTAAGAGTCAAATGGCTTGGCCGGCTCCAGCATACTTGGCAAGTGGACAAGAAACTCAACTTTCGAGCTTCTTTGGTACCTTACCTGGTGTGAAGAAGAGATCGTGAGGAAAAGCATTGTATCTGTGATATTTCCAATATAAAAGTCAAGGAAAAAAGATAAAACCCTTCGGGATGTCACGATCAGATCAGTTCTACTAGTTATTATTTATATCACAGTGGGATTGGTAGGACTTTGCACCATGGTTCAAAACTGAAAATCTGGTTGCTCCCTTTTGACATTCAGGCCCCTTTTCAAGAACTATTGCACAGGGACCAGTTATGGCAAAGCAAAAAGAATATTTAAATGCAAGATCAAGGCCTTATTAGGAAGCATGCAACTGTTTCACTAGCAGCCAGTTACATTCCCTTGTCCTGGAGGAGCTCTAAGATCTAAATTCCATTGCCTCGTATGACTGGCTTGATGAGTTAATATTTCCTGTTATGTGAGGTAATCCTTACTTTTCTAAATGTTAGGCCACCTAAATTCCTACACTACTGGAATAGCTTTCCAGCTCTCAGAAAAAGCCTGATTCTTACATTGGCCAAATATACTCAGGGAAACAAAATGACAGGAAGCAAAATAAGGCAGATTTGGTACAAAAAATGAACTTCATGAGACCCTTGCGTTCAAGAGAACATAGAGGTGTCTGAAACCACCTACATGACCTTTTTTATAAGGAAAGCTGGCCAAGTGCAGCATAAGCTTGCCAAAGTTCAAATAAAATGAAATCAGGGAATACCACCACTGTATCCCTCCTATCTATGGCATGTTTCATGGAGTGGTTCATAAAGAAAGTAGTTCTCTATGGCCTTACATGCAATCACACCATCTTTTTTTTTTTCCCCACGGATGTGCTGAGGAATAAAATAACAAGTGCCGAGTGAAGGTAATCAGAGAATCAAAAACACTCAGGGAAGAAGGTTCTACAAGATATATTGCATGAAGGCTAGCCACTCCCTAGGTAGGAATCATGATTTGCAGATAAGTTTCTTTCTCCATACATAAATCATTGTATTACTTTGCTCAGAGTAGTCATTATTCACTATCAATAGTGGAAATTCTATGAGTTCAGCTTCCAAAACAAAGAGAGGGACAGAATTACACCCTCAGGTGCTCTAGAGAAGGGCAACTTGTTAGAGGGGTAAAATTCCCTTTATGAAACTTTTCCATCCCTCTCTTTATCCTGAGGCTTATTTGACCTTAAGTAAATGACAGCAATTATCAGCAGCCTCTAATTTACAACAGAAATATGAGACACAAACACCTCATTACATTAAAGAGAGACTAGGGCACAAAAACTCACCTTGAAGACAGCCCTGACATGAGACAGAATCTGGTAAAATTAGCTATTAGGTTAATGAGCATTGCTGGTGATGCACTAAGCAATTTCAAGAGGGACAAACATCTGGGACCAAGAGTCTTTGTCCTTTTGTGGCTTTGTGTTTCAGTTACACTCTAGTTACACAACAGTATCTGATATTACACTAGATCAGCACAGACTTTGCAGCCAGATTTCAATGCCACTATCCTATGCAATTAATTGTTTTTATTAAACAAATCATTGATTTAAGTTGCAAATATACACCACAGTACACTCCAGAACTATTACAGAAATTTCCCCTGTTGAAGGAAGGGCTTCCTATAAAGATAGTTCCAAAACTAAACATTTGTTCATAATTCTTGGTAGTGTCCAAATTCTTTTTTAACAAATTAGCTCGCTCCCTCATTATTCCATATCAATAGAGTAGTTTGTGTTTTTAGCAACAATCCATTATTATGGATTCAACACATTGATTAGTGAACACATACACATTTCTATTAAAAAAAAAAAATACAGTTCACCAGTGAAAGGAATCTCAAATGCCAGATAACACTCTTCAAAACTGCTAACTAGGACCCTAACTTTACACAGACATACAACTAGCTTTAGTAGTAGGTTTTCACGATGGACACTTCAGAGATATATTCTACTGAAATAACAACACTCAATGATAACATTTGTTAAGGGTATAAAATGAATGCTGGAAGCCAGCAGATCCCTAATTGCTGTCCCATGGACTGCTTTGCATAAATGGCATACTGCAGATGACATGCAATTAAAGCTGCACTGAAAAAAAAGTTGAAAGCAACCAATTAATTTGTGTAAATAACAAACAAAACAGAGGGGCAATATTGGAGGTGGTAATTTTTAGCTTCTTCACTGTGAAAACTAGATACAAAATATAAAATATTTATCCAGCTGCCTAGTTAAAAGTGGGGGTTACTTAACACTACACAATTAAAGTTGTTTAGTAAACAAGTTAATAAATGTTCACTAAACATTTACCATTTACTAAACAATTCAAAAATATATAGTAAACAGTTTAAATAACAATTTGCTTGGTTTGCCAGCAAGCAATTTAAAACTTAAAATTTTGATTAATGAAGCTCTATATTGTAACAGGAATCAGTTTTCTGCTTAACATTGGCCAAAACCCACTTTCCTTACCACCTGACAAAAGCCAAAGAACTCTGATGTCCCTTCTCCATTGGAATTGTCTTGAAAAAGAAACTTCTGAAAGGCTGGCTATATTTCAATCTCCCTTTTTCATGTGGTATCTTTGCAGCAGCTCAGTATTCATCACCTGTACTCCTCTGCCCCATCTCATGTGGCCAGATCATGCTGTTCCATACTCAGTCTCTGTTGCAAGACCACCCAAAGAGTTAGAGCCCATGGGGACCAGTGGGTTCCCCTTCCAATGAGAAATGTCTCCTGTAGTATTCTAGGACATCCACCGCAGGCTTATGATGAGGTCCCTGAAATATTTCAAGAGACTGTCTCTGGGGACAGTTCTGCTCAGTTACAATCAGTATTATACGTATGGGGAAATGGCTTTAGGAGTTTTTGTGTGAGCTCTCATGTGAATATAAATCAGTAATATCCCTGGTTTGTGTACAATCACGTGTAGGTTTAGCTCGCAGCAGATAACTATAGCTGACATTTGAAACAACAAAACTACAGTACTTTTAAATCTAAAATGCAACTCATTACCATTGCTTTCTTTCACCTGTAGGAGTGACCATGGTTTCTTAGCTTTTATTGCTAGCATAACAATTAGTTGTGTTAGTATTCCCAATGAAGAGCATCAGAAAAAAATTAATTGGGCCTCAGACACCATAAGCCTGGCTTAACACAAGGAGATAAAGCACATATTTTCACTTGTCTTCTAAGCATTACATTCAGTACTTATTTATTGGAAAGTAAGTAATCGGTTTTAAATTAATCGCTTACAGCTGGCCCAAAAATGGCTTTCCCCAGAGAAAACAATTCTGTCTTTGAACTTCTGGAAATTCCTGTATATCACCTCAAAAAATAAGTTAAATGCTCGCTCAGATGCAAATACGCAAAAACAGTATTTGAACAAGTTTCAAGCATTAATATTTTTATCCTGATTCATATCCCCACTGGATTTGCTTTTAGCAAGTGTGAAAGTTACAGCATTTAATGCCACATGAAAAGCAGATCACAAAGAGAAACACTGGGGATCAGCTGGAAACACTGGTCTTTCTTTAGCTGTGTAACTGATACTCCAATATTTATAAGAGTTCAATGTTCATACTTTTAATTAGCGAAAACCAATACTAAAATACTACCTTGAAAGGCTATCAAAGTTCAGTAACTGGGGCATTTTCATACTCAGACATTTATGCTTTCTGAGCAATGTTCAGGATATTCACAAGCCAATGTGTTCCAATATGTTACTTATATTGGTGATAGCACTTAAATTTCACATCCAGGTCAACACCTACTGTGGTACATGCTGGATGAGTATTACATTGAAATTCTGGGGGCATTAAAACTGTATAGTTTATTTTGTTATTGTTGAAATAACTATGAAAAAACATTAAAAATAGGAAACTCTATTTGAAGCAGCAGGGAGGAGCAGAGCCAGAGATACTCCGAGTTACTGGATACAATCTTTCACCTGAACAGCAGCATGCCACTTAAAAGTCATCACTATTCACCAGGTCAAAGTCTCATAGAAATGTATGTTCGCAAGCCATGAACCATAGACTGTGGTCAAATCCTACTAAGTAGAACTGAGGGAAGTTAAAAGTACATACTATTCTCTTACTATTCTTTCTGCAGGTGGAGTAACATCTCTAACCACACAAATAAGTGAAGTGAATTAAACTGGGAGGCCAGGTGATCTCTTGACCATCTTAAAGGAAGGAGGGACCCATATAATCCTGATTTGTCCATAACAAGTCTGTCTTTAGGAACACGTGCTAAGGGTATTTGAAAGTCTCTGATTTAGAAGACAGACCCTAATCTTAAACAAGGAGTAGAAGCAGGTGATCTGTAGGAAGAAGCAAGGACTGCAAAATAGGGATAGGTGGCTCGAGCCCCCATGAACGTATTTAAAATACTAATCACATAATGACAGACTGTGATATTGAGTCACCACAAAATAGACCTAGTTAATGTAGAGAAAAATGAATGTTTGGCAAAGGTGCTAGCTGTGCGCATTTCAGGTGGAAACAAGTGCCCTGCCAATGGCTACAATAATTAAAATAGACAAGACTTCCATACTGATCAGCAAGACAGTTCAAGAGTTTAGTGACACCTGAACTTCTCATGTACAGAAAAGCTCCTAGGGACTATACTTCTAAATATATTTAGAAACCTAATTCCTACTGATAATGGCGTGAAATAGAAACTTAAAATATGGCTGTTCATCTATAAACTCATCTCTGCTATTAAACTGAAGTCATGGGCTTTTAGAGGCAGAAATCACGGTAATTTACTTAACCTTCATGAAAGAGAACCGCACTGCTAATACAGTCCTAACAATGTTTGATCTCCATACAACAAAAAGGCTGTCACTGGGATCGACAAATTTTGTGGTGTTTGGGTTTTTTTTAAACTAAATTCTTTGATCCCTACTTGCTAATTTAAAAAAAATAATATGTAAAAGTCAATTAATATATCTCTTGTTGATAACTAGGATTTCACACATACTGAGCTCTGTTATTGACGTCAATGCATCAGAGTATGAGTCTACAATCGGACTGCATCTTACATGTGTTTCTTCCCCTCCGCCTTTGCATTTGAGACATCAAATCAGATGCTGCAAAATAGTTCCCATAGGACAAATATGAATATTTAATTTAGACTGGAGAGCAGTTATTCACATAATTAGTTACCCTGAAAATCAATAGTGAGAATTTCAGAAAAATAAGAACTGCCAGATCGGATCAGGACACACTCCTATCCTCTTTCTGAAGGTGGGCACATACTATAGAGGAAAGTGCAAGAAACCCTCAAAAAGAAGCCCCCTCCCAGCCTAAGAGGGGCTAACTTGAATTCTGAATAATGAAGTTTAATATTCTCTCCAATATTTTTCCCAACTTACTACAATTCTAGATCTTGTCACTGCTCTCAATTACAAGCCCTCAAATTCTTGATCTCAAGAACAAATTATGTGTTTTCTTAAAAAATATTTCTTTTTCTATCAGTTTTTAATTGATGACTTTTCAGCTTCATTGACTGTCCACCTGTTTTTCTCTAATGACACAATAAGAAGAAAAACGCTATTTGCCTGAGTAATATGTGCCAGTAGTTTCCATACTTTTGTTTCAACTTCTTTAAGGTAAACAGCTAAAACTCTTGAGACTCTTTATAGATTGTCTGTACTCTTTCTCCTTAGTCATCTTGGAGCTTTCAGTAATCTTTTCTGAGAGGACATAACCAATATTACACAGTATTTCACTAGGCTGTACCACTAAATTCTCTGAAGGCATCATAACACAGAAGTACATTACATTATTCCAGTTGCTAAAAATCTGGTTTGCAAGTGCAGTCAAACAGCAGAGGTCTTCCCTGAGCTGCGTACAGTCCCAAACCGTTCCCTCTCACCGGCTGATGTAACGATGTGAAACTCTGTAGGTAATTTTAGCATTTTCAGGAAACACAAGGCTTCTATTTGTGATAACTGAATGATATCTGTTAACATTTGGGCTATTCACCTGGCTGGATCAGCTCTCCCTAGAGTAATGCTGAGTCCTTTCTCGTTCTGTCCAATGCACATCTGTTGGTGTCTTCAGCAGATTTTCATTTCTTCCTCCCCTCTTTCCATCTAATTTATAAGTATATGAAATACTGGAGTTGGTCCGTAGCCTTGAGGTATCCCAGTAAGTTTTAAATGGTCAGGTTTTCACAACAAAACTAGTCTCCAACTAAGTTTTGGGGTCATGGCAACACGATCTCTTATTATGTCTGGTAGTTTCCCTCATGGAGTTTTGTTAAAACAACACAAACTACCAAAATCTTTCTGAATGTCTCAAACAATTTTCTACATATAGATAGATACATATATATGTGTGTATGTGTGGGTGTGTGTGCGTATATATATATATATATATATATATAAAAAAAAAAAGCGATCTAAGTCAAGTATGAGAGGAATACACTCCAGTGTGAAAAAAACAGATCTGGCCCTACAGGTGATTCAGTTACAATAAAAAGAATGTCACTGAGAGACACAGACCAAATCTAGATGAGACCAGATTATGGACTTCTTCTGCAGAAAGCAGGTCCATTATTAATGCACTCCATAATTATAGTGCCAACAGCACCGAAATGTCTACAAGCATGCAAAATAAGATGACAAAAAGTACCACGGTACAATTTGAGCTTAATAAAAATTGTTTGTTCATAGTTCTTGGGCCAATTAAACCTTCTAACCAGAAAGCCACAAGGAAAGTCTGTATCCCAAAACTAATTGCATAAGCTCAGATTGAAGGAGTGTTCAAAGAGGTTCCAAAGTAGCTGTTACAAAGTTGACTTCCAATTTTTTATGATCTACTCCATTTACTTCAGCCGTTCAGCTGATGCAGATCGACACAGCTCTGCTTCAGCCATGCCATATTATACCAGCTAGAGAGATGGGTCTTTTCTTCTGCGTGTTCTTCTACATTCCTAGCAACTCAGATTTTAAATTGGCAACAACTTCACAAAACCTATTATTTTTAGACATACATTTATGAAACTCAGACACTTTGTATATTTAGCCCCCACCATTACAACTCAAGTATGTAATTTTGTTATTCAAAACGAGTTACAAGAGAAAATATAACTAGAATAGCAGGTTTAGGCTTGCAATTAACTTTTTCAGACAAAGTTATAAATTTCAACAAATAGCTTATAATTGAGGAGCCAGCATGACCTTTATTATTGCAGAAGGTTCAGCCATAGCAGCTCTGTGCGACTTCAGCTAGACTATTAGTCACTGTGTCAGACAGAAGCCCTAACATCCAACTTAGTCTGGCATCAGCATACGATCTGATCCTGAAAACTGACCTGAATAAGCTTTATTCTCAGGAATGGTCCCAATCCAGGCAATGGAATTGCTCTTAGAGAAATCCCATACTCCCTGTGAGTGAAGTAGCAAATATCAGGTATTTCTGTTATAATCGCAGTCAAGAAAAAAAAAAGGCTCTTACAGAAGAAGCCTTAGATATTTATCAGTAAAGTCCTATAATCAGGCAATCAGGAGTTGCTCTTCCTCACAGGAAAAATGAACTAGTACTGTGCACCGCACTTTCTTGTATCATTCTCTTCCATTATTATGCACGCTGCCAAACAGATAATCCACGAGTAAACATCTCAGAACATTTGCACTTAATACTTAGGAAAGCACAACATGAAAACATCACTTTGTCAGAGCCAGTCTTCCCAGCAATGATTTCTGTTACAGCAGAATCCTTTTTACAACAAAAGCCCTTGTGATGTTATGAATGACATTAAAACAACCAAAATATTTTTATTACTTCAGTTAATTAGTAAATTATTCTCAGAACTTGTTAATTCATGCAATTGCCGTCATAGTGGTGAAAGATGGACAAGAAATGGGGTATGTTAAATGCAACAATACTAGTTGATATATTACAACCACTCAAGGTATCACTTCCTTTGTGAATCACGTATGTGGAGGGATACAGCTAGGTCTCTCTTCATACTGGTATCTGTAAGTTTCTTTCTCAAGTGCAGGCATACGGAAGAAGCAGTTCCATTTGACATAGGAAAAGGCATAACACTCAGGTCAAGAGCTGTGAAAATCTGACAGACCCCCGAAACGACGGAAAGACACGCTGATAACATATTGTGAAAACAGTATGTGCGTGAATGCAATAGGGCTTCTACACAGCCATCACAAACAAGGCGATCAGCATCACTAAGTGTGTTTGTAACATTAAGACAAATATTTAACCTATTTTCTTCATAGAATGTAACTGTCGTAATTATTGCACTACGCTCCTGCGAGCCAGCAACTGCCTAAGGACTAATGCAACACAGGCGCAGAATTCTTTGCGGAGAGCGGGAGCACTTCCAGGGGGCGAGTTTTTCCCACGGGTTAAGGGATCAGACAGCCGCGCCCACACTTATCAGCCACTCCGGGCCGCGGTGGCCCCGACGCAAAGCCCCAGAGCTTGTCCCCCTCCTCGCAGCCCCACGCCCGGCCGCGCCGGGGACTCACGTTTGTAGCTGGCGGCCCAGGGCTGGTAGCCGTAGTAGCCGGTGATGCGGAGGATCCGCTCCTCGATGGAGGTGAGCCCCACGGAAGCGCTGGTGAGGTCCTCCACGGAGCGGGACCACTTCAAGTCCTCTTTGATGGCCTCGTCCACCACCAGGTACTTCAGCTGCCGCAGCTGCGGGCTGATGTCGGACAGCCGCCGGGGGCTGACATCGGGGGAGCGCCGCATGCCGCTGGGGGCCGGGAGAGGGGCGTCAGCGGGGGGGTGCCGCGGCTGGCAGCGCCGCCGCGGGGGTCGCCGACCTCCGCCGGCCCGAGTCGAAGTTGGCGGCGGGACCTGCGCCGGCAGGTAAGCGGCCCCGGCACCCGCGGCAGCGGCGCCGCAAACTTTCCTCACCGCCCTCCGCCGGACGGACCGACCCCCGGGGGCGGGCGGCGCCGCCGGCTGAGGTAAGGTAAGGTGAGG
Source organism: Balearica regulorum gibbericeps (assembly GCF_011004875.1). Lineage (NCBI taxonomy): Eukaryota > Metazoa > Chordata > Aves > Gruiformes > Gruidae > Balearica > Balearica regulorum. The sequence goes on along the minus strand of NC_046186.1, from coordinate 82,757,528 downwards.
TGAGGTGAGGTTGGGTGGTGTGTCCCCGACCCTCCCAGCCCTCCCGCCCGGCCCGGCCCCGTAACGGTACTCACAGGGTGGCGGCTTTGCCCCGCGCGGAGCCGTTGGGGAACTCCCGGATCCCCATGGGGAGCAGCAGATATGGCTGGGGGGCGCCCAGACTTCACGGCGGGGCGAGCCGGCGGCGCCCACCGGCTGGGCAAGAGGCGGGGAGGGAGCAGGGAGGCGGCGGCGGCCCCCGCGGCAGAGGGTCCCTGGGCTGGTGCAGCTTCCCCGCGGGAGAGGCAGGTACGGAGACGGGCGGACCGGCGCTGCCGCCTGCGAGGCGCTGCCGCCTGCGATGCGCGGAGCGCCGGCGGCGGGGGCCGGGCAGGGCAGGGCGCGCTCAGCGCCCCCCACCCCGCGCGTTGCCGCCGGCCGCCAGCAGGGGGAGCCCCGCGGCCCCGGCGCCGCCAACCGCCCGTGCCGCTCGCCCCCTGGCGGGCGGCCGTGAGGCGGGGCGGGGGGGGCCTCGCCCCCCCGGGAGGCCCACTCGGTCCCTACTCAGTCCGAGGAACGGGCCGAGGCGTGCCCGGTGCCCGCTGCCGTGCTCCGCTTACACCGCCGGTGCGGCGGGCTCCGGTCAGGTGCCCGGGGCGCGGCCCGGGCCCGGCCCCGACCCTGAGGGAGCCGAGCCGCTGGGGTGCGAGGCGAGGCCAGGCCGGCCGCCGCCCGGAGGGAGCGCGGCTCTAGCAAGGGCTGCGTCGTTCGTCGTGGTGTCTCCTCGTCCAGCGTCCGTTAGGGAGAGATGGAACAGCGGTGCGGGGGAGCTGGGGCACGGGTGGGCTGTGCCCCCGCGGCGGGCGGAGCGGGTTTGCGTGGGGCGGTTGCCGGGTGCCCCGGCAGAAAGGGCGCCCGCGCGTGGCGTGGCGTGGCCGGCCGCAGCCGCTACAGCCACACGAGCGACAAGCGGGGGCGTGAGGACCCCAGCCGTGACGGGCCTGGGGGGCCGTGGGCCCCCTCCCACAGGAGCACCCTCCCCCTTCCCCCTAACGGTACTGAACAAGTGCCATAGACCCCCCCACCTTTCATCAAGCAACGCTTTTACTTCAGTTTTTGTTTAAACACACTAAGTGGAAATCATACAGTTAAGCATAAGTATATGTGTGAGCAGAGATGCATATGTTACACAAGCACTTTATCCACAAACAACAGAAATTAAAGTCTGATAATAGATACTTAGACAAAATTTGATCACCTACAAGTAGAGATAGTTGAATTCAAAGAATTTTTTGTGTATATGTGTCTTCTTTTCTTTTTTTCCCCCTATAAAAGTCTAAGGAGAAAAAAATTGTTCCCTTTCACCACTGCACAAGCTCAGGTTACCTGGAACATTAAAACACCAAGTTACTGAATATGGAAGCAAGCTGGTATCAGTTAAATGCAACCTTTCGCTCTACTGAAGGTAACATTAAAGGATGACCACCCCATTATCAGAAAGTAAAAAAAAATCTCCAGCAGGTGAAAGCCAAACTAATTACAATCTTATAAATACTTGTACTAAAGAATGGGGCTAACTTTATTTTATTTCCTATGCAACCCTTATTTTGAGCCTGTCAAAGTGAAAATAGATGTTGCTCTGGAGGTCAGTTCCAAAATCCAATACAGGTGAACAGTAGAGGTCCAGCGGTGCAAGCAGAGAGTGACTGTGCAGGTGTTTGATGCCGCCTACCCGCAAAGTGACAGAGCTCCTTGCAAGGTACACAAACCAATGCAGAAGCATGATTTGGGTTAAGATGAGAGGATGAAAACGCAGTGCTCACTAAATCTACAGATACTGATTACTGGCTTAATTTAAGTCTTTTCAGGGCATTTAGAGCAGAAGCAGTGATAACAGGCATGAATGGGATTAAACGTTTCAGTCAGGCCTCTCAAGTTCAGCTTCATTCCGTATGCAGAGCCCATGCTCTCCCTGGCTTTCAGTGATGGACAAGGATAGGATTTCATCTGAGAATTGCCTGTAACACCACGTGTATCTAGTACCTGCAATAATGGAGGAATTTGACACAAGATTCTCAAAGCGTACTAAAAATAACATAATACAGGTCCAGAGATGTTAAGTCTGGACTGGCTGTGCTCAGTACAGGACTGATACACATTGGCATGAGAAAAGAGTTAGTATAAAGTTCTGAGCCTCAGAGCAAGCAAAGGTTCCAACAACCAAGTGACATTGTTGGCCAGCCAAGCAGTGACAACCGCTGAGCGCTCACCTGCCTCTCGGCACAGGTTGGTACAGAGCAGCAGAGGCTTGCTCAGCCCTGCTGGACATTTGGTCTCTGTCACTGAAGAGTTTTCTGTAGCCCCAGAGAGAAGCCATGAAAGTCAGAGGCCCTGTTACACACCTCTCCACTTTAGTATGCCAGAACCATCTCAGTCCTCTGTCCAGTAAAGATTGTTTTTGTTTTATTCTTTCCCAGCTGCTGTCACTTCAAGGTGTAAATTAAGTGACAGATGGGTGTTAATACTTTCTCCTGTCATGCAGGCAAGTGACTTTGGACAGCTTGGGTGGCAGTGCTGACAAACTTGAAGTGAGCATGCATTTTGAGAGAGAAATAAAAAAAAAAATGCATGGGAGTGAAAATTTTAAGTTCACTGAAACATTTAATAAAGATGACACCTCAAAATTATATTAGGAGGCAACATCAACATAGCTAGCTTGTAGGATCTCAAACCTTGCTGTAAGTGATGTTTCTTCTTAAAAATAGCTGCTGCTGGAGACATGCAAGTAAAAATTGTTGTGTAAATTATTTTAATGTTGTTTAAGCATTGTAGCTAAAACTGAAACATGACAATGTGGTGTTGGACATTAAAAGATAGACTGTGGGATCCCACGTGATTTGGAATTTGTAGATTTATGGACCTACTTCAGGTTTTTAATATCAGGAGAGAAAAGTAGTATACTAGCAATGCTACCAAGAGTAAGGAACAAGCTAAAAAGAAAAATTTGCTGAACAGTATATACCAATTTAAGGAATAGTGGGCAAAATGAAGCAGGATTTGACTCAGAGTTTAGGTTGGAGCCACCTGGCATAGTATGCAACACAAAGCTGGAGCCACTATAGACAGCTTTTCTGAACCTCTTACTAGTGCTTTACTTTTTTTTAAAAAAAAAAACACCCACAAAAAACCCAAACCAAACACCTACAATCATCCAAACACAGAATAGTTAGGAAATAGTGTGGTTTTTAAAATGGCAGAGCCCTATAGCAAGAGAACATTTAGTACTTATTCCGGAGTGTGACTTATTTTGTCCTGTTAGATACATCTTTCTATTTTTTTCCAGACAACATGAAATTCTATGCTCGACTGCTAGTCAGCTCTTAAAAGTCACAGCCATTAAGATAAATTAACATTACATTGTCTACAATGTGATGCCATGTCAGAGGAAAATATAATTTAAACTGTATTTATTTTCACCTCCAATACTAGCTTGCCAAAAGTTTCTCTGGGATGGAAGTTTACACTTACCAAAATACCTTTCTTGTGAAATGAGTAGTAAGTGAATTTTTGTATTTCTCCCACACCCCAAGACAGAAGTTTTACATTAAATGATACAGTGACATTAGTAGGATAAGATAGCAAAGATACTTAATTGGGCAACAAAATAAATCACAACTGCAGAAGCTACAGCATGAAGTTGACACGTTCCCTCTTCTCTAATTCATAAAATTCACCCCTACTAACTCAGTGTCTTTAGAAGACAACCCAACTGCCTCCTCCAGCAAGTATTCTTCTAACTGAATCTTCTGTAACTGATGTATGTTCCTGCATCTTGGTATTTTTATGCTTCCTTCAGAAGGTATATACCCACGCCATTAATCAGATGTACCCACCCCAAGGGTTTTTGGGTGTTAGACAGAAATACAATATACATGATAAAAGTCCCATATAGTATATGGAAAGGCTTGTATGGCAAAACTATTAATTTTCTCTAGCTGGGGTCAAATTTGACATCCACAGGAATATAATGCTACTGTATATCCAAAGTGGCTCCAGCTAAACGAGTGGAAGTACACTATTCAGACTGGATAGGAGTGCAACTTTGAACATAGTCTATTTCACACACAAAATATTTTGCATCAGCAACAAAAAAAATAGATAGCTAGAAACTTTCTAGTCTATTCTGCATAATCTTCCTTACATTCATGTTTTAAAATATTTAGTATCAGCTTTAAATGATTTAAATAAACCCAGAGAACAAAAAAAACCTGATAGAGCAGAGAATGGCCAAATGCAAGACTGAATAATAAGCAAACATCAGCCCAACCGCCTTCAACAGACTCGCCCTTGCTCTCTCAGGCAGAGAGAGAGGGAGATGGTGTTTGAGAGAGTGGTCAGATGAATTTAAGGCAAGTTGCAACACATTTTTTCATGTAGGATCCCACATTGTTCCAAGACCCCTGCAACACACAGGCAAAACCAAACAAGCATCAAGATTTCCAATGTGACTTCTTGCTGAAAGCAACTGGAAAGCTAAAAATTATGATGTAGCTGCCTGTTGTGGTCAGGAAGGGACACAGGGAGTCAGTGTCCTGGTTCCTGAGAGATAATGCTGCTTTGTAGAAAGCTGATTTTAATCTGCTACTTTGACGCTATGGAATATAAACTGTTCAGTTTCTTCTTTGCCAGGTGCAGTGGAAAATAGAAGTCCTTTATATTTGGAATTGAAAATAGGCCCATTTGTTGTTTTACTACTCATTGTTGGATGAGAAGTGCAGAAATAACTTTTTTTTTTTTTTTGGACATTTTATCATGTCTTGGTGGTGTATGAGCCCTGCCGTTGCCTCTCTTCCCAGTTCAAATTGAAAATTGAAATACAAAGAGCAGAACAGCAGTAACATTTCCTTCCTCCAGCAAGAGGCCCCGAAAGGACTGTAGGATGTGTCAATGACAGAAAATACAGCAGATCTCTTCGATATCTCATATTTTGAGAAATGCCAGAGGCTTGCATCTCAAAGTCAATCTGTGTTCTACATAGGCTTGATATCCCTTCACATTCTGCCATTTCAAGTAATTTGTACTAGAAATAATCATATACAAAACAGAAGTTAAGCAAAGACTAGATACTGTCTTTCAAGTTTTCTGTATTTGTCTGTATTTCATTCCTAGTTTGTCCTTTTCACATCATTGTCCACAGTAAGAGTTTGGCTGAGGCGTGAGCAAAACAATCAGGGAATAAGGAAAAGAGGGAATCATAGCAGCAGTTATCTACCCTGCCTAGCCATGAAAACCCACAGGGGAAAAACAAACAAACCCAAACACCCTCCTCCCCTGCCAAAAAAAAAAAAAAAAAAAAAAAAAAAAAAAAATTAGCCATACATAACAGCCACAAAGATATAGGGGAGAGAATTAAGGACTCTAGAGAAAACTTGAAAGAAAACTTTTAATGGATTTGTGCTCAGAGAGGGCAGTTGCTTCAGTGAATCAGAGCACAATGTTCATATTGTGTTTAAAGTTGCTTATCTGGAAGGTGTGCTAGCCCCAAGAAAAAAAAATCTGATAATTCTCACCCTTCAGATAAACTTTTGTTTTTCTGGTTTGAAGGTGGTTTTTAAGTTGACATTTTTTGATGCAGAAAATGTGTCACTAGCCTTGGACTGCACAGCTTTCTCAGCAGGAGAGATTTCTGAAGAGAAAGGAACACTTGGGGACTGATTTGACAGGCAATTTTTACTGTATAAAATTAATGGCAGCTGTTTGAAGCTGCTCATGTGTCTGAAACATTAAAAATCCCAGAGCTGAATTTTTGATCTGGGAGCATAGAAGATCAAGGAGCATTACACTTTTGACATATGGTTCTATAGTGGGGGGCATAGACGCTTACTTCTATGTATGCATTTTGAGGCCTATTCGTAAGTTAGCCACACTTGTTTTTCCAGGTCTTCTGGAGATAGTTTTGGAAGCTACTATAAGTGTTCTGCTGCACCAATCCAGACCCCACTTCTCCCCACATTATACAGAAAGGTGCCCTCTCTTCACCTTTTGCCACCTACAATGGATATATTTCACCATATCATGGATAAAGACTGTATCTTGCTGCACTTTTTTTCCAGGCTGTTTTTTGAAATTAAAAGACTTCATTAAAAATCTGTTAACAGTATAAAATTTTAGTGAGAGTAACAGTAAGAACCATGGGCAGACAGTTTGCAGAGGTGCTGTGCAGATCCCTCCTGTAGACAACATCCCCATATACTATATACCTACATCGGGGCAGATGTTGGCACTACTATAAGCCTCAGGCCTGCACTGCTTGTAAACTGATACACTACCTGTAAACTGATACAGCATTAAAAAATGAGTTCTTTCATCTTGTATTTCTTTAGTAGATTGTTTTATTGTGGTGATAAATTTGGAACAATAAGATTATTTGATTAAACTGTCTCAGTCACTGCTGAATGGACTACCCTGCTTGTAGAATTAATAAAAAGGCCAAGACACCTCATTAACATGCTCAGTATTGAGCTGGATTGGCAGCGGTGCAGTTTAATCCTGCCAAAGGGCATTTGCTGAGGAAAGTCAGAAAGCTTTTAAATCATATTCTTAAAGGTTGAGGCAGGAGAAGATGACCTTGCAAAAGCTGTAGTCATGAACTGTCCAGACTTCCCCCCCGGCCCATTCATGCTAGAGCTGCTTACTGCACAGAACAATATGGTAAATAATATGGCTTCTCCTTGTGTAATTCAATGCATTAAGCTCAATTTTGCTGTGCATGCTGATTGGGAAGCTAGATAGCAAAGCTTAGTTTGGAAAAAGCTGCATTCACTAGCATCTTCTAGCATTTTTTTTTTAGTTGCTGAAAGTACACTAGCATCACCTGATGGTCTAAAGGTAAACTTTCATTTACGATAATTGATACAGACCCACCACACCACTTTCACCAATGCCTCACATTCTGTATAAGCAATTACACCTCAGAAAGACCTGGAGAAAGTGGATGGAAAGCACCAGTTCTGCATAATTGTGACTATCAAAACATCACAAAGATCAAGATTAACGTCATCATTACTGTTTGAAATCATGCATCTATGGCAGACATAACTACAGAAAGTTATATTGTCAAGCAAATTGCATTATAATTCTCATACACAACAGCCTATAAAACAGATCTCAAAGTTTTTTTTTTAAACACTGTTTAGATTATTTACATCAACCTGTAGGGTGAACATCCTGGGTAATTACGACATTCTTTACAACTGGTTGTCCAGATGGAAACAGGGTTTTTTTCTATGTAGACACAAGCAGCTGCACTTCTCAACAGAAATGAGAAGTGCTCAAGCAAACTAGTTTCAAATCATTAAAATTTAAGGCAAAGTTATCTGCCAAGCTCAATCAATCCAATTTATTTCATGCTGCTGAAACTTCACTAGCTTAATGGAGTTGTCTCCAACATACAGCTTCTGAATTCCCAGGCAGGTTCTCATTCTGAGGAGCACCATGATTTTTGTGATCAATCACTTTATCATATTTTCAAAAGAAGTGTGACTGCAAAAAAAATTTTATTGCAAGTATCTTAACTTTTTCTAATTTTGCTTAAGCTTAGTACATAAGAAGTTCTTAAAAATTGGTAGGTCCTTGTGTTCCTTTATTGGTAACATTTCTTCTAAAGTCAATTTTTATATTACTTTTTCTAGGCTACCTTTATTTATTTGAGCTAAAGATTTTCCTTTTTATATAAGTTTTCCTTTGTTGGCCCATGCAAAATTCCTATTCAAGTAAAAATAGGGGAATGTGAGAAAATCCAGCAAAGACAAATTACACCATATTAGCAACATGATAAACATGAGGCACAGTACATGAAAAGCAAACTAAAAACCATGTATGAAGGTAAGGAAGAAATCACATTATGCTTAGATTACTTCATCAGGAAAGGGACACTTGCCTTGACTGTCTTGAAATACTGTGTTGGTTTTGCGTGGCAAGGTTTTGGTAGCAGGGGGGGCTACAGGGGTGGCTTCTGTGAGAAGCTGCTAGAAGCTTCCCCTGTGTCTGACAGAGCCAATGCCAGCCGGCTCCAAGACGGACCCGCCGCTGGCCAAGGCCAAGCCAATCAGCGCCTCTGTGATAACATATTTAAGAAAGACAAAAACAGTTAGAGAGAGCTTTTGCAGCCAGAGAGAGGAGTGAGAAGATGTAAGAACATCTGCAGACACCAAGGTCAGTGCAGAAGGAGGGGGAGGAGGTGCTCCAGGTGCCGGAGCAGAGATCCCCCTGCAGCCCGTGGTGAAGACCATGGTGAAGCAGGCTGTCCCCCTGCAGCCCATGGAGGGAGGATGAGGGGGTGTAGCGATTCCACCTGCAGCCCGTGGAGGACCCCACACCAGAGCAGGTGGAGACACCTGAAGGAGGCTGTGGCCCCGTGGGAAGCCCGCGCTGGAGCAAGCTCCTGGCAGGACCTGTGGATCCGTGGAGAGAGGAGCCCACGCCAGAGCAGGTTTGCTGGCAGGACTTGTGACCCCGTGGGGGACCCACGCTGGAGCAGTTTGCTCCTGAAGGTCTGCACCCCGTGGAGGAGACTCACGTTGGAGAAGTTTGCGAAGGACTGTCTCCTGTGAGAGGGACCCCATGCTGGAGCGGGGGAACGATGAGTCCTCCCCCTGAGGATGAAGAAGCGGCAGAAACACCGTGTGAGGAACTGACCGTAACCCCCACTCCCTGTCCCCCTGTGCCGCTGAGGGGGGCGGAGGTTGAAGCCGGGAGTGAAGTTGAGCCCGGGAAGATGGGAGGGGTGGGGGGAGGTGTTTTTAAGATTTGGTTTTATTTCTCATTCCTCTACTCTGTTTTGCCTAGTAATAAATAAGATGAATTCCCTCTCTAAGTTTGGTCTGTTTTGCTCCTGATGATAATTAGAGAATGATCTCTCCCTGTCCTTATCTCGACCCGTAAGTTGTTTTTTTTTTCATTGTACCTTTTCTCCCCTGTCTAATGAAAGAGGGGAGTGATAGAGCGGCTCTGGTGGGCACCTGGCCCTCAGAGAAATGTTGTCTTTGAAATAGTAATCCAGAGACAAAAATTACAAAAAGCTTTCCTAGGCTATAGGGCTCCACGGCACTTCAGGAAATGGAAGTGCTGTGTGAGACTGAGGACCTGTGAGAAAGAAACACTCTTCAGGCCACTCCAGGTTTTTTTAATAGAGTATTTGGCTATAAATAAAACCAAAAAATGCTAGCCTTCATATTCTGTTAGTATCTGCAGTAAATAGAAAAAACAAGGATATTGCAAGCTTCCCTAATAGGATTTTTTAATGCTTGTGAGAAATATAAGTTTTAGTTGTATCAAATAGACAAAAAAAATTCAAATAATTCATTATTATTTTATTTTGTTCTCCAACTACATAATGTATGGATGAAGCAGTTGAAATTTCACACATTAAAAAGTTGAAAACCAGTAACATTTTATGCTTTACTATGCATTGAAGAGGTAATTTGCACCCTTTGTATCTCACATGGGATTTTTATATTGCCTTCAATGTATTTTTTGTAAACATTAAAAGGGAATTAAAATAGCCCCTATAAAACACAGCCATTATTACTGCCTGAACACTGAGCTGCAGACAGTGTTTTGCAATCCTCTGGTACTCACATGCTTATATACCAAGATTTTTAGCTCTCAACCGCTATTAAAAATAATGTCTCAGAACCTTAAATACAGTGTTTCTCTACTAAAACAAAATAAATCCTCATCACAACAGATTTTAGCCTGCCTTTTGGCACCAATTATGGACCAAAATTGTTATTTATGACAACAAAAGGAATAAATAAAGGGCCTTTTTTTGTGGCTTCTCCTCCCTCCTGCTCTATGAATAGCCAGTTACCATGATACCCTTCGAGACAAAAGCCCACTCAGACCGTGCAGTTACCAAGGTGGTCACGTCGTTCCCCAGCCCTCCAGTTCACTTTGTGCTGTGTTAGACCATAAAACGCTGCCTTCTCCTTGCAGAGATAAGCAAGGGCTCCCTTCTCTCTCTCTTCCACTGGTTGTGGACATTCACTGCTTTTTCAGGTGTAATTCCTTAGTATTATACACAAGCAGAGATAGTGTAGTGTACAGAAGCCATTTCTTTTTTAAACCTAATCGTAACAGTCAAATTAAAAAACCTCAACAGAAATATATCCAGCTCCGCTCATGAAGTTGAGGAGACACACAAAAACGTGCAAGTTATTAACAGCGATTTTTCTGATGTTGTAATAATCTGTGGACTAGCAGGCTAATTCTAGGTTCTGGTACATTTCCCACTAAAGATTAAATATTCATCTTTCTTCTGTGATCTGTAGTTTTGGTAGCATGTGCTTATTTTAGTATTGAGATATTTTGTGATAGTAGGACAAGTAAAAAATAATCTACAAAATAACTGATGAAAAGTTACCATTGACTGAAACAGGATCTTTAAATTAAGCTGATGAACAATGTGCTTTTTTTAACAATTTTGCCAGTTAGTAAATCCAAGTGGTGACTTTATTAGATCATTCTACAACTAGTGACTAGACCTTGCAAAACAGAAAACAACAGAAACAAGAACTGCAATAGAAGAAAACATGCAAAAATCCTAGCTGCCTCCCAGTTCTTCCAGAGTACACTTTTTGTGTACTTCAAAGAAAAATCTTAGTGGCATTAAGCAAACCTCCATCTATCATGGCAGCACACCACCAGATCATATGCAAAGGTTTATGACAAACCCCTCATGCACTCCCCATGAGATAGACCAGGGAGAAAAGCTATTTTTCAGGTTTGCGCATCAGCAGCACAAACAAAGGTTCACCATTTAGGAGATACTTACTGCTATGGGAAAGGAGAAAATAGGGGTATTGTTTTCACTTTCTCACCAATTTTATTCCCCGCGGGGCAATAGAACTGCACAGGGTAATGTGTCCTTCACTTAAGTTAGCAGATCAGATTATAAACAGAGGGGATGCAGCAAGAAGCTGCCATCTTTACAGAGTCTCACAGTCCTGTAGTTGAGAGACTGGGCAGGAGAAAAACCAAACAGAGATGCTAATATGAATCCCTTGCAGCCATCTGTTATGAGAAAGAGACAATACATCATTTTTCCTGTTTGCCTGGGACAGGAGAAGTAAGGGACTTACATCTCGGCAAAAAGCTTACAGTTTAGACACTGAGCAAAGCTTTGTTTTGGTAAGGATAGTTACCAGCAGAGAAGCGCCTCGCTTAGGGTGTTTGCGGGAGCCTCCATGGCCAGTATTTAAGCAGCTGGACGCACATCTGTCAAGGGGTGAACCCTGACCCATCCAGCTCTGTTCTCCACAGTGGAGGCCTCGATCTCCATTGCTCATTGGCAGCAGCCATTTCACATGGTAGGCCAAAATCATGCCAGAAAACGCACAGACTCAATATTACATTTCTAGAGAAGCATTGCTGCAGTTGCTGTTATTATTCCATTTAATGTTTTGTGTTGCATTAGTCAATAGCTACCTCATTATTTGCGACCTCCTTGGGTTTTCCATTTTATTCCATTTTAGTTGTCAAACAAGACTGAAAAGAAATAAATCCTCGAGCTTGGGTAATGACTTGGTTTCCCTTTTCTGAATGCTCATACTCTGGTTAAGAATGAACCTTTCCTGCTCCTCTCTAGAGTTAAGCTATCATTTAATCTGACAAACTGAAGTTACTCCTGATTCCCAACCCTTACCCATGGATGCTCATCAGCTCTATCGCACATGACTCAGCTCAGAGCTTCAGAGAGCATTACCTGTGTCATGCCTTTCAGAAATGCAGATTGTAGCACTAACTTTTGAAGACATTCTTTGGTGACATTTTGTAAAGATACAAATGAAGAACAAAAGAGATTTCCCTGCAGCCTGCAGCGCAGGGGGTTGTGATGGGGAGCGCTGCTTGCCTGCTTCCCTGGCTCCGATTTCATCACATGCAAGAGGCAGTCATCAAACCAACAAAGCAGAAGCAGCCAAATCACAAAGGAACAGGATCCAGATGAAGGGTGGCCATGATTTCTTCATCAGCCCCTAATGGAAGTAGAAACTACCAAGAAAAAAACAGAACTTCCTCCCACTACCCAGAAGCAGAAAAGGAAGCTTTGGGAGGAGAAAAACCCAGAATATCCTTAAGAACTCAGATTACCATGGAATCTAAATTGCTGAGTATTAGACAAGAAGGGCTATAACTGTTACCACTGGTAGATAACTATCAGCATGCCGTTTTCTTCCAAAGTTCAGCCTGCCCTCTTTTACCTTGTTTTGGGATAGGCAGGATGACAGCAGAGCACCCACTCATCACCTTGAGGTCCAGCTGACTGCAGGGGTTTTCATCCAGTGCCGCCCGTGTTGTGGTATTGCATGGCACAGACCAACAAGACAAGCACACATACAGCAGAGAAGTTCACGAGAGACCAGCTAAACTGATTTGCAGAAAGTACATGTGATATAAAGGTCCAGAAGGAGGGAAGTGAGTCCTCTCATGTGGCTGTGAATGTTTTTTTACCAGAGATGAAAAGGTAATGTGCAATTATAGTGTTCATCTACACTGAACATATCCATTATATTTTTAACTTGAGTTTAAAAAAAGTTCATCCTCCCCACACTTAATTTCTATACCTTTCCTAAGCACCAGTTGATTTTTAAGGTATCTGCCTACACAGACACAGTGCTGCCAATGTTAAGCAAAGGGCAGTAAGAGCTGAAGGGAGGAACAGGAAAATATCCCCGAGAGCAAACTGTGAAATTCTGGGTGTGAAACTGCCTAGTGCCAGCATATACATGTTCTTACCCTCCATCAGTGCCTTCCCAAAGAGGTGCGTGTGTCTGCACACACACACAGCTCCAGTCCAGGGCATCGATCAGCTCATTCTCCGAGCTGCTGTACCAGCTGCAGGCACCACTGGTGGGGCTAGGGCATTTTTACCATCTTCTGCAGAAAGATGGCTAGGCCCTAAATAAACAAAGGATCTAGCAGTAGACGTATATAAAGAGACTTATCTTCCCTCCCTTCCTCTACCTCGAGCATTAAATTTTTAATAGAAGGACAGTTTTGTAGTCTCTCTCCCCTTTGATCATCGAGGAGGTTTTAAAAAACAACTCATTGGTTCCCTTCCTTTTGAAGTTGTACACAGCAGGATCATTAGTGGTAGATAAGCAGACAGATGTAGCACTCAGTGTTAGATTTCCACTGTCACCATAACAACATTGAGTAGGGATGCTGAGCTACCATCATTTGAAACGAGACTGACAAGTGCTGCAGAGTTGTGGGAGGGTGACATAGCTTTAGTTTTGAGGCTGCTCTCTCCAGCAGCAAGCCAAGAATCTGGAGAAGGACCTGTTCCTTCTGGACAAGAGGCTGGAGAGTCTTTATGCTTCGTAGAACAATTAGAAACTTTCAGCTCTGCTTGTCTCATGAGAAGAGATGAAACTTTGCAGGCTTTGGTAATTCATCGTGCAGCTTCTAGTTCTGGCTAGTTTGCAGCTCCTGCTCTAATTGTCAAGCTATAGAGAAGCTTCTGAAAATGGTTGCCTTCTTTCCACCCCTTTCCCCTCTACCATCCCAAATCTATGAACCATCATTAAGTGCAAATCTAATGAGCTCAGTTCAAAATTTAAGTCATTTATGCATAAACACTTCTGTTAGAATTTCCTTTTCTAAGCATCATATTGGTGGAAGGTGGTGGCTGAAAAGTAATATAAGAAAAGTTTCCTTTTTCTCCAGAAACCAGATGTTTAAACTGTGTTTAAATAATTTTTAGGCAATTACAAACATTATGTCATATTAACAGCCCTAGCTTGTCTGCAACAACACTTCATGGGGCTCATTAAAGTCATAAATCCATCCCAGGGGCAGCCTCTTCACTGTGAAGTGCAGTAATCTCCTTTCATATTGGTTGCTTAGTTCTAGACTGGCAGGCAATATACATGGGTAATTAAGGACCTGGTTAAAATGGCAAAAGAGAGTTGTTTGGAATATGTGTTTTAAGGTGAGATAAAGTGATTCCTAAATTTCTATCCTGTTTGATGACAAACAATAAGAGATTCCTGAGGTGTGACACCAGATGCTTCATGGCAGAAGGTGGTGGGAATTGGCAGCAACCTGCACATCACCTGTGCTTCTATGATACATACTATCCAAGAATCACTTCTAAGAAAACAGCATTTCTCTGTGCTGTAGGTAGCTTCAACTATATCTTTCCAGATGGTGACAGTACAGCACAAGAGAGATTTAATATCACCAAAACTTTGTGTTGGGCACAGAAATGAAAGCCCATTTCCTAGTTCTGGCGCCTAACCCGTGACACCCAGTGAACGATAGTGAAGCTTCAAACATGCACTTTTCACTGGTGCTGACACTAACCCTGTCCACTTTGCTATAGGATCACCTTGTGTAACTTGTCCAAACCAAAAAAGCCCACCCAAAATATCCATAAATAACAGTCTCCTCAGTGAGCTCACCTAATGTCAAAGACTTGGAGGCAAGAATACTTTGACATTCAAACAATAGCACAAGAGTTTACTGTCAGGAAGAACAGAGGGGAAATAGCAAAGGACCTTACTTAGGACTTGCTTGTGGGGTTGGCAACGTTATGCTGAGGAACATCATTTCTAGTGACACCAGGCACAGGCAGAAAAAAAAAATCTCAGTGGAATGAGTTTTGGTGCCAAATAACAGCAAGTCGCTAGGCTGTCTCAGTAGACGTAAGTGAAAATCCACATTTCTCTCTATTTGGAGAAGTTCATTTCAGCAGCCTCCAGCCGGTGCAAAAGCAAGGCTTTGGACAGGTGAATGTGGCACAAAGCCCCATGCAGAAGGTTCTGCTGCTGCCACAATGGCACACTAAATTGCTAGCACTTTTAGCTGCTTCCCCTGGTGGCTCTGCTATTCATCCTCTTTTTCCTTCCCGTAACAATTTCTTGTTGTTTATCCAAGCTTCAAGATGCAATAAGTTACTGTGTTTTTGTGCAAATATATTTCTTCTTGCCTGTATAATGAACTCTATTCATTTGTTTCTAATGTTATAATATTAGCTTAGTTAAATATCTACAAATTTCAGTGCTAGAATGAAAATGAACAATACCACACTAACACAAACCTCCTCACTCCATCACATACGCGTTAGAAGAATACTAACTTTGTCCTCCATTGTTCATGCATCTATAGTTTTCCACTGCTTTGCAGATTATAATGACCATATTGATTTTCTCATGTGTACACATACAAAACTCTGCAAAAGAGCTCTGCAGTGAAAAAACCTGCATACTAATATCCTAGCTGGTATGTTAAGGGGCTGCTTGTGGGCACTAATGTCTACTTAGAGCTAAAAGAAACCGAGCCTTCATTTGAGAGTAAATTAGAAACATGACAGAGGCTACTAGACCAGTACAAAGATTTAGATCAAATAACTCAATCAACTGTAAAAGCTACTAGACCAGTACAAAGATTTAGATCAAATAACTCAATCAACTGTAAAAGCCAGCAGTCCATGCTTACACCAAAGCAAACTCTGAGCACACTAATTGAGCAATTTCTACCTGTAGTACTATGAAAACTAGTAGGAATCATGAGCCTCAGAGCAAGAACTTTGAAGTAGAACAACAAAACAGTGTTCTTGTGCATCCCAGTACACAACCTTTGATCAGGATAATCTGAAACAGCAAAATCCTTTGGCCCCCATAAGGGCACTGGCAGTTACACTACTGCACTAAGTATAACAGTTGTTTGTGACTTTAATCTCATGGACATCATCTCCTTTCATTACAGGTTTGGTTTTTGTTTTTTTTAGGCTGCATCTTACCACACATGACTTGGAAACTTTTGAGAGGGGTGATAAGGGTGCTCGCCAACCTTAGATTTGGTGAACGTGAAAGTTAAATGCAGTACCATAGCAAGGAGAGAAGATGTAGTGCAGAAGGAAGGCAATGCAACTAGAGGGAAAGACTATTTACTAAGTTAACTAGATGACTTGGCTCGTATTATAGAGGGTAACATCTATACCACTCACTCTATCATAGCAAAAGGAAGGAGAAATACAGAAACAGAAATTTAGACTGCTCTTAAACTTGCAAATACTGAAGTGGAGTTTATTGGCCTAGGCCCACACTTTTGTACTTCATGGAATATGAACTCTGTACTGAACTCCATACTTCGGGGCCTTTTGATTACTAATTGCAGAGAGTTCATTACAAGCATTACTGTCCGAGTGCAAAACAGTTCAAAGAGGACAGATAAAGGTAAATTCTAAACATAAAAACAAAGAACCAAAACAAAGATGACAGATAAAAGCCCTAAGAAAGGAAGGCAAAAAAAAAAAAAAAAAAAAAAAAAATCACAGAAGACAGACAAAGCCCTGGGATTCCCAGGCTGGCTGGGACTGTCATGCGTCTTTCATGATGCTGGTGGTGATGTTCCTCTAGTACCTCCAGCACTGCTAGAAAAAGCCCACCACAGCTTTCTTATGGACATGGTGTGAACAGTTAGATCTTCTGTTTCTAGAGTGCTTGTGGAGAGACAGTTTTATGTTAGCACTGCATACCCAAAGCAATAAAAACCCCGTAAGAGAGCAGATTACCTCACGCCTCCATTCTGACATGAAGACGGTGCTCTTAAAACATATACTGAATATGCCTTTAATCAGTGCTTTGCATTTATGTATGACAGCAGTGAGCTTTTTTCTCATGACCTTGTCTGTAGCTTTCCCGAGGACTTTTTCCAACATCTCACACTTAAAAAGAAGAGGACACAGGTGTCTGCCTGTCCATTCACTGGAGTGTAGCCTAATCACTAATGAGAGAGTCCAGAGTTTCAGGATTATATGGTCTCTTCCTTTCACTTCTCTCCCCCAACAGCTCACTGTTCCTGAATAAAAGAACCTAATAGGCTTGCTTGGATGAGCTTTGTTCTTCCTAAATCTCAGACACGGCTATAGCACTGTCCTAGGAAAAAAAAAGTGAGATTGAACATCCTCCAGCATACTTTGGATGTGAAAACAGATCTTCCACTTGCGCTGCTTTTATCATAGCATCATCTCAGTCCTGGCATTTTAAAATTAGCGGCCAGACCTGCATTTTCTGTAGGGACTAGAGTCTGCTACCCAGGTTCTGAAAATGTAACTACTGGCCCCCTTGGAAGACCAATATTTCTTCTGGATTCCAAGGAGACTGATGTGAGCTAGAGGCAGAGCTGCACAGCTGAGACTTCTGACCAAAGGAACATGCACAAGCTCAATAAAGGTAGTTTCTAGAATATTGCAGTTCAGTGTCTGTTTTTCTTGCATAGTCAAAACTTTAATCATCATTTTTATCCATCACAGAAATTCACTAAGAGCTTCAGAAGTGATCTTTGATTGCATTAAGGGGCCAAAGTCGAGGTGAGTGATCATCCATTTTCTGTGGCCAGTGAACTTGCACTCATTTATCTCAGGGCCTACTTTGGGCAGACATCTGAAAACACTGTAGTATTATTTCCCCCAGCACTTACAATCCTGCTTTAAGCACTTTAATCAACATCTGATCTGAAGTCACCAACACTATGAAGCAATGTTTAAGGATCACCCAATTGATTAATATTGCATTAAAAATAAAGTCTGGATGTCTTTAAATACATTAAAGGATAAAGTCCCTGAATCCATAATAAACAAGTACTACAGGATTTTACATGAAAGTGAACATTAAGAAGATAGCTCTTGTCTTTGTATACTTAACTGTATGATTCCAAGTAAATGAATTTGTAGCATCATATTTAGAAGATTTTACAATTGTCTTAAGAAATAAAAGCAGCACCATGCTTAGTAGTGAAGAAAGTAATCTGAGGTGAAAGTCTTGTTCTCTCATGATTGCTTTCTCTCTGAGGTTTGTGCACCCTCACTCAGAGCACAAAACAATCTTGTGAGAAGTGCTCGCACAAACCCTTCCAATCCTTCAGGGACTTTTGAAGGACTCAAATCTGATCTCTCTCTCAGCTTTTACTTCCATTTTCCTTTGTTGACTGGCTCAGTGAAACCAGAATCACGTCTTAAGGATGAGTCTTCAGCAGAGCACAGAGTAGGAAAAACACATTGCTGGTGTGACCTGCTCCCCCCAGCATATAGAAGGTACAAGCGTAGGGGTTCCTCCCAGCTCTCTGTTCATTTACATAGAGTGCTCTCAGTTATCTCCTGTTGGTATCTGTGTGAGCTGTACTTGCAGACAGAGCTACACACACTGCTTCCACTGAAAAAAAAAAAAAAAGAATGGACCAAGCAACTCACCTGATCTTATGTGTCCTCTTAGAAGCCAAGCTAAAGAAGCCAGACATCTAATTCCAAAGCAACTTACAATTTCCTCAAGCTTTACCTTTGAGATAAATGCAAGTGTGATTGTCTGCTCAGCCATTAACACAAAAGACTTTCAGTATTGAAGAGTACTGAGCTACCTGAATGCTAAGAATTGTTTTGCTTGGTATAATGTCAAGGCCAACATTATCACACGCATACTCTTTTCATTAACAGGGAGAAAGTGCATTTGAACAGCAGGAAAAGCAGATCTGACTTTGCAATACTTTCCAAAATACCATACACCTGCCTAAGCTAAATGAAGTTTTATCAAGATCTTTTAAAAAAATTAACAGAGTTTCTCTCTTTTCTTGCATGCTTTGATCAGCTGTGAGGAAATTAAAAAGGCCGTCGCTGTTTGGCTTTAGCACTAAAATCCTATTGAGATGAATGGTGCAATTAACACCTCTGAAAGCATTTGCTTAACCATTCATACAGTCCAGAATATCATCTTTCTCAAAGTAAGTGGTTTTTTTTTTATAGTTGGCATTTAAAAATATCAATAAGTGTCAGAGACGCTAAGTTGAAGAATTGTTCTAATGTACAAAATGCAACCTGTAGAGAATTTTTTTCCTAACAGGACCACATAGCTTTTCACTATGCTGGTCTGAACTGGAAGCTCAAATATCATCACTCTGGAGCTAGAAAGATGCATCCAAGTTTTGATTTTTGAAGGACTTTAGCTTAAAAATAAATTAAAAATTTTGAAACCTCATTTTACTAATTCCTAGCAGCTCAATTGTTAATTTGAATTAAAAAGCCCTGTTAAAGTGTAGTAGAATCAAACTGTATTCTAGTATTAAAGTGTTTGTTTACTACAAATATGGAATAGAATTTCAGCAGGTACTGCAGTTATGTAAGAGTTAATATTTGAGCTTGTTTAAGTCTTAAGCTGGTTTTGGAAAATGTTGATCAGTTACAACAAGGAGTGTTTGCCCAAATCTTTTGGTAAGAATGTATTTATACCTATCTGTTATGTCTTTTCCCCAAGATAGAAAGTTCAGAAAACAAAATCCACTGGTTTATTTTTATGGGTGTACATCTACTACTGCCTATTTAGGACTACTTTAGAAAATTAATTACTATATTCAACAGTAGTCACCTACTGCAGCTCATCATTCAGAAGGGGACACAGGGAAGAGCTTAGTGCTCCATCACCATGCTTTAGATGCTATCATCTGAAGTCCTGAGCTGGCTGAGGGTGTTGCAGCCCCCAGTAAGCACACCCAGTGACACATTGATAGAATTGCTGGGAGTTGAAGTCAGGCATATCCTCCAAGATCACTGAGAAGACAATTCAGCTCTGACTCATTCAACAGGCTTTGCAGGGCTTTCAGAATACTTTTCTATAGGTTGTCTTCAGGAGTGAGGAAAAAAAAAAAAAAGTGGCATCAAGGAGGTCTGGCAATTTTACCTTGTGCTTTTCTTGAAGCACAAGCAGAAAGGGCAATCTGAGAAAGCAGTATGCACAGGAAAATAAAAGCAGAGTGCTTAGAGAGGTTCCTTTTATTGACCTTTTTTGAAAGCTTTCATAGCTCTGCAAGAGAGATCTCTTAATTTTGCAGTTCCATCAGATCACTAGTGCAGAGATCTCACTGACTTTATACTGCAGCTTGTAAGACACAGCACAACACTTCGTTTCCAACCCAAGGATCAAACATAGTTTACCCTAACAGACTATTTGAAATAGAATGGGTTATGGCTCAAATAGTTCCCGCAACAGTGATAATAGAAACCTAGAGCATCTGCAGTCAATGTTGAGCAGACAGATTGCATTGCAAAGCTAGCCCAACAGCCCTACGTTACTCCTCCTTCTCACTCCGGATAGGAGTAAAGGCTCCAACAGTAACCTGCCAGTGTTAGTGAGATACACATCACTCTCTCAGTCCCACTTTTCCTCTTTGAATATCAAGTTCTCTTATGCAAAGAGGAAACAAGCAGGACTTTGGAGTAAGCAAGAGGAGACCTACAGTTTGTTCTCATTTGCAATACTGTTCGAGACATCTGGAAGATTCCTCTTTACTAACACAGATTTTGCAATTTCTACTTTCCACATTAAACATCTATACTTCAATATTCAGTATTCTATTACAAAGATAGATATCCCACTTCTTGTTAACACAATGAATATTTGTAGTCCAGTAGCAAATAGTTATAGGTTCTATAAACACAAGAAGAAAAAAAAAAAGGATATTTATATTTCTTATTAAGACAGTTTAAAAAATTGTTAATTATTCTTCCTATTAAACCAGGTAAGCCATAACACTATCAGCAGCATAACACAGAATGTACCTGTTAGAGATCACTGATCCAAAAGCTTTTATAGCTCAGTTATGTATTATATATGTGATAAGTGACTTCCCCTTCCAGCTTAATCAAGATTAAGTGTTTGGACCACAAATACCCTCTATTCTCATATTACTGAAAACAATTATACAAGTACGAAGACATTTCTTATAAAAATTGTGTAACTGAAAATAGGAATCAGCATTAATCAACTTAATCACTGAGTACGGACTGCAGTTCTGTAGTAGAAACCAGTTAATATTCAGTGGTCAGGTAAACATCTTCCAGAGAGCTAGAAGTGTGCCCAAAGTACATCAGCTGCTGAGAGGAGAGGTCAGTAAGAGTATTTCTTCATAAGGGCCACTTCAGAATGAAGACTTGAGGGTTGTGGTTTTGCTAGCAATTAACCACATTTCTGTACTTTCCACAAGAAAGCCCTGTCCTAGATTCATAATCAGCATCTCTCGGCATATCCCCAACAGAGCTTTGGCACGAGATCCCCGGCCATAGCCCAGATGCAGACATTTTTCAGAGCATAGTTCCTCCGGCAGCCCAGCCTCCCCCTCAGCAGCCCCTTTACAGCCCCGCGCAGGCTGGAGCTCCAGCCTCTCTCCACCCTCACCAGCAAAGACCTCGTTCCATTTGTTTCCTCAGTCTTCCAGTCTCTGTTCACAGCTAGACAATCACAGAGGGAGCCGTGGATTACTTCAGCTGAAGCAGAATTCCTAGCGAGAGTATTCAGACACGGCTCTTTCTACTCTGAAGATCATACACTTTGATAGTAAGTGTTCATACGGACGCAATAAATGCAGAGTATATTCCGCAGAAACATAAAGCTAACTATTATTCTTTAAAGGAAACTGTACTTCAGAGAGTATCACTGTTATTAAGAGCACGTTATACTGTAGGTTCAATTCTTATTAAATGCACTTTCTCCAAAATAAAAAAATAATTCCTTACTCATTAAGTATCAGTTGGGTTTTCTTTTAGCATTATTCTGTCTATAAATTATTTCATTGAAAAGGGTTACACAAAACCGGTATCATCATGTCCTCTTGGTATCAGTACTCTATTTTGTAAATCACACACTCAATTAAGCAGCACAAAATGTTCAACACCTTCAGCCTCCGAGGCTTACAATTTGAAGTCTTGAGATGATGGCTGGTGTGGGACAGGGAGGGTCATGGCTTTTGTCTGTTCCCCTCTCACAAGTATATCTTATGGCATGATTGCACCTCAGAACAAGGCAGATTCCAAAACTAGCTTAAAATGATCTGCATTGAAGGGTGCTTTACTATAATTAAAGTATGTGCTTATGTTCTAAAAGCTCCCTCACTTAGTTCTAAGGTCTAAGGCACCATGGGACATCAGCGCTGGAGCTGGATATCCCTGCATGCTCTGGGGTATGATGCACTCTTCAGAGGTCTCCAAATTACCAGTTTCTCATGGGATTCTCATCAAAAAAATCTTTTTAGAGTTATGTGGAAGGGAGAATGGGCCAAGGTCATGTTTGCTGACAGTAGACACAGAAAAAGAAAGGACTAAATTCTAGTTTCACTGCTCTGATTTTAAGTTGTCCCATAATTGCAGAGCTTCATTTCCTGCTTATAAATTGAAAGGCTCATTGCAATGCATTTTTGCAAGCATAATTGCATACCCAAGTAATTCAATCCTTACTGTATTTTCTACTGTGCATTAAACAAGTTGCATTAGAAAACAAACTCAATGGTTCTTAGTTGTTAACACATTTAGGGAATTACATCAAGCTTAAAACCATTGCTGAAGCAAATCTCAAAGCAAATCTTAATACAAATCTCTATCATGTACCCTCTTCTGTAGTTCCGTGTTACACCCTCTTTGGGTAGGAAAGGGAGTACGTGCCAATCTACTTACACTGACAACAGCTTCTAATAGAGTTGTGTCCCCTTCATAAATAATGTTTTGCGTGCACCTTAGTAACTGTGTGTGTGGGAAGCCTCTTTTCCAAGGAATCAGTTGGGTGCAATTGCAAGGATGCCTTTGTCTTCATTTTGACTGGGGCTGACCAAGGTACTCTGCACATTAAGAATCCTCATTGGCAGGCATTTTGGGTGTGCAGACTGTGCAACATAAGACCATGAAATTCTAGTCACTGCTCTTAAACTCCATGAAAAAATAAGTCTTAAGTTACTGATGCAACTGTCTGGTCAATTAGGAAAGAAAAAACCCTAAGATTTCTGAGCTTCTAGTCTAAATTTCAGAAGAACATGCTCCCTGTGGTCTGGCAAACTGTTCAAAAAGTGCCTATCAAAAGAGTTTGAAGGAAGTGAAGGAATGTGGAGATCATACCTACAGAATGCAGGTAAAGCCTTGAACACCTACTCAGCTTCAACATATGGTTAACCATATTCCTCCACCAGCAGCACCTGTCTCAAACATGATCTTGGTTTCTGTTAAAACACATACTCAGGCAAGAATATTTACTCCTTACTACCCCAGTACGTGCAGTTGTCTCCCTCAAACCTCGTCAGACCGATTCTTTTATTCGCAGTGTCAAAATTTCACTCCATTTCTTCCTGCTGTGGAAGGGAGATGTAACCACTAGAAGAGGGGCCTGAACCACTGGGTCTTACACAGTCCAGTCAGCTACAACTTAGTTCTTCCCTTTCCAGTTCCCTCACGATTTTTGGCTTATTGTCTTCTTTTGGCCTAAGCGAGTTTATAGACACATCCTTCACTGGCAGACACACCTGCCAATTTTTTTACCTCTAGTATGACTAATATAAAATGATAGACTACCAACAGTCTTAAGAAGAGCGGTTGGTGTTCTCCAACCTAGCCAGTGGCGAGATACTTTGCTTAAATCAATTTGGGCAATACTTAGAAAGTATTAGGTGGAGAGGGTAGGAAAGTGAGAAAAGTGGCACTTATCTTGATACTATTTGCTTCTCCATTATGAAGGAATCAATTATATCTTTGTTCCTACATTTGTGCAATTCTTTGTAAACTGAAGCTTTATGAAAGGCAAAAGAAAGAAGCAAACCATAATGCTTTATGCAATATAAGCCATGACCTAACAGATGAGTTTAGATGTCTCTGGGATCCATGCAAACACTTTCTACAAATTTCACAGCCTAACACTGCCAGAAGCACAATTATCTTTCTGACAAAAACCAGTCTCCTGGGTAACAACAAGGCTTCACTCGATTTTATTATTTTTTAAAATATTCTTATAAATAAAAAGTCTATAAAACAAAATAGTGTAATATTTCTTTAAAAGGCAGTTTGAAAAATTGTTATTCTCATTATTTTAAAATTGAATATATTTAAGTTGTGATTACAATTAGCGCAAGAACCTTGCAATAATAAGGTAGCGTAGGAAGTGGGGATTCATAACAAAGCATTTGTTTCAACTGATAATTGCTGCGAGTCATTTCTTTTCAGATCCAACCTTTCACCATTGTGTTCTTAATATCTAAAAACCTGAGAAGCAAAGTTTATCTTGTATGTTTTAGACAGGCAAACTAGGGCAAGGAAACCACAGTGCCCCACACACTGAACTAATGTGCCAACTACCAGGTTTTGGGAGGAGATTGAATAGGGAGTTGCTCTGGACTACTAGACCAAACCAGAGGATGAGATAGTATGCGAGGGCGGGCTGAAGGACCCATGCCAGTAATTAATTATTCTATACCCACCAGTTGTCACGAAGTTAGCAACTGGCAGCTCCCCAAAACACGATTCTGCTGATTACACTGCTGCTGAGGAGGGACTGGGAGCTGAAGCCTCCCACCCATGGTCACACTGCATCTCCTCCTGCTCTGCTACCTACCATGAGCACAGGCATCTCACTTTCCACATAGCCACTTGCAGAAACCCCAAACAAGGGGTCTTTGGGACTAAGTCTCCTCCAGGTTGCCTGAGGCACAGAAACCCATCATCCCAACACCTAGCCCTAAATAAGAGGCCATAAGTTAGCACCACAAGACACCAAACGATACCAGAGCAAGAGTGCACTGGAATTTTACACCAGTGGCTGGACCTCTGAAAACTGCAGCCCTTAGCTCTGTTGGGTTTGGCAGCACCAGGAGAGCCCCACAGATCTTGTGAGGCCCACAGTTCCATCTCAAAATGCTTACATGGATTAAATACTTCCTCAATACATCTTAGAGAGCCTAAAGGTGAGTTTAGGCAGGCAAACTGCTGCCTGAGGACAAGTCTCAACAGCTGCAATCAGTTCACTCTACCATCTCCATGCCACCTGGCTGAAGATCTAGACCTCCACACCACACCCACCTGTGTTGGTATGAAGCACACAAGGAGTTGATTTTGTAAGTCCCAGCCCCAAGACCCTAACACAGGGCATCAGATATGCACATCGGTGTCCTTATACCACTGCAAATCAAAAAGAGTACTTTGCTATGGCCTAGGACCATTGATCTCCCAAACACAGGTAGGGGAGAAAAGAGACAAAGACTGGATGGCCTGCATCCCTTATCCTCCACATTGCACACCATTACTCCTAGCACTCGCTTACTTTGGCAGCCCCCTCTCAACACTTAGAGTATATGTATGTGAAAACATAAGCAATGCATACATATACAATAGAACATGGGTGAGTGAGATCAGTTTTGCATAAAATAAGATCACTTGCCCTTTCCATAAGATCCTGCAATGGGTTCTGTTACATTCATTTCCAACATGCAGATCTCATATGAACCCTTCTCATTTTTCATCCTTCTCCAAGACTGCTTTCCTACCTTCCACATCTGACAGCCTTCCCTCAGTACTCTCCAAGCAGCTTCTCTCCATCCCTCCCACTACTGACTCTCCAGCACAACCTCCACTTACTGCTCACTTGTGCCTTGAGAGCTCCCTTTTAGAGCAGTTGTGCCTAATTGGCAATTTGGGGAAGAGGAGGAAGCAGACTTCTTTTAACCCTTTCCAGGCTGCTACAGGGGGAAGAAAAGGGTGCTTATACCTCCACATGGGTTACTATGTGCCAAACTGGATGCCAGGTGCCCACCAAAGCCATTCTATCACTCTCCCTCCTCAAGTGGACAGGCAGCTCGTGGGTAGAGATAAGGACAGAGAGAGATCACTCACTGATTACCGTCACAGGCAAAACAGACTCAACTTGGGAAAAGTAGTTTAATTCATAACCAATCAAATCAGAGTAGAGCAAAGAGAAATAAAACCAAATCTTAAAACATGTCCCCCCACCCCTCCCTTCTTCCCAGGCTCAACTTTACTCCCAATTTCTCTTCCTCCCCCCGCCAGCAGCACAGGGGGATGGGGAATGGGGGTTGTGGTCAGTCCATCACACGTCATCTCTGCCGCTCCTTCCTCCTCACGGGGAGGACTCCTCACACTCTTCCCCTGCTCGAACGTGGGGTCCCTCCCATGGGAGACAGTCCTCCACCAGCTTCTCCAATGTGAGTCCTTCCCATGGGCTGCAGTTCTTCACCAGCTGCTCCAGTGTGGGTCTCTCCCACGGGGTGCAGTCCTTCAGGAACAGACTGCTCCAGCGTGGGTCCCCCACGGGGTCACAAGTCCTGCCAGCAAACCTGCTCTGGCGTGGGCTCCTCTCTCCGTGGGGCCACAGGTCCTGCCAGGAGCTTGCTCCAGCGCAAGTTTCTCATGGCGCCACAGCCTCCTTCAGGTGTCTCCACCTGCTCCAGCGTCGGGTCCTCCAGGGGTTCAGGTGGAATCTCTGCTCCACCATCATCCTCCAGGTGGAATCTCTGCTCCACCATCATCCTCCATGGGCTGCAGGGGGACAGCCTGCCTCACCATGGTCTTCATCATGGGCTGCAGCAGAAGCTCTACTCCAGTGCCTGGAGCACCTCCTCCCCCTCCTTCTTCACTGACCTGGGTGTCTGCAGAGCTTTTCCTCTCACATATTCTCACTCTCTCTGGCTGTAAATGCTGCTGGTTTGGGGTTTTCTGCCCCCCCCCCCCCCCCCTTCTTAACTATGTTATCCCAGAGGTGCTACCACCGTCACTGATGGGCTTGGCCTTGGCCAGCGGCAGGTCCGTCTTGGAGCCAGCTGGCATTGGCTCTATTGGACATGGGGGAAGCTTCTGGCAGGTTCTCACAGAAGCCACCTCTGGAGCCCCCCTGCTACCAAAACCTTGCCATGCAAACCCAATACAGTGCCAAACTTGAGCTGTTATGATTGCATTGCTCAGTGGGCTGGTATAACTCCTGGGCTAAAGCAGACTGAAGGCAGGAGAATTTCTCTGTGGGCTGGTGAGGCTGATATAGCAATACAGTATTCAGCCCCCATTTTTTTTAAAGAACATTGCAAAATCAAATGAGTGCAAAGAACTGTTGTGAAGTGATTCAAGGGCTGGAGGAAATTCCCCATGGTGAAAGACTTTAGGAGGTAGTTTATTTATTTTGTCAACAAAGAGCTTGAGAGGAACATTGACTACAGAACATAGCTGTCTGCATGGAAATAAAAAAACCCCAACAACTCAGTATTAATGATCTCTGTAATCTAGAAGTATAAAAAAATTCAAATGAGAAGGCTCGTGTTTTAACTTTACATGAAATGTAATTTTCAAGAAACCACCCACCAAGAAAATGAATGTATTTCTTTTTCAGTTTTTGTCTTCATTATTTCAGATTTTATAACTTGGTAGCACTTTTTTTTTTTTTTTTTAATTCATATGAAAATCAATATACCTCTATGCCATCAATAAAAATAATTATCTTAAAATTATAAATATTAGGATATTTATATGGTAAAGTTTTATTAAACATAGTAAAATGAGACTAGTATGTGACTCGTGGTTACCTGACTATTAATTATGACTTTGGCAGAAACCTAATTTTGAATATTTTTTCTAGAAAGGACTATAGGTTTCTAAAGAGCTTTAAGGACTAAGGCAGGGGTGGGCTAGAAATAAGCTGCTTCTCAGAAGAAATACAGGCAAAGTGATGCACTTTCCATTTTGGATGTTAATCAATTTATGGGAGATTCCTAGAGAGTCTGACAAAAAAGTTAATGGGTTTTCTCCATGGCAGATCCCCTTAGAAAGTCTACTGAATATCCATGGGGAACTTAAATCATCCTTCCAACTGTATTTTTAAATTGGTGTTCTTGAAATAGCTCTATAGAGAAGGTATTCTGTATTGACTTCTGTAGTTATGACAATAGTTTCTCAAGCAGTCTACTGGTTTAATCTTTATTAAACCCTATAAAGATTTTTCCAAGAGAGCTTAACTATGGTTGAAATCATGTCAGTTTTTGCATAATTTTACATAATTTTATCTTCTTCCTGATGTGCCAAGAGGAGTCAGCAGCTCAGTTGGCCTCCCTCTAGAATAGAGGTGATGTGCCTCAACTGAGCAGATCCATGGTGAGCCCTGCGGCATGCTGCACGGGCAGGCTGAGGACATGGCAAGATGGAGCGCAGTGCAGATATCTTCCAGAACATATGCCGGTGTGTTTCTGTCTTTGAAATGAAGTCATGAGTGTGGGGACGTGGCTGGGTGATAGGCCTGGGTGTTTGGAAAAGCTAGGAGATCCCCAGGTTAGAAATGGCCATTGCTAGTGCCCTCTCCTTTCTAACTCAGCCCCAAGGAGCTGTACCTAAAGGTTCTTTCCTGCCTTCACGCAAGGTTTTCTGTGTTACTTTGACGGGAGCACATAAAAAGTTTAATGGGGAGTTCAATGGGCATGTTTTTGGGTGCTCCTAGCTCCTCCCTGACTTGTAAATCCAACCAACTCCAGCCAAGTGAATGCACTTGCCAGAGAGCACAGCTGCCACCTCAACGAGCCAGCCCTTGCTCCCAGCGAGGAATCCATGGGTGCCAACGCTATCGATGTTCAACTTGGTGTGACCTTGCTTCTGGAAGCTGCCATGGAGAGACAGAAGCAAAAATGCTTCTCTGTCAATCTGTTTTTTTCTGGAGAGGACAGGAGACACTTTCATACCTCTGTGACTCTCTGTACTGTGGTCACCAGGGTCCCCATTGACCAAGTAGTGACAGGAGAGTAAAAATGATTAATGAAGCAAATTCTCCCCTTTTAGCTCACAATGAGGTTCTGGATTTAGGCATGTTTCTAAAGTACCAATAAAGTCTTCAGCAGAATTTCTTCATGTATCTCCTGGATTAATTCTATGGAGTCTTACAATATTTGGAATTTAAAGCATCTTTCTGCTCCACAGAAATGAGATCATTGTTTCCCTCATGAAGAACAACCGAAATTAAAGAAGATTTTGACTGACATTTAATATTACTAAACCAGGACATTTTTACAATTCTGTAATGACAATAAACACCCCAAGCCAGCCCTCCCCACCCCGAAAATAACCAAGAGTGAGAGTAATAGCTCTGAAATATGCCTGTAAGAATGGGGGGAGGGATTGTTTAGTGTGTTGGGTTTTTTTTCATTTGGTAGAGTATGGCAATGTCTCATGAAAAAGGTGGTTTTTTTCTAAAAATCAATCACTTTAGTTCATAATTAAACCATTCCATACATTCCAGAATACCATATGGTATCTCTTTCAGAAGATGCAGGTTTTGACAATCACTCTTCTGGTTTGGATGTGCATTTGTACAGATGTTTAGGAGCTCATGTTTTTATGCAAACACGATACACAAACTGCTTGGATTTCCAGAAACACTTTGACATTCTTTTGCATTGCCCTGACAACAGAAAATCACAGAAAGCAGTTCCTTCATGCTGGCTGTTTTCAAGGGGTCCTCCAGGCTTTCAGAAAGGATCAATGTATTTCAGAGTCAGTATCTGCATTGTGCTGAAATGACTTTGTGAAGCAGAGGGTCAATTCTTTCATTTTCTTTCATTATATTTTAAAAGAATAAAGATTTTTCCAAACATGAGCTCCATTCTTTTTCTCCCTGCCTTAAAAGATCTTTAGGGCAGAAAGTGCACTAAACCATCCTACTTTTAGGTGAATTGTATGCTAAAGCTCCCTCCAGTTCTTTGACTATGAACGCCAAGGGTCAGTATGGTTTACCTACCCAGAATGTATGAGTTTGATCTATACGACACCGTGTGCCCTTGCAGGGCAAGGCTGGTGCACGTCTGGGGCCTCTGGACTCCTGAGAAGACAAGTAGGATAGGCTCCCTAAAACCTGCAGCATTTTGAAGTGTTTCAGCCATGAAAATACTTTTTAAGAAAAAGCTAGTCTAAAAGATGTTGGAGACTATTCTGACCTTTATTATAAAAACTTTACCAAATCTGGACACGGTCCTGGGCATGACCTAGCTGACCCTGGTTAAGCAGAGAGGCTGGACTAGGTGATCTCCAGAGGTGCCTTCCGGCCTCAACTATTCTATCATCAGAGGGTTTTATTTTCTGCCTTGCCAGCTGCTTTCTGCAGCAGTGTTCCCACGCACCTCAAAGCTGTAAGACCCAGCCAAGACTTCTTGTTACATGTTCTCATTTTGTGCAGTGCTGGCCACAGGGGACAGAAGCTTGTCAGCTAGCGGGGGGCAAGGAGAGACGCACACAGACCTTACAGAGGATGTGCAGAAGTCACCAGGGAAAACACAATTCTTCTCATTACCTGGGAGGAGGTAACACCCAGCATGCTGCAAGGTGAGCAGCAGAGCTCTGACGGATGTGCTGTGTCCTGCTGTGGGACCTCACGCCCGCTTTCCAGGTGGCCCTGGGGCTGTCGTGCCATCTTCTGCTCCTGCAGGGATCTGAACCAGATAGAGCAAAGGCTGAAATGGCTAAACCAGGCAGGTTTAGGAGGTGCCAGTAAGATGCAGAATCCTCTGATATCCTAGATCCTCCTAAAACACTGTTGAG
Source organism: Balearica regulorum gibbericeps (assembly GCF_011004875.1). Lineage (NCBI taxonomy): Eukaryota > Metazoa > Chordata > Aves > Gruiformes > Gruidae > Balearica > Balearica regulorum. The sequence continues at coordinate 82,727,170 of NC_046186.1, read as the reverse complement.
CTCGTCCCTGTTTTCAGTATCACATAGCTGTTGGTTGATACACCTAAACAGATCCATACACAGATAAACATACACATTTTACCAACTTGGAAAAAAAAATACAGTCAAACTGTTGCATAAAACCTAGGAATAAGCATTACTAAACGACGTGATGGAATATTAACACACTCCCCCTTTCATTATTACAAATCAAGTGTATTAAACTTGCAAAGAAACACAAAGCAGTCAGAAAGGTGTAGTTTCTGAACACAAATAACAAGCAATAATGCCCGAACACAGAGAGATCCTGAGCCATGTGAAAGGAGCCACCACAAGTGCGATATACTCTATGATTTTCTGCATTTTTTTACTCTGCAAATACTTTCATTTATGCTCTGACAATAGTGTCAATCTGGACAAAAAAAACTGTCACAATGAGTGTTAAGAAACTAGTAACTTGGGAAAGTTAAAAAAAAAATAAAAATGGTAGTTTTCTGCATGGGAGCACCTGTGGAAATTGCAGTTGTCAATGTCATGGCTCATACACATGGAGCCAAACATCTTTGCAGGGGTGATTTTTCAGCCATACAAACTTAGGAATAACTCTGTGGAAAAGAACTTGGAACTATTTGTTTGTACTAAATTTGTCCTAGGTTTAAGTATTTTTCTCTGTAGATTTTTCAGGACAACATTCAGAGACTGCCAACCACACTTATGTCGCCTTACAGAAAACAGAATTTCTGCCGTGATTTCAATTATCACTTCCAAATATGCCCAATTGTATATGTACTGCTTGTTTCTAAGCTGGCAATGTGCAAGATTTCAGTCTAATAAACTATTTTCTTCTTTTCAAATCCACACTTTTGGTATTTGAACCCAAGTAGGTAACAATTGAAAACTGTTATGAAGACTGAAGACCAGTTGAAAACTGGTATGAAGACTGAAGCCTACAGCGTCCGTCTGTTTCTTCATAGAGCTTGAGCAGTATGTCCCAAGGCTTTGGATTTTCCTGCTTCAGCATCTTTCGTGTCCATAAAATCGGATGAAGAATTAAATTTCTTCTCAGCATTTTCACTGAATGGGACTACAGGTGAAATTTTCTTATCTCCTAAAAGAAAGGCACTGTAGAAGGTGCGTGTTGTTTTTCTATATGCAAGAAACAACACTATAGCTGTATTTTACTTTGGATAATAAAAGTAAGTTGGAGAAGTGGAGATATAACTTTGCAAAGACTATACATAATACGGTATTCATACTGATATGGATAGAAAGCTTAAGTATCAGCAAAATCCTGGGAAACAGGCAGAGATCAAAATTCTCCTTGAGAAAATAGCCTTTTATTTGAAGACTGTTACTTGATTTTACTACTGTTCATAAGAGTATTTAAGTATTCGCTGTTCAATATACATGTTCTCTATCTTACCTGTCAAGTTCTCCTTACTGCCTGAGATAAAACCAGCACTCTCCAAATGGATGGGTTGTGACTGGGTCTGCAAATCAAGACAAAGTGCTAATAATGCCTGTTAAAATGCCTCTACACATTACTGTGGGATGAATCAGAGTTGATGTGGGCAGTTAAGAATCTTTTTATGCAGCGTCCCCACTTCTGCTTAGACCCAATGCTAACTACTTCAGCCAGGAGAGTCCTGCTTTCAGGCACTTCTCTTCTTCAGGTCTATTTGTAACTTTGTGAAATGTTATGTTTTTTCCCTCAAGACTATCTTAGCAGAGTGTTGGGTCAAGCAACCACTTTGGAAAGGCATTCCAGCTGCTCTTCAAATAATGAACACCCCAACCCATTTTCTCCTGAAATCTGTTGGGATCTGGCTTTGAGTCTGGCTCAACGTAGCTGAATTCTCACCAGCCTCTAAGGGAGCAGTAAGCTAAGCCATCCTGCCTATTTTAAGGCATTAGAAAGCAAAATGCTAGAATTTTTATGCCATGACGCAAACCAGTTCCAAAGTATATGACCAGCTCAAGGGTTTCAAACTGCCAACGTCACATGCAAAATAAAATGTCGCTTTTCTGTTGTCTGTGTCATTTTAATATAAATCTTCCTTGTCACAAGACTTTTCATGAAAACAACCCTTTATTCAAATAGCATTATCTGAGGGAGGATGAAGTTAAAGAGCTGTGACAGACTGAAGTAAAAAAAAAAAAAAAAGTAATATTATCAAAAGGAGTCTTGTGTGACTCATTCAGTTATTTCATGCCTGTATAAGCACATACTTGCATTGCATGTTTTCATTGATTTTCATCACACAAAAATAATACTTAATTTTTAAGGTAATGTATTCTATATAAAGACAGAAAGATAATTAAAAGTATAATGGTAATCATCTGCCTATAGCACAGAATATTATACCTGGGTGCGTTTTATTGCCTTTCTTCATGGTACTGTCTGAAGCAGCAGCAGGAATTTGGAGACACAGTAAATCCTCCAAGCAAGAAATAGACTAGATGAAGCAGTTGACTTGCATATCCTGGACAGTACAGGTTTCAATTTTTGATTCAGCACAATTTAATTAATTTTTGGACTACTTATGTAGCATGGCAGTGACTGTTCAGTATGGGAAGGTGAGACATTGCACTAAAAATGATTATACACCAGAGAGTGTGTAAGAATAAGAGGGTTGCAAAGGAAAGTGGACATGAAGAGGTGGGGAAATAAATATTGCCCTTGCAGCCTTACCATGATGTGCTTATATACACAGTTTATTGGGGGCATAGGCAGAGCTCTGCACAGGACCTTCCTCCTTCAGATCACAGGAGAGAGCTGCTCGCAGAGTGCATCAAGGCTGTGCAAGGAAAAGGACTGCGAACAACTCCTGTGCCTGTTGTAGGAACTGGAAAGCACACAGCAGATGAGTCAGAAAGGATGAGCTCATGGTTAAGGCAGATTAATGCTGCCCGGGATACAGTTTTTCTATCACTGCCTCAGCCGCAGACGGCTCTGTGAAGTGCCACAATAGTGTCACCCGGTGTAACTCTTTGCACACACACACACTAATAAGCTGCGCTTGATGTGATCCAGGGGTCGATTTGTACAAGTGCTGAGCTGCAAATGGTGGTAGCACCCATGGTGCTGAGTGCTCTCAAAAAGCCAGGCTGGTCATACTGACCTAGGCCCTCCCTCAAACCAGAAGAAAACCTGCGTGTAGCAATGTGCAGAAGTCCCTCTATGTTCAGGATTGCTCTTGCCCATGTTTCATCGGGCTAATATGATCATGAAGACCACAGAGCTTAAGGATTAGAGCTCTCTAATGCCACAAAAGCATGAATTTCCACTTGGAAGGCACTGGTGTGCGCGCTATGGATGAGCTGCTATAGCTGCCAGCTATTTTGATTTGCCCAAACAACACTTAGTGTCTTTCTAATCTAGCCTGGGACTAGCCGGTAGTTCATTTTCTTCAGTTGTTTTCCAGCACCAGTAGCCTCTGTGCTGCCAGAGAAATGCAGTCAGTGAGTGTTCCTTGTGCAAGCCAAACACCAACGTATAGGAAGCATTGGCCTCGTGACAGACTGTGAAATTGTAGTACTGTCATTTTGCCTACGGATACCTTAATGTAGGCTTTATTTTTAAATAGCACTTTAAATTATACTCTGGGGGAAGATATGGGGGCTGTGCAATAACAAATTGCACCCAGATTTTCAAGCTAGAGGATCTGTACTGCTCACCTGGCAAACTCATGCCAGACACTATTTTTCTTCCACAATCCCCTGATCCATGTGAGCTCTGCTCCAACCTCCACTGACTTCAGCAGGCTTTAACTCGTACTGCAGAGGGTGGGTAAGGCGGGTTTGTATAAACTGTAAGTCAAACTGGTATCTAGATAAAGACAAATTACACTTAAATCTTCTTGATTAGCCTTAACCTGAATCAGAAATGACAGATTATGCCTTCATGTGTAGCTGTTCCTAGTACTGCTGTCTCATAAGCCTTTTGGAGACTGTGCGTTCTCCAGCTGTTCTGAATGCAGTCCTTCACATTTCCAAGACCAGTGAGTCTTTTAAGCCAATGGGAGGCAACGATCTTATTTTAAGGACAAGAAAACAGAAGAAGATATGCAAGCTGATTAAAAACCTGGTTAAGCAGACAGACTAGAGCTCACGGTTTCTTAATTATTTCTTTGGAGCCAAGTACTTACTGTGAACATTGTCATTCTGCTTTAATTCAGATAACAGAATTCATATAAATAAAAAAGTGAACTGCTAAATACAAGCCACAAAAATATTTAAAAGTCCAGTTGACAATACTGACAATATTTTTTTTTAATAATCACAATAAATTTAGGAAATAAAGAGGTTTTGTTGTAGCTGAACAATCCTACCTGTTTCAAATCACTGAACAGTTTCAAGTCAGACTAACTGTACTAAATTACTGCTCTTGAAACAAAGTTAGCTGTCCAAAGTCTATGCTGTTGAAGCATGCACTAGCAATGAGACAGAGCTTTAAAGCTCACGTACATTGGAGCCTATGACTTGTGAAAAATATATCAGTAATATTCATTCATGGGAAAAGCAGAAATCTAAGCTGCATCATTGGTTTCACTGCAGTACATTCACAAAAGCTAGAAATGCTATTTTGATTTTAAAGTTATTCTCAATTGCAAACACTTCATTTGATAAACATTTTAAAAATATTATTTATCCTTGCAGGATATTGCATGTATAATATTAATAGAAATCTTTACAGACATTTAGCTGGCTTTCAAAAAGCTTTTGTTTTGGAGGGTACAGATTCAATAGACAACCAGGTCCTGTGTGTTGCAAACAATTAATGCTTATAGTAATTCATGTGCTAAGTTGTTACTTCTTCAAACTCATGCAGTGCCTTGGTTGTTTGTTCAGTGTATGTTTGATAATCCCAAGAGAAAAGAGCTGCAGTATAACCAGACAAAGAGCAACAGCAAAGCTTTCTCAGACTCTAAATGTATATACAGAAGTACAAAGAATACTCTAAGGCGACTTTTATTCCAAAATAATTTTCCCTTCTTGTGCAGATCCTAAGATGATAAACCACAGAATTTTTTTTTAGTGTTTTCCTTGAACTTACCAACCACTTAAGACTATGCCCAGTGCTGTCCCTGGCATTTTTAAAGCAAATGGGATTGAAAATGCCGGTCAGAGTGTTGTCTGGCATACAGAGCTGAGACCAGAGCCAGGTGTGCTCAGAGCACTACATCTGGCAGTAGAGATAAGACAGCCTGTGGGGAATAAGTAGCTCTTCACACCCAGGTGTCAGAATAGTCCTTCCACATTGAAATTGGTGTTTTTCCCTAGTCGAGGTTCTGAAAGGCAAACTGAGATTAAGCCAGATTTCCTCAGCCAAGGGCTGTCCCCACAGCTCATAGTGCCCACCAGTGCAAAAGCCCTCACTGCAGCAATAGTTTTGCTTCTCTGGATGTCCTGGTACCACCTGCCTATGTGGACCACTCCACATTTCTATGGGGCAACCTCCCATGTTACCTACATTGCAGGGAGGGAGGTACCTGTTGTCTTATGGTCCTACCAATATAGTTTTTGGACCCTAATGCACCAAATTTACATACAAGACTGTACAGTGCAGCTGTAATTATGACTCAAGGGGACGGATCTTTCCAGATACATCAGTTACATTACAAGTGCACCTGGAATTTGATCTAGCAAACACAAAATGCCCATTGCTAAAAGTTTGTAGCTAATTTGGGCTGGCAAGCAAAGGATCGTAGTCACTGCAAAGAGATCATGTAAATGGGTAGATGGTTATTGCAACAGTGCCACAGCAAGCTCTTCAGGCAGTATGAGAAAAGCAATTTTGACCTTCTCGAAAGTGCTGGCAAAAAAAAAAAAAACAACAAAAAACAAAAAACATTCTGAAGACCTACAGAGCAGCAACCATCATAACATGGCACGTTTGAGCATTGCATCAAAATACCAGTGCAACTCATGAGGGGACAAATATCTCGGCTGTAGCAGAGCAGCACTGTCCTTGCAGCTCAGGCAACAACTGCAGCATAACATTTACCAGAGACACACTAAGCCTGAGGCAAAGCTAAAGCATAGAGATGTCGTTTTGCTGTGCATTGATGGGGGAAAAATACAGCAGAGCTGGGCTTGCCGGGAGGTTTTGTTCAAGTGTATCAGTGGATGTGTTGACTGATTAGTAAGTCCAGTTGCTAGGTTTTTAACTACTCCCTGGCCCCCAGTTTGGGGTCCTGAAGTGTAAGATCTAACATGATGAGAAGACTTCACAGGGCTTCCTGGCAGTCAGATTTCACTCAGCTGGTAAGGTTTTTCTGCAAAACATCACAGAGCCATGTTGAGTTACTTTGTGCATGGCCAGAGCTCTTCTTCAAAACTGTTTAAGACTCGCATATCCAGGTGGACTTAAATTAATACATTTTACTCTCTCACAGCTGTTTGTAGCTGCTGAGGCTAGAGGTGGGAATAGGGCAAAGGAGAACAAAGATCTGAAATAGAGTAGGCAACCACGACTGCTTCTGGTGGGGGTTAGCGCCAATTTGTACAGAAACACTCTATCTGACCAGTATTTATTTGTACACTGTGGGTGTTAATACAACTCAGAGCCATCTTCACAAGCTGCATGAAAATCTCTGCACACAGGCACTCTTAGGAAGCCATTACTCTCTCAAAGCAACTCCCATTAGTTTCAATAGGAGATCCAAGCTGATATCATGGGAGGTCACAGACCCATTAAAATTTGCAAATGAAAACCATAGCTTCCCATGATTGAAATACTTCTACAGAGATGCCCAGCAAATTTAGACAAGGTTAAGTGTATTCAAACCTGCTCCAAGATCACAGGGAGTGAAAATAGTCACCATTTTTAAATCAATTGTAGCTTGCATGAGCTAGGTGCAATTTTTGGAGCAATCATGTCAGTTTTGCAGATAACCATTGTGCAAGTTAAGAATATAAATTGTATGATATAAAAGAAAGAGAAAAAGCTAATTCCTTTTGAATTCACATAACTTCAAATGAAAGACAGCAAGAAACATCAGGGAGTCACTTCTCATAGAAGCACAGTTAGCAGGGGCTTAATTAGCATCGGATCATATGTATCAGGCTGAAAATGTGTAATGAATAGCTAGCACTTTCACATGAGACAAGGCTGATAATCTGCTCTATTCTTTCAGAAAACATTTATCTACGTAGAGAAATGATCCCGGCCAGAAATAATCACACTGACTGCTGTAGACCTGCAGAAAGGATAAATTTGAGCATAAAACACCTAAAAATGAGCATTAAAATGTATATTCAATAAGGCTGTAGTTTATATATGGCAGAAACCAGAACCTTCTGCCAGACTAAGCCACATCAGAGATGTACAGTTTACCTTTAATGAAAACAACCTACAGCAATTTTTTGGGTTGCTCGGATTTATTTTCCTTGCATCTGACTAAGATGAAGTACGTCATGTTTAGGATCTATACTGGTACATTTTTGGGACAATTTTGTAGAGCTGTATTAACTGCTACAAGTTTTAAAGTTACTTGAATTTTTGCACCAAGATGGCTGAAAAGAGAGTGAATGGGTTGAACACTGTATAGGGAAGCTGGTGGTGTCAGGGAGAGATAAATTTATATAAGTAATCCCATTTCCAGACAAATGAGACACCAGCTGGGGAACACATTTGCATTACGTCTTCATCCAGATGTTACAGAACTTACCAGCATGCCTCTAGGGACTTCTCCTCAGCCTCCAGCTTGCAGGACTGGCCACGCAGACCGATCTTTAATAACCATTACCTCTCGACTTAATAACTTCTTTCAACTTTCTCCCCCTTTTCCTCAGCAAAGACTTTCACTTGCAGATTCCTACTAATGACTGCTCTGGTGATAATATTTTATGAGGACCTGGCTGTCCCCTGCTCCTCCAAGCTGTCTCTGCAGAGTAAGCCCAGCCCTGGGCAAGTATATGTTTACAGTAAATAAAAATTTGAGGCATGCTTAACTTGCAGGCCCTTGCTCTTCTTTCAGAGCACTGCTGAGTTACCTGTCTTGCTCTGTCATAGTTTCAGTATGTGCCAGAAGAGTATTTCCTACAATGCCTCCCCCTTCCTTTCTTTCCCCACATTGTTGTGGTTCCTGCTGTGCAGCCAGGACAACCAGGGCTCAACCAAATCTATCCCTTGTCGCCCAGTTTGCTCATAGATCAATCTGCTATTTTTCACTGCCATCATGTGACATAATCCTTCATCTACCAGTCCATCATGGGAAATAATCCTTCACACAGCACAGCAGAGTGTAGATCTGAACACTACTGCTTCCTTCCATGGTCCTGTAAGAGCTTATTTAAAAAATTAGACAGAAAATAGTATCAGTATTTAAAAATAATGTTTCATAGAATCATAGAATGTCCTGAGTTAGAAGGGACCCATAAGGATCATCGACTCCAACTCCTGGCTCCACACAAGACCAGCCGAATCAGAGCATATGACTGAGAGCGTTGTCCAGATGCTTCTTGAACTCAGTCAAGCTCGGTGCTGTGACCACTTCCCTGGGGAGCCTGTTCCAGTGCCTGACCACCCTCTCAGTGAAGAACCTTTTCCTGATATCCAACCTAAACCTCCCCTCTCGCAGCTTCATGCCGTTCACTTGGGTTCTATCACTGGTCACCAGAGGGAGAAGATCAGCGTCTGCCCCTTCGCTCCCCCTCGTGAGGAAGCTGTAGGCCGTGATGAGGTCTCCCCTTGTGAGAAACTGGACTGTAAGAACTTTTGTTTCAAAGATTGCTTTGCTCAAGTGGGAAACCCCTCCAGCTACTGAATTCGATAAGGACAATAAGGACGATTGCTGGGTCGTCAAGACTTTCAACGTGCGAAAAACGCCTTGCCCAGTCATGTGTCATGGAGTCAGATAACAGTTGGGTGAAGAACGGGGGTGGAACTGTGTTTACGCATGTGCAGGAACGTGGAAGGCGTATCATACGTGCCATCGTGAAGACCACTACCAGTATAAAAGGGGACTGCCAAGATGAGGGTGGCACGCCTTCACCCACTGCCGCAGAACAAGAGATTTGGACTCTCCCGAGACAGGTCTCTGAGACGCTGTGGACCCGCGCCGCGCCTTCATCCACGGGACGGCGTGGACTCGCGTCTTCGTCCGCCGTCGCAGAACGAGAGATTTGGACCCCTCCACCAAGACACCGTGGATCCGTGGCGGTGACTATTCTTGCGGTTCTATCCAGGAGTCTTGCTTGGTTTTCTGCCTTTCTTTTCTGCCCTGTCCTATCGCTCTTATCAGTTACCTTTACCTTTTCTTTTTTACTCTTTTCATAATAAAACCTGTTTCTGTATACAGCATTTGACCTCATTTGTGTCTTAATCTTGCTCTTGGGATCGTATCGAAACCTCCCCGATATTGGATTGGAACACCCCTCAGTCTCCTCTTCTCTAGGCTGAACAAACCAAGGGACTTCAGCCTCTCCTCATACGTCTTCCCCTCTAGACCCTTCACCATCTTTGTTGCCCTTCTTTGGACACTCTCCAATAGTTTTATGTCCTTTTTGTACTGTGGCGCCCAAAACTGCACACAGTACTCAAGGTGAGGCCACACCAGCACAGTGTAGAGTGGGACAATCACTTCCCTAGACCAGCTAGCAATGCCGTGCTTGATGCACCCCAGGATACGGTTGGCCTTCCTGGCAGCCTGGGCACACTGCTGACTCATGTTCAACTTGCTGTCGACCAAGACCCCCCAAGTCCCTTTCAGCATGGCTGGTCTCCAGCGTCTCACCACCCAGTCTGTATGTATAGCCAGGGTTGCCCCTTCCCAGGTGCAGAATCTGGTACTTGCCCTTGTTAAACCTCATGTGGTTGGTGATTGCCCAGTTCTCCAATCTGACCAGATCTCTCTGCAAGGCCTCTCCACCCTCGACGGAATCAACAGCTCTTCCCAATTTGGTGTAATCTGCAAACTTGCTCACAACACCTTCTAGTCCTACATCCAAGTCATTTATGAAAACATTAAAAAGAACTGGCCCTAAAATTGAGCCCTGGGGAACCCCACTAGTGACTGGCCGCCAGCCTGATGTAATCCCATTTACCACAACTCTTAGGGCCTGACCCATCAGCCAGTTGCTCACCCATCACACTATGTTTTTGTCAAGCCGTATGCTGGACATTTTGTCCAGAAGGATACCATGAGAAACAGTATCGAAAGCTTTACTGAAATCTAAAAAAATGACATCAACTGGCTTCCCTTGGTCAACTAGATGGGTGACCTTGTTGTAAAAGGAAACTAAGTTTGTTAGACAGGCCCTTCCTCTCACGAACCTGTGTTGGCTGTGACCAGTGACTGCATTGTCCTTCAAGTGTTTTTTGATAACTCCCAGCATAATTTCCTCCATAATTTTACCAGGCACTGAAGTGAGACTGACAGGCCTGTAATTACCAGGGTCTTCTTTCTTGCCCTTCTTCAAGACTGGAACAACGTTTGCCGGCTTCCAGTCCACTGGGACCTCTCCAGATTCCCAAGACCATTGAAAAATAATGGAGAGAGGTCTCGCAATGACATCAGCCAGCTCTCTCAGCACCTGGGGATGAATCCCATCAGGCCCCATGGACTTGTATGCATCCAGGTGGAGCAGCAAGTCCCACACAATTTCAGGGTCAGCTGGGAGTTTATCGTTACTGCAGTCATGGTCCTGCAACTTGGGGCAACTGGGGTCCCAGAGCCCGTCATCAGTGTTGAAGACAGAGGTGAAGGAGGCATTAAACATCTCTGCTTTATCTATGTCCCTGTTTGTAAGGTGACCATTCTCGTCGAGTAACGAGCCAATATTCTCTCTGGTCCTCCTTTTGTTATTAATGTACTTTAAAAAGCCCTTTTTATTATCCCCCACAGTATTGGCCAGTTTCAACTCTAACAGCTTTGGCCGCATGAATTTTCTCCCTACAAAGGCGAGCCTATTATTATGCTCTTCTTACTTTACCCTAATTTCTCTCTTTGTTCCACACTGCAAACATTGATTCTACAGGGAGCAAGACTCAATAGTTCACCGTAGAAGAGGACAGTAAAAAAATTCAGATTTTCATCTGCACGTTGTTCATTTTCCTACACAACTCCAAAACAGACTTTAAACAAGAGCTTTTAGTGACCCAAAGAGATTTCTGAAAATCCTGCTTGTTGATGGAGTTTACAAATTTACTTGCACCTTTTCTATACCAGCATTTCCCCCTGCCTCAAATATTTCTCATAAATCCCTGAAAGAGAGCTTTTAAGAGCAGAGGAAACACTTCAGCCAGGGGGATGACTGCTTAGCTTTGGCCAGAACTGAACCTGATTTATGATGTTTGAACAAGACCAAGAATTAAAGCACAGTCTTTGGACACCATGCTTTAAACTAGACAGATAAATAATTTTTATACCTGGATGCTTCTGTTTATCTAATTCATGATGCCTTTAGTTTAATAGCTTAATATTTCTTTGAACAATCATGAGATAAAAAGAGGATTTCAGAATTGCTTCTCATCTGTATTAGTAAATTACAGACTAAGTTGCAGAAGTTCTCTGAATTCGAACTGATGAGGGCATACAAGATGTGATGGTTTATCATTAAAGCACCGAAGATTTCTTTTTTGTGTGGTTTTCTCCCTAAACATTCAAATCCCTCTCATATCCACATACATGTGGACCATGATCAAGTCACCTCTAACCTTCAACTGCAGTAAGCAAATAGATTAAATTTTATATCCTTTTCCTCCCATTTTAAAATCTTTCTTGAATACTTTTGCACAAAGCGTGCTAAGACACACCCTAGAGTGGGTTGTTATATTCCTGCAGTGGGGGTGGTATTATCCTGTACGGAAGCAAGACACTATTTCTGCTCATGTGATATTCCCCTGTTTATATATGCTTTGACACAATGCCAGGCAGATTCTTCATTGTCACAAAAAGGTATTTGAGTAGTGCTACAGGGAACATCAGAGCAGTGTACCGCCTGATTCCCGTTGAGTCAGGGAGCAAAATACAAATCTATTAATTAATTAATCAGATTTAAGTCCCACTTTTTGCCTTTAATATTGATCGAACATAGACTGTTGTTGTTGGCACTTTTTTTAAATAAAATACTGTTTACAGAATACAAGACAGGTCCCTAACTGTACCTGTCAGTTTAATATCCTGACTAAATACTCCCTCTGTTCATACTTCCATTACAAATGTCTTTAAGATGGAAGTAAAAAATAGCAATGACATATATAAATGCACAGATTTAAAAATTATATATGTTAATAGGTATGTTGATATATGTTAAATACGCACTTGTAGGCATAATATCAATCCAAACTAATTACACTTATTAGATATCAAAAGAATAATTTAAAAAATCTGTATCAACATAGGTATTTTGTCACAATCCTCCCCCACTCATTTTTCCTGAAGCACATTTGCCTTTTGAGAACTATAACTGGGCTTTTCTTACTTGTTCCAGAACCACATTCTTTTCCTCCATCAAGCTGTACTGTGATCATGCCTTGCTTATAGGTAGCTGTAGGAATTAATTGTTAAACTAGAAACATTTTTTAGAGATAATTCTATCTACCAGACACAGAATAATCCTAAACCGGTGGCAATACCTTGTTTGGAAAAATCACATTTAGAGACTTGACAGGTATTTTGCCATTGGCAGGGATAGCCCTATGGTATCTGTATTTAGACTTGAAATCAGCCATTATAATGCAGATCCTTTCTGCCTATGAAGAAGCTGCTTATCTAGGTCATTCCCCTGATTTGGGAACCCTTGCAGACTCCCTGGCAGCAAGTCCCATCACTGAACCAGGGGTGCTCTACACATCCCCTTTCAATTTGTCAATAATTACAGCAGATAACATCACACCCTGTGCGAAGTGCCAGTCCCTTCTGCCTTTCACCAGCCAGCGGTTCACGGGAAACTCATTTTTTTCCTTTTTGGCTTGGAGAGTGTGCATTAGGAAAAAAGAAATTCCAACACATTCATACATCCAGATTTAAGTCAAACTGAAGATGATATCCCAGCATGTTATGACTTTATGGAAACTATTTGCACGCAATTTTTACTGGAATTTTTTTTTCTGTATCAGTGGAAGGGAAGCTCATGAAGGAGTTTCCACATATTATTATACAAAGCAACTTGTTTATCAGAGTTTGTTATTTAAAATCTTCATTAGGCACTCAACAGCTAATTTGGAATTCTGAAAACCACAAGTGGTCTGCAGCTTTTGAACCTCAGGCTACTTTCTCACTTGAGGCACTTGAAAACTAGTATATGTGATATATATAATGAAGTTTGCAATGGAAACTGCAGTCCCAAAAGATCTTCCTTCCAAGAGCTAATGGGACTTATAAATCCTATTTTCACATGCCACTTTTATACACTCGATATGCATGAGCATGGTTTCTGGCTATTTATTTCCAGCTTTTTACATCAGCTGTATGTTTTCATCTCCATTTTTTTTTCCCCCAGTAGGAGAACTTCTCCATGCCTGTTAAGTAGATGCACCTCATCTATGAGTATAAAGTAAGGCAGAAAACAAGCAGAGATTTTATGTGACTTCCACTGTTCTCCAACAAATCTAGCACCTTACGGTACTTCCATATGCTATAGACTTTGAGTCATGCTCTTCTGGAAAAAGAAAATGAAAAAGGCTCCTCAGCCTGTCTATAAGCAACATGGTACATGTGTGTGTGCCAGAAAGCCTCAGCCTGAGAAGGAGAGTCTCTTAGCTGCGACTCAAGGATGGAAATATCTGCTAGCAGGTCAAAGTGAATGCAAAATCCTGTGAAAACTGAAAAGGAGCACTGAGGTACATGACCTGAGCAGCAGCAGGACAGGGGGCCTGCAATGGTGAAACCAGGACAGTGCCGTCCTGGGGATGATCTTTCAAAGATTTTTAGGGCAATAAGTGAGCAGCCAGCCATCATTTTGACGAGAAGTATCCTGAAGTTTAAACTAAAAGGGAACATGCTTGACTGGTGAAGAGCAACAGGATAAGAACATTTGAAAACTTCCGCCTATCAATTACTTGAAGAGAAAAACACATTTATATAAGAAAATGTGTACAACACTTGGGCTAAGCGAAGGCGGACACACAACTTGCCTCCAAACTGATGAGGACAGCATAACTATTTTTTTCATAAATAAGTAAAAAAACCCTCTGCCTGGGAAGCAAGTTATGACTAATTGAGAGAAGTCAAGGTGTGAAGGCACTGGCCCCACTGTAGTACCGAGGAGCTGATGGAGAATGGAAGCATTCACATAAGATGCAGAAACAAGCCTCTACCAACTGCACGTGTCACCTTTTGAGGACAAGGGCAGGGAACAGTGAAGTGCCCAAAGTGGTCAGGTGAGACATGGGGGATATCTGCTAACACTGAGGCAGTGGAAAGTTGGAAGAAGAAATGAGAAGAGTGACACCACCCTCCCTCAAGAGTCTAGCCATGCCCAATTAATGTGCTTCCTTGCTCCTGTTGCAAAGATGGAAAAAGAAGCCTCTGTATCCAGGGAAGAGACACTTATACTCATTTTTTGAGTCAGGTGGGCTAATACTCTAGGAATGGAGGCTGCAACTGCTATTTGATCTCTCCCATATCCCTCCCAGTGTTCAAAGAAGCTCCAGGAGAACTTCATCTATGAATTTTGGTCAAATTAAGTGACTAGTTTTGAATACATTAAAAAATACAATTGGGATTAAGAACATGATTTTTTTTTTCCTGAAATGGTTACTTTTGAAAAATATATTTTTAAAAAGAATGCTTCAATTAATTTTAAAAGATCAAATTTATACCTGTCCTAATATGTGCTAACACTCAATAAAAAAAAGCGTGATTAAGAGCTCCCTCTCACAACAGGATTACTTTTCATAAAAGTCTCATAAAGAACCCACAAACCTGAACTTTTCCTTTCAGGTTCAAGTCCTTTATTCTTTGTTTTGTTTTGTTTTGTTTTATTGTTTGGGTTTTTTTGTTCAGTCATCACAGCAGGAGGAAGAACCCCAGTCCATTATCAATTCCACCCAGACGGCAGGCAGCAGGTGATGACCCATTGTATGAGAGACCCTGCCTTGCATGATGATGACTGTACAGAGGAGGCAAGTGATGAACAGACAAACTACGCCCTCATCCAACTCTTCCTCGCCTCTTCCCCTACTCCTTCTGTCGATTAGGTCCCGTCACTCAAATGATATACTTTCCCACACCAAAGGCAGTTTCCAAAATGCTGTTTAGCTGTTGCTTCGGCCATATTACTTTTATTTACAGCCTTTCTTTTAACCATCATGCCAAATACGTAGCCTTACTGCACAGCATTGCCAGTGCAGACACTACTTGGTCCTACAGCCCTAGGGAGAGTGCCATAAATTTAAGACAAGCTCTCTCCTGGCATGTCAACCATTTCCTTTTGGAGAGAATTTCTACTGAACACGCCTGTGACAAATCTCTTTTCTCCTTCCCTTTTCTTGGATTATGAGTGTAATAAAACACACTCTATGACGTTAATGGTCTGGTAATATTGGTTGAACTATCTGGATGCTAGGAGACATCACAACTGAGGTAATTTGTTCAAAAAATGTATTGGATTACAGGATTCTTTTTGTTTTGCTTTTCCCTGCAGCACCCATTTGTACACTGAACGAAGTACGCGCTTGCTTAATACAGCTATTCAGAGTTTTGTCTCACCTTCATTGTCTTGTCTAACCAAACGGTATTTCTATTCTTCTGTAACAGGAGAACTGTCACTTCTCCCCTACTGTTCTGTGCACTCACACTATAATGTCTGAATCCATAATAAATAGGTGTACATTTACTGTCACAGCAATCTGGTGTTGGGGGACTTTCAGTTTCTCTCCCTTTTTACAGGTGGAGGATCAAGGGAAATTGAACTATGAAACCATCCATTCCTTGCGTGGTCAGCTTCAGACAGGTAGGATTTCTCCTTTTAGAGTGCTTATATTATACAAACTTGTAATACGTGATAATTATACAGTTCTATAACAACAGATGTGCTGGGGATGTGGTGACACTAATTCAAATTAGTAGTGCTGGGAGAGCCACAAAAATTGCAGTATTTGCATTTTGCAAGTGAGTGCCTTCCCTCTCAGACCAGTGCTACATCGTCTAGGCACGATCTCCAGCTTTGAAGCCCAGTTCCTAGCTATTTAAAAGTGGTGTGTTTGAGCATTAAGTGCTTTTGTAAGTCTTACAACAGAAAATAGGGGGTTAAAATTAAAGGATTTTTAAAGGATTTGTCTGCACAGCAAGATGAGATGTGTCAACTTTTGCATGGACAAGCTAGTACAGCTAATGCCATGAGTGAAGGGGACTCAAGTAGGCTTTGCAATATGTCACCCGGGGAAGGACACAGGCACCTGCGGATGCTCAATAGTTATGGCCCATGCACGCAGGCAAAACTTTTTCTTTATGGTTCTGTTTATAGTTTGCAGGAGCACATACACATTTACTAAGCAGTTACGCATGGTAATTCTAAAATGAGGCCACTCTTTGTCGGTTCCTAAGAGTCAGCACAGTCTCAAAGTAAAGATTCGGGTGGGCACTCAGTGCGTGGAGACAGCTGCTTGCCTGATGTCAGTCGGAGAGGTCATTGCTGGAGAGATCCTTCTCACAGAGACTTAGAACATAGGTTTTGCAAAATTTTCCCCTCAAAACTGCATCTTCCCACTAAGAAAAGCAATATGATTTATGGACCTTTCTTCCTGAAGCTGTCACTGGCAACAGAAAATTGTAGAGGATGAAAGTCTTTCTCTCCATGCCAGTTACAAAAGGTCAAATCAATACCCCCTTCTCTACATGTCTTATTTCTCCTTTGTGGCCCCTTTCTTTCTTCCCTTGGTGGCCCCCCATCCTTCTCCTCTCCTGCTTCCCTCAGCCGCAGGCACAGCATTTGAAGGCTCCTGCTCCACTGGATGCTCCTGCAGGACCTCACCCCACCTCTGCCAACACTTTGTGCCCAAACACGTTAGAAAGTAAATCAACATTTCAAGTTGCTACAGGCTTGGGCAGAAAGTCCAGAGAGAGTGGTTTCTCTCTTAATTTTCTCCAAGATAAAAAAGATCAAAACGATTGATTCTGCTGTGAACAGTGCCCCAGAGCCCCAGAGATCTCTCTGATAAGGTGAGGTACAATTAGTTCCACAGCAAACACAGGGCACAGAGAGCAAGCAAGGCAACACAGGGCACCAAAACCAAATAGCCCAACCGCTGACATGATGAAAGCTTACAGCTGATAGTGCCTGAAAAGGCCTTACTTCTTCCAGTGAACACCAGGTATTTATTACAAAGTCCGATCTGGGTTTGAAGGCAAGTATTTTTTAGCCATAAAACCTACAAACATGTGAAACCTGGAGGCCAGGTGTACTGTTCACATCAGCTGAACAGCTTGGGAGAGACTGGCGTTACACACGTGAAATTCAGAGGATTCAGAATTTCTTTGCCTTTCTTCCTTTCACTCATCCTTACTTTTTGGTAGAACAGAGAATGGCAAGCACCGGTTTTGAAAGCAACAAACCTGAATGCAGCCATAAAGGGTTTATACTCCTTTTTAGAAGGAAGTATCAGCTGCTGAGATCTGCGCACAAGTGACCTACCCTAAGGCTGAACTAATAGGAAAACAATGTGGAAAGGAGCCAAACATTGCAGAGGATAGAAGGGGAAAAGCAGCTGGCTAGCCACACCTGGGACTGCACTCATCAAACAGGAACTGGAAAAAAACTACCAGGCATTTCAGAGCGTGAAATAGGAGCACTGGGAACTCCCTTTAGGCCAAACCTCAAGAGATACGGAGATGGTGGTTTATTGGCTGTCGCCGAGGCTAAATCAGCAAAGCTGAGGCCCGTGGGGAAAGATTAAATAGAGGCAGGTCATTATTTGGGGAAGGAAAAGGTGTGAAAAGGGATTGCTGGGTAAAACAACTCATATGATTGGGGCTCTGTGGGTTACGTGTCAAACATCCGTGCAGCTGATCAACACAGCCTGGAGCAGGACAATAAACCTGGTTTTGTGACCATACTGTGTGCACCTAGCTTGCTTCCCTTGTCAGAGAGGTCCAGAGGGCATCCTCAAATGTGAGGCTGGAAGGGGTTGGAGGATGGACTGAACACCACTTTAATATCAGTGGTCCTAATCAATCTTCCTAACATACACCCAACTTTATTTTGTTTATTTATTTTCATTAAAATGAAGATTTAGGGCAAGAATAAGTGTTTTGAAGTAGGTCACGTTATTGGTCTAAGCCTATTTACACTCTTCTACCGCATCGTCCTTTGAAGCAGCCCTTTGATGAGCGCAGCTGCGGGGGCAATGTCCGTGCTTCAGCAACACCTTGGTGTTCTGGCCATACCCTGTCCCACTTGTTTTCCTTCATTAATATACTGCTCAGGGAAGGTTGAGGGACTTGCCAAAACTGGGCAATTTCTGGAGTTGTTTCCCTCAGTAAAGCGGTACACAGGAGATTGTGTCAGTCTGTCTTGTGGCTGTGCCCTTGTTCTCTTTCCACATTTGTGTGCTCCTCTCTACATTATTCCCTGTCAAATAGTTTCCCTGGTTAGCAGACCAGAAATGAAACGTCAGCAATACAGAGAATTCCTATGAGTGCTGGCAATGATCAGTTTCTACTTGAGCCAGTGGATCTCTATGTTAATTCACTCACGAAGAAAGTTTAGGAGAGAAAAAAAAAAATCTATTAGATGGAAAAGAAAAAAAATTAAAAATGGATGCATTTGTAGCTGACAGCCAGCTAAGGATAAACTCAGGAGCAAAAGCTCTGGCAGGCTGCAGCCATGCAGTGCAATCCTTTCCCAATCCAGTCACGCAAAGGGTGGTTGGATAAATCAAACACAGAAGCTGCAATTCTGCATGTCACGGGCAATTCCCTCACTGAATTTTGGTGCGATAATAAAAAAAGAAAATAACCCCCGACTCCTCTGCCAGGCGTGCTTGGTGCGAGGTGCCACCTGGGGCATCCTGGCCTTGCGGGCAGAGAGGAGAGCCTTGCCAACATCACGGCTTCCTTCAAGCCATAGCTGCCTTCAGCTGAGGCTGTGTGAGATGCAGGCAGGGCACGAGCCCCCCCTTAAGGAAAACATACCAAAGAGAAGGTCTACAGGCAGGCAGAGGCCTGTAATTGCAACTACAGGTCCCCAAACCCTACTTCTATACGAGGCACCTCCAAAAAGGCTAAAACCCCTATTCCAAATGGAGTTTTCCTTCATGCCCTGTGTTGGGACTCCAGGAGCAGCACCAGAGCCTGGGCTTGGCATTTTCCCTGGAGAGGACACCCTCAGCCAGGATGTTGTGACAGACCAAGCACCTTGGGGCAAGAAATGTACGCTTTCTCCAGGAAAAAAAAGAAGGGTCCTGTCCACAGCTCATGCTTATCTGTTGTGCTCAGGTCCTGTGCCCCCCTCCACAGCTATAGCTCCTGCCTGGCTGTGGGGTCACGCAGAGCCTCAGCACACACCCCCATGCTCCGCGAGCCACTGCATGGGTGAGGTTTTCATACCAGCTCAGACTCAAGCCGGGCCAGGGTGTCTGCTCTTTTGTACGCTCCTATGTCTCATCCCTAGATGATCACCTTCTTCTCACGGGCCCTGCTCACATATCATGGTTTCTCGTGTCCTGCTTTTAATGGTTAGCACCAAGCAGGAAATACATTTGAATTGTGTGCAGGAAATACATTCGCTATGCGAGATTTCACTCGACCTAAATCGAGCCAAGCACTGGCCTTACAAGGAGATCAAATGGAGGTCATATCATTACAGATGTGGTTTAGGGCATTGACATACACCTCCACCTCCCTACAGGCTTGAGGGGATGTCCCCATGCAAAAATTTCTTCCAAATAAGCACAGTAGGGTCATATCAAGCTTCCAGTCTCTGACAGCCTACGTTTTACTGAAGGTTACTTCATTTTTTGGAACTTCGTCAGCAGTCATCCCTAACCTCTGACACTCCACAGCAGTCAGCCATTTGGCATTCATTTGGCATCACAGTGGGGTGATTCTTTCCCCTGAGAAGTGTCCCAAGCAGCTGGGTTTCTAAAGGCGCCAGAGCCTCACCTCAAAGATACTTTTGCTTGCCAGTGGGTTTTAAAGCAGCCATTCACTTGGTGAACTGAGCAGAGAGAGAGGAAACAAGACCCCAGGGGTACCCAGAAGGGGATGGTGTGGCAGGAGGTGGTCAGAGGAGAGGGAGGACAAGGGTGAAGGAAAGACTGGGAAGAGAAAGGAAGCGGGCAATCAAGTGGAAAGTAAGGACTTACAGCGACGACAGCGATATGGGTGACAGCTGGGGTTTTATGAAGCATATGAAAGAGTGCCATGCTTTTTAGGCATTTTGAGCCTTTTCCGCTGCTGTGTGATAAGGGAAATGCAGCTGCAAAAGGCATATGGCTCAGATAAGAGGCTAATAAACATATGGATGAGGTTTAAACCCAGCTAGATCAAAGGAATGTATTTGGCTATTCTCATAACAAGGGTTTTATCCTTGCCTTGCTATTTCCCCTCAGAAAGGAAACTCATCCTTTAGTCCCAGGGCAGTTCAGCTTTTTTTCTCTAGGTCTCCAAACAGCACTTGCAAGGGTCTAAAAAGAAAATTGATCTCCTGGCTTACATTTGCTCCCAGCACAGCCCTCTGATTTCTCTCTAGTCTCAGCTTCTGGCTCCGCAGCATCACCCTCAGTCCTTTACAGCTGCACCCACCCCAAGCAGCAGTCACATCCCCTCACCAGCCCCTGCACCCCCAGATCAGGCCAGGATGCTCCACAGTTCTGGCCCTGGGCCGGGGAAAGGCACAGCAAATAGGAGATGCACGCTCAGACCTTACCTTTCTCCAGGAGCGAGGCCAGAGCTGTTGCACATACATGGATGCGCTGACCTAGATAGGCTGCCTGCGAGGCTGCTAACACCTCCCGCACCCGCCAGCACCGATAAAACCCACCATCACTCTCTGCTGCAAGTCCTCACTCCATAGCTAAAGATGCCAGGACTTGTTTTACCAGGTGTTTATCCTGTGCACGTTGCTTAGATTTTTGTGATGTTCCTTTTTAGCTAGCCTGACCCTCTGCAGAGGAGAAGCTCTTGCCCCTCAAACCACAGAGCTTTCCCCACCCAGGCACTGACTGCCGTTACCTACCCCAGCTGCCCGGCTTTGGTTCAAGGGAGAGCTGCCTGAACCCCAGAGGATATGCTTTTCCTTTAGGGAGCTCAGCAGATCACTCTGTGCCCGTTCACTCACATTTAATCCAGCAAAGTTAGCAAACATGTTTAGCTAAAAGAAAATGACAACATCTTAAAGATAGCATTGACTGTGATTTGGGGGCATTTGGTTCACTGAGGAATAATAACTCCCCCTTTAAGGTAATATCTACTTTATCTGTTGCAAAAAAATACAGCTACGTTTACTCTCTATTGGTATTTGCCCAGCAGACAATATTGTCTAGTTTTGAAAGCACATCAGGCCACACAAAAGAGCTGCCAGATTCTTACTGAGCTGATGATTCCTTTTGTATCCTCGTTTTCCTTATCTTGGGATCCAGGCTGTCATCTTTAATTATTTTTAAATGAACTGCCGCATCTTATCTCTTTTAGAATATTTTATCCTCTGTTCACTCTTGTATCTCTTCCTTATTCACAACATTAAAAGGAAAGAATTTTGATTGTTCTTCTTTGATTAGCTTTAGTTTTAGCTCATTGCTTCTTAAATTGGGGAACTTTTAAAAAAAACGATTTATACTCAGCTTCCCTATTCTGGTTCTCTGGTGTGAGTGTCCTTACTGGCTGCTCAGCTCTTTC
Source organism: Balearica regulorum gibbericeps (assembly GCF_011004875.1). Classification (NCBI taxonomy): domain Eukaryota; kingdom Metazoa; phylum Chordata; class Aves; order Gruiformes; family Gruidae; genus Balearica; species Balearica regulorum. The sequence goes on along the minus strand of NC_046186.1, from coordinate 82,705,406 downwards.
CAGCAGACTTTTCGCCTATGCTGGATGATGAAGCTCCACATCCTCCAGTTTGCCTGGAACGTATCAGCTACGTGACATTGGAGGAGAAGGACTCAGAGACTAGAACAGGCGATACACGAACCCACCTGCTCTGTCTGCATTACTCCACTTCTCCTGCCACATTAACCACAGGTCTGACATCGTGACCGCTATGCCCCTCCCTGCCAGCCCAAACACCATGGCCCTTTCCGCCCTGCTTGACACAGTTTTTGTTAATAATTGCTATCTATCTAGGCACAATAAATTTGTGCATGGAGTTTGCAGTCTCCAGGCTCTACTTCACACCAAAGAAATACAGTATTTCACAGTTGCACCCTGCTCTGCAAGAAGGAGTGAATATGCCCATGAGTGTACCTGAGCATACCCATCAGGGTACATCGCTGTCACGGGGCTTGGCTATAGTCTGGGGAGTCAGGACAAACACCAAAGGGAGTGGCATTTAGGATAAAATTTTAAGAACTCTTGCTATGAGTGGCGTGAATGGACTGAGGATCTTTTTTAGATACTTGAAGTGTTTGTGAGATGTCCATAGAAGCCTTCCTAGTCCCTTGGCACCTGAATATTCTTAGGTCTGCGGGGCATCCACCCACAGGCTGTGATGTGGTGGGCCCCACGTGGTCGCTGCGTTATGGCCAGCCAGCATCAGCAGCCGCTCGCTGGTGGCCACTGCGGCCTGGGAGAGGAGAAAGCTGCTGCACCTCCAGGAGCTGTCTGCGGGGGTTGAGGGCCATCTTCAAAGCTGACTTTGGCGTGTGCGTGCTTCTTTAGAAAACAGGCAGGTGGTCTAAAAAGGTGACGGGCAGAGCTCTGAGTGGGAGAGGAGGGATCGTGGCTCTTAGAAACCAGCTTTCCTTTAAGATTATTTTAATTTTGGCCTCTTATTCGCAAAAATCAAACTGATTTACACAATCTAGTCCCACCATAGCATGGACAATATGTAGATAAATGCCTAGGTAGCTACATTTCTATTTGTTTAGCACAACACATGCTTCTAGTGGGCAATAAAATACAAATTTGGAAAAGTGGGGATTGAGTGAAATAGGTTTTTAGCATTTTGATTATCACAGGCAGAATGTAATAAAGTAGCTCTATGCCAAAACACTCAAACCGGCATCTTATAATGTGTGAGTGTGCCTGTCAAGAGCCATTTATTTAATATTTTATCGTATTAGCCTTAAAATTAAGAAATATTCTGTACAGAATAACAATCACATGAATCTGTGAATACAAGAGGGTAGTTAAAAGCTGGGACACGCAGGTGCGGAGTAGAAGTGAACCAAGTATACACATTAGTAAGAAGTGAGGATGCGACACCGGGCAACAAGCTGCACTGATACGGACATGGAAATAACTAGAAGCGGCCCAAAGAGTGGTGTACAGCACCCAGCAAAGCAATCGGAGCTCCGCACCGGAGAGCAGAACAGTAACTGGCATCAGAGCAGAAGCTGAAATGAAAGCTGACAGTGGAACAAATGTTGGTCGGTAAAACACAGGCTGATTATATATACCAGTTAGCATTGATTCGGATGCCAAGAATAACAGCAGGCACTGGAACAGAGTGGGGGAGTGCGAGGCACTGAGAAAGAGCTCGGCACAACAGAGCAGGAGATGATTAAACAAACAAACAAACATACAGACAAACAACCCCCCACCCCAAGGAAGAAATGACTAAAGCGGCACAAACAGGGGGCTGCAGCCACCTTCTGTGGGAAGCACATTCCGCGGTGAGCTGGCAGACCTGGGAAGCCATCAAATGGCAACTTCAAATTACTGGGGGGAAATGAATCTGGGTTAGCCATTAGCCTGATACGTTTGACCTTTCTGAGAAAACTGGCATAAGTGCTTTTATTAATGACCACGGCAGGGAGATGGGCTGGCGTGGAAGGAGGTTTGATTTCCGGACCATCTGCGAACCTGCCTGCCAAGCGATGGTAAGGCTGGTGGCCACCAGCCAGCGCTGGCCCAGGGCAGCGTCCCTTCTCACAGGCAAGGGAAGGTGAGACCCGCTCATCCGCACTTCCCTTATGCAGGGGTCTCATTTAACTCCTGAGCACTGGCATTTGGATTTGGGGACCTGTTGGAAGCTGTCATGCGAACAGGCACCGCTCGCCTGGGGAGCGGCACAGCCAGGCTCTGTGCAGCCACCTCATACCGGGAGAGAGGGAAGGGTAACAGGAAGACGCACCCAACAGGTTAAACCATGTCAGATCTTGTATTTCATGATACATAAAGCCCATGTTTCTGTATCCATCAAGTCATTTCTTTTTTCTTTCAAGTACCCATGGCAGGTTTTTTTGTCTCCTTTGTTACATTTTATCAACGAGCAGGGGTGAAGCTAGGCAGATAACAAAAAACATCACGTGCACTGAAAAGAATTAGAAAAGGTGATCGTAGAAATAGCTGGTTATTATGTACCAGTGCATACAGATGGAGAGTGCTGCGAAAAAGGTTATTCCAGTTAAGAGCATAGATTGGTTGGCCTCATCTCTACAGAAGAATTTAGTACAGTGACTCACAAGGATTTCTTTGTAACACTGGGATGTACTGTAAGAATTATAAACAGCGTAAGGACTTGGGTGAAGAGGACAGTATAAGAACATTAATTGGTAGGAGCGTTACCAGCACGTAGAAGTATCAAATCACAAATTAGCCCATTTCCCTTCATGCCTACGGTGCAAGACGAGGCCTGCGTTTATAATGGATGATGGGATAATTTCATGGGAAGAATTAGGTAGTCCTGGGGCTAGTGAAAGCATGAAAGGTGATGGAAAAAAAATGTGGCATAATTCACCTGGGGACAAAAGTCTGTTGCCGTGTGCTGAGATGTTATCAAGGGATGCTGGGGAGGAGGGTGACCTGGGTGCACTGCAAAACGATACGCTGCCGCTGAGCCTCCTGCACCGCACAGCCGGGGCAGACGCGATGGCAGATCCAGGAGGAGACAGGTGAGATGTTTTCCACAGCGGCAGGGAAGGCGCTGGTGCTGGCTAAGGCACCACAAGAGCCTCATTGAGCTGTCGGTGTGCTCTTCTCATCACCTGCCTTTCAAAAAGATGATTTTAAACAGACAAATGGGAAAAGGGCTGATTTTCTCTGTTTCTTAAGGGCGGGTTAAATAGCCTGTCTCGTGTAGCTGTGTTAATAGAAGGTTGAGGGAGGGTTGGATTACATTTGAGCAATAAATACAGGAAGGGAGAGGAAATATGTCCATTCAGATAAAAGCTACTACAAGATCTACCAGGTGCGCACTGACCCTGAATGAATTTGGGTTGCAAAGAAGATGATGATATTTAACTTTAAGAACTGCTTTCTGGAGCAGCCTTTGAACAGGGATGCTGGGAGAAGGTGTCTGACTGTTACAAGATAATGTCGGACTAAGTTACAGAAGAGATTGTGTGAACACAGGGATGGTTCTTGGTTTTGGAAATGATTGTGTAAGATATGGGGTTTCAATTCCTTTAGTATTATTCAGGGTTCTAGTTGAAAGGAGACTCAGTCATGTGTGTTTGTGACACTAGCTTTAGCCATTCAATCCCATGCTAGGTTGGTTTCCTGGTTATCCCCAGACTCCAGAACAGATTTTCTCTTTCTTGGTTAATGCTGTTCATTTTGATTTTTACTTTTCTTTAGGGCACTACAGCTGTTGCAGACAGCAACAGGGTGTTGGTCCAGGTGCATGGATGCCTCAGTGGCGCAGAGACCACTTTTAGGCACCCCAACCAGTTTGTGTCCCTCCCAATCCCAGAGTGGTCTGTCAGCTGAGACAGTTTTTCTTGCTCTTTTCCATGAAATTTTAACTTGCATTAGATATGATGGGAGAAGACTCTCCTGTTTGGCAATGGACAGAGCATGAAACTGGAGGAAAGAATATGATGAAGAAAGGCATTTCCATCTGCAACTGAGAAGTCCTTGCAACTGATGGACTTTTTCCTTTGACCTGGGCTGAGTCCAGTCCTGCAAACATTTCCACACGTCAGTACATCTGGCCTGGGAGAGACCCTCTGATTTTGGGGGAAATTTACCTACAGAAACCATGAGTATTGGTAAAGTGGGGCTTTCAGCCAGTACCCTTCCCAAGCTGAATGCTCATCCAGGCTTTCTTGTTTTATTAGAACAGAGAACCAAATCCTGTTGAGTGACAACAAAGAGCAAACGTTGCATATAAGTACCCCAAGAGGTAACAACCCATTTAAACATAACCAAAGGATCTGTTATTTAAAGTACATATTTTTTACCCAGGAATATTTCCCAGCTGTTAATCTGCAATGTAAATGGGCACAAAGTCTTTCTTCCTCAGCAGGAGTACCACTTACCCCAAACCTCCTTCAGAACCAGTCTTGCCCAGCCATTAAACACACTGGATGTATTTAGACTAAGCCATTTGCCAGCAGCATCTCTCAGAGGACCAGTAACTGAGCAAGACTTAAGCCTGAGAAAAGCATACACAGCTCTGTTGTGGCTTTAATACATACCTACAGCTAATATAAAGCCTAGGTCTCTATTGGTTTTGAATTTGCCCCTCTAGATGATAAATATTTATCCAGCATCTCCCAGTCTGTTATAAATATTTTCTTGCAATCCATTTAGCTGGGCTTCAGATTAAATAGTACCTCGAGGAAGAGCTGTTAATGCTATGGCTTGTGTACAACATGAAAGTTTGGATGTGAAATAGGCCCAATTTATGTTAAAATTGCTAAGCTCCCACGTAAGTGTGTATCATGACTGCTGCATGGGGGTGAGAATATGAATTGAATTGAAGCAAGAGGGGAACAGAAATTCACATCCCAGCTCAATGCCTGTTCGTGCTTCCTCACAGTCCTTCAGAAACCAGTTTGTCATTAAAGAGCTGAATTTGGGCTCTTGGGATTGAAGGAGAAGTCCCAGGTCTTGTACACATTTCTGATTCTCGGATAAACTCTGTCAATACAGTCATCTCTAGTAAAATAGTAGCAAAAATATGAGGGGGATAGAATGTGGCTGCACATCTAAAGTATGATAAAGCCACAATCTATCAGCAGCTGTGTTTATAAAATAAATAAAGAAGATAAGGAGCACCTCTCCTATGAAGACAGGCTGAGAGAGTTGGGGTTGTTCAGCCTGGAGAAGAGAAGGCTCCGGGGAGACCTTACAGTAGCCTTCCAGTACCTGAAGGGACCTACAGGAAAGCTGGAGAGGGACAGTTTACAAGGGCATGGAATGACAGGACAAGGGGTAATGGGTTTAAGCTGAAGGAGGGTAGATTTAGATCAGGTATTCAGAAGAAATTCTTCCCTGTGAGGGTGGTGAGGCACTGGACCAGGTTGCCCAGAGCAGCTTTGGCTGCCCCCTCCCTGGCAGTGTTCAAGGCCAGGTTGGATGGGGCTTTGGGCAACCTGCTCTAGTGGAGGGTGTCCCTGCCCATGGCACAGGGGTTGGAACTAGATGATCTTTAGGGTCCCTTCTAACCCAAACCATTCTGTGATTCTGCAGACTTGGTTCCTTTTGAGAGAGGTGCAAAACTACTGGCTGAAATTGGAGTGGTAATTCCTTGTATTATTCAATGCGTGGGTTTTCTACTGATTTTATATCTCAACACTTCACGAGATATGAGGGGTTATTAAAATGCCAGATTGACCATGGTGGCCTCAGTGAATGCCTCATGGAGCTGCCAACATGATGGCATTAGGACCCCATTGTGTTGCTGATGCAACATCTCTAATTTCAAAATAAACTTGGACTGCATTCAAGAAGGATGGTATCCCCTGGATTACAGGATGACTGCAAAGTGTAGCATCGATAAAAAGGTAGAAAAATAGCAGAAGCAAATGGTTGTGTTAGCTATCCCACTCAGTTACTTTGGTGCATAGACATCCTCTTGTTTCTTGGGATGCAGCAAAATGACCTTCCTGGGGTCTTGCTGAACTGGGGTGGTGTGCTTTCCATTTATTCCTGCTTCTCTGCTCCGGCTATCATCTCTGAGAGGTTCCCACAGGCTTAGATTTTGCAGCTGGGGAAGAAAGTCCTGGGGAATTATTTGCTCAGTGGATCTATTTTTGTTCAAGCATTCAGTGTCAGTCTCCTGTCTGTGTACAGATCAATACATTATTCTGTTTAGTCACCAAAATCACATTTAAGGGCATTCAGGACTAAAACCATTGGAAAAACTATTGACGTTTTGAGATTAGTTTTTGTTTCAATGCCTAACATGCAAAGAAAAAAACCTTATTAGCCTCCTTTGTGGGAAGGTGAGATAGCAATACTTGCACCATCAAAATAATCAGTAACTTGGCAGATACTCACAGGTTTTTGGATTGGTTAGAGGTGGGTCCTCGGTGCCTGACTCAGCACATTGCCTCCCCCACCTCGGTATCCTGGAGTTAGGGCTCTTGCCTCATCTCTAAAAGGAAATTGCAGCCTCAGCTGCATTTTAATCAAAGCCAGACCTCGCTAAGGGGGTCGCAGCACCAGTTTTCCCTGTGTGCATCACAGGGGCACTGTCTGTCACAGGGGAATGGTACAGCCTGAGAGCAGCTCCAGTGAATGCAACAGATGATTATTTTTTGAGCTGTACCCTGAAGTTAATAAAAATACCTCTCCCCTCTCTCTGCAATGCCCACCCTGCAAGGTGCTTCACTCCCTACCAAAGGTGCATTTATACTCTCAGACGTGTGCTCAGCACCTTATTGATGCCCGAGGTGCTGCCAGGAGGGTGAGAGGATTGATGAGTTACCCCTACTGTCGAAAATCAGTGCTCTGGGATTCCCTGAAGTAAATGTGTAATTCTCCCTTCCAGCCGGTCAGCCTGTTTCTTTGAGCTCTGACAACCTCTCGCATCCTGAGGATCAACACAAGACACAAACAGCTCCTGCCCAGCAGGCTGGGCAGATGGGCTGGAAGGGGGTTACAAAGCTCCTGGCTCTTGTTGGGTGCAGCAGATCGTGTTTAAAATGAACGTCACTGTATCACACACTTAGGACCATGTGGGGCAGAGAGGACTTGGTGCTGCCACAGCCTCTCCCCTATCCCCACGCATCTCCCCTTGGGTTAAGAGGGGTAGGGACAAGTACCCCCTGCCCTGCAGCCCCGGCTGTGGCACCAGCCATGCCCCACGGGGCTGGGTGAGGAGAGGGATGAAGGGAAACCTTGGGGTCCCCAGGGAGAGAGAAAACAGGGTGGTGGGGGCATGGTGGCTAATGCCATCTCCCCTTTCTGCTCCATGGCCACAGCCCAGCCTCCTCTGCAGGGGGGTACGGGCAGAAGCATGGCACCCTGGTTTCAGCGCCTGCACTGAAAAATGCATGTTGAAAAACTGAGCCAGGAATGAGCTGAGCTTTTGATACGATGCTTGCGTTCAGTGCCCAGAGCTCAGCCTGCTTCGCCTATTAAGGAGGACATTGAGGGATGCTCACCCACTTTCTCAGGACAAGCTGATAGCTAATGTAACGTAGTCTGTCACCTAGCAGACATAAACATAACAAAGCCCTATAGAAATGCTGCTTTTGGAACAATTAATTAGAAATTGTGCAGCCAGACAAAGGAAACAGGAAATTTTTAAGAGAGAAGGTAATTAGCTTCTGGGACAGGGGATGAGAGCTAGGGCAGAGTCTCTGTAAGACTCGGAAATCTCATCTGTCTTAAAACAGCTACTGCTGATGTGTCTTGACTCCTGCAAGAGGTCAGGGAAGAGCATTCGCAAGGGTCATTTCTGCCTTTAGAAGACAGAAGTCCATATTTTCTCTCAACACCTCCTAATTTTCACAGATTTCCCAGTTCCTGCTTCTCTGTGTTTCTTTGCAGTACACTTCAAAGCTCCCCACAACTCAGTGTGGAAGATGAAAAGTAACTTGAAAAAGCAACACCACCACCACCCCCTTTGATAATCCTGATACCAAATTATTTCACTCCTTTCTTCATGTTGCAGCAGGCGCAGGTCCTCCCCCAGGGGCTGGAGCAGGCTGTCTGCCCCTGCCCCCTCCAAGTCCCACTGCGTGTCCCCTCCTTTACTGCCCGTCTTTGCTATTTACCTTGGGCCTCAGAGCAGCTCTGGTTTCTCCTCTTGCATCCCAGAGAAGCTGCTCTTCCCTCACCGCTCCCCCAGGCCACCCCACCTCCTGAAGGCCAGGGATGTTGCTTGTAAGCCTTGCTGGGGCAAAGACTGCCTTCCTCCATGCTCTGCATGGGCCTGGACAGCCAGGGGATTTTCCAGCTCTGAGCATGGTTCAGCACTACCAGGGCAAACTCCCTGGGAGGTGGGGTATGAAATAAGGTCATCTTCTTTCATATTGATTTTTTTTTCTTTTCTCTGAACATGCAGTAGGAATTTGAGTTAAATGGAGTGTGGATTTTAATTTTTGCATAATAAATTTCAAACAAGGCCTTATTACCCCTTGCAAATAGGATTAATCTGCAAAAGCAGCTAACTAAACATTTGGGGGACTTAATCCCAAAGGTGATATTGTACTTTATTACTGGACATCAATATTTTTTGTATCTCTGTTCAGAAAGCATGCCTCAAATCACAGCTACCAATCGCTAAACAAATTTAACAGATCTTTGCCCATAATAAGGAAACCAGCCCAGGAATGCAGAATTAGGATTTGCTAATTCCCATTTAAACTGATACTACAGTTTGTTGTCTTCTGTTTATGCAAGCATACGAATTAATTTTTGCCCATGCGTGGCTGAGACAGAAGCTTTACAGTTGCGGGATAATGTGTCATTTGCAGGCCAGAATAAAATTAGTCTAAATAATGCCCAGAAGCACAGCAACGATGCACTTAAAAAGAAAAATAAAATAATTTAATTCTTCTAGATGAGCTATTAGTTTTTATAGTCATTACGTTACTAGCAGCATGAACTTTGGCTGACATACAGAGAACGCAGCTGGGTGAATCATACAGTCCTTATAGACATTGGAACAAGGTTTTGATATAAACCGGCACACCTAGCGGTGGCTGCAGCTGAAGGTAACGTATACTCGTGGGCAGGGATGGGGCTTTCCCAAAGACTAGCTCTCCTCTCACCTATTCTCATCACGGCTCCTCCTTAGGGCAGATGGTACACAGTCCCTTCTGTTCTCTTCATCTCACCTCACCGCCTGCTGAAGCGGCACAGCAAAGTACCAGTGAGCGCTCAGTGAACGGTGTAAGTCACATTCTTAAACGAGGAAGATAAATTCACAAGGTTGAGTGGGTTGACCAGTCCCAGAAAATTAGGCGTAGAAAAACTGAGTCCCAGTTCTCTGTGCTGCTCTGGATACTTGCACATGTAAACTATAAGCTCAAGACTACAAGACCTCTGGGATTGGCACAAAATGGGTTTGAGGAGCTTTGAGCCTCCCATAAGAGTGGGTTCCTCACTTTTTATGGTACAGGTTCCACTTTTTCTAGACAGTGTGGACTTTAAAAAGGGAGGCAGCCCTAGTGTCCTGAGCCACATTTGCCTCTGGAAAGTTTCAGCAGTGTTGCTGACTTATGCTCCTGCTCAGGGGTCTGAACAGAGTGACCTTAACACAGAAAAACTTACTATGATAGCAAGTATAACTTGCTTCAGGGAGCACAGGGACCATCTACACTGGGGAAATGCCAAACTTTTCTTGGTTCATGGTACATACAGTGCAACTGAAGTAACAGAGAGCTGCAGACTATAGACAAATTGTGAAAAAGGGTAATTCCATTGAACTTCATTTCAGATGACTTTTGATAATGTCCTTTCTCTGGAAACATTTTCCTCTTACTCCTAGCGACAGGCAACGAAGCCAGGTGAAAACTATGTGGTCACTTAGCAGTCTGCCAGGATGGTTTTGTCCTGACGTTGGCTGTCAGCCCATGCAACTGCTCCCAGCCACATTGTCCCTCCTCGTTACCTCAGTCTGTCACTTGGCCCCAACTGCCGCACGTGAGGTAGTCTCACTGTCAGCTAAGGCAATGGCTCTGACAAACCGGCATTATCACCAGCAAAATAACTCTACATTGCAGCACTCATCATCACTGGCAACATGATGACCTTTGAAGATAATTGGGGCAAGAAATCCAGGGTAATAAGCAACTAGAATGGTAACTTAGGAATTAATGAGACTAACACAGTGGGCATTAAAATGACACACATTAAGTGCGTAATATACATTAGCGAGCATGTGAATTTGCAGAGCTAGCCACAGTGATTTCAAAAATTACTGTTTCTGTTTGAAACAAGTAACATGAAAATATACACTTTTTTGTCTATCTAGGAGCTTCTTGATATTATGATGACAGTTACTAGTAGAACTCTCCACATCATAGAACAGAAATCCTGTTCTTTTTTACTGGTGCACACCTGGAATAACACTGCTTCCAGCTACAGGAACTTTCTTTTGCTTCAGTAGAAAGCAGCATCTAGAAGAATGAATAATAATGGGGTAGCATTAGGGCAGTAATGTTTTTAGCAACTTACAGTTCATCTCAGTACACTTCTGACTACAAAGCAAATGGTAATGTGGAGTTGCAAGATTTGGCATTAGCAAACAGGTTTTGCATATGTTCCTACCCACTCAGAGGAGAGCAATGTCCAAGGAACAGCATGTAACAGGCCTTCTCGTGCTTTTCTTCCCTTTTTCAAGAACCCATCCCATGCTTTCATGGTTTTAGTGCTGCCCCACCTGGTTACTGCAAAGCCCTTAACTTGAAACTGCTTTCTGGGAAAGTAACAGGTAATCTTCATTTGATCCTGTGTAGTACAGTCTCTTACTGACCAAAACAGAGAGCACGCACATCAGTGCAGCACGTCTTCTACACAGCATACCTACACTGACTTTCCGTACCTCCTACATACTATCATAGATCAGGGCTGCACGTTGGTGGGAGCTAGAAGAATGTTCTGGGGAACTGTTGCTACATGCTTGCCCTCTCCCTACACAAGTTCACACATATCCGCTCTTGGCCGTTGCCAGAGACAAAATACTGAGCTAGACAAATATTTAGTGTAATCCAGAACTGCTGCTCTTGTGCAATTGCTCTGACATAAACACCCAACTAGGTAACTTTTGTATTACTGGCATTAAAACTGCAAACCACCCAAGTCTCTGAAGCAACCTACTTAGAAATAACTCATTTCAACCTTCAGCAAGTGTTGTGTTCACCCATACTAGGTGCAATTGGTGAACCTTCAAAGAAACTCTTAGGGAAGAGGGCATTTTCTCAAAGGGACAAACGTGGCTGTCACTCAGCTCCAAGATCAAAACTCAAGTGGGTTCTTCCATTTTCTTTCCCCCAGCACAACTGAATGGCCTGCCAGTTCTTTCCCTTGAAATAATATTAAAACACATTTAATGACTGAAAGACAATGAGAAGATGGCAAGTGTCATCAGTAGCATGGCAATAAAGCTATTAATGGGCTATAAGCCTGGATCAATGGAAGACACGAGAGTGAGGATAGGACCCAGGCACTTCTCTTCTTCGTACAAGTCATTTGCTCACAGTTCTAACTCCCTCTTGCAACTTTTATTTCAGCACTGTTGTTTTATGACCCATGCTCTCCATTTCGGTTTACACGCACCCACTTCACAGTTTGCCTCTGGGAAAGATAAGGACTTTATACTAAGGTTCTTGCACGATAATCTTTCTCCTTCTAATCTAGATTCCGGTTTAACTATTCTGATCTTGTGTGTTAGCTTCACATGAAGAAGTAAAAGCTGTAGAAAATGAAGGCAATTGTTTTCATCAGTGGTACTGGTAACCTGCAATGACAGTTTTTCAGATTTCCTCAAATATTGGAGTAGTTGGGTTATATTGGAGTAGTTAGGTTATAAAGACAAGATAAATGTTATGTCACTATTTTTTATTTGCTATAATCAGTCAGCATCTGAAAGAAAAACAAACACACTTCAGAATGCTTTTTTTCTATAGGAATAATCAACACAATACTAAGCTACAATTAATATCAAGGTTAGGTAACACACTCTGGCATTAATGGTCCCTCCTTGAGTTGAGGAAGACTGAGGGATGCACAATCTTGACAAACGCAGACAAGATTTTTGCACAGTATGTGCACGCACACACACTACTAAAGAAAATACTCCCCGCTTCATAGTGCAGGCAGGCAAAAGCCAGACTTTTTATTTAAGTTTAAAATAAGAAATACTCACCTACATCACAGTATACTGCTTAGTTTATCGCTTCTGCTTTGAATTCTGTGCTTTCATTTCACGTGTCTACATTTTGCAATTGTGTACACGCTGCAAAATTAACTTTATATATCATTTAGCATGTGTGCATATCCTTTAGAGCTTAATGTTACACTGAAATTAAAAGAAATCTTGAATTTTAAGGTACCGAAAACAAATCAATAAAATTCCACTGAAAAAAACCCAGTATAAATGTTTCTTGTAGTACAGTACTCTTAATTTTATGTCAGTGTCATTTTAATGCCATAGATTTCAATTATTCACTCTATAAAGAGAAGCCTAGGGAAAAAAATTATCTAAAATGCCATTTCTAAGTCTGTTAAACTCTGGTGATTTGATATATGTACAGTATATAAATATATTTATGTATATATGTACATATATATTGGTTAACATTCATTATAAATAGAACTGTGTTAACTTAAGCAGTATAAAAATAGCCACTTTCCTGGGAACATGCAAACACAGTATGCTCTCACCTAATCTATAAAACCCAAACCAACCAAAACCTTTAGCTCTGGTTTTCTATAAATATAAATTTTAATTGAAGACTTTCAGATCATTTAACCATAAAGTAAGTTTTTCCAGTAAAGATACAAAATTCTGTTTGATGCTAGCTATAATTAAGCTCAAACACAGTATATTTTGGGTTATTTACTTTCAAGTATTTTTCCCACGTGCGCTAAATCTAGACACACTGCATTTTTTTTTTCTTTTACAGTAAAATGTTATTCAGCTCTAAACACTAAAAGCCAAATTACAGGCAATCTGGCATGCTTGCACTGCAGGGAAAAGGCTCTCCTCTACACTAATCCTATGTGGGAGGCTGTCCTAATATGGCTATTTGTGCTCCAGATCTTTTGTTCATTGCAAGGCATTATCAAGATTCCCATATTGTAGATTCTTAAGGCCAGAAGAGAGAGTACTACAACCACTTAAGTCTCATCTCCTGCTCACTGGAATTCACTCCGAGGTCCCTGCGTTCAGCACAGTGACTGGTAGCTGGACTAAAACGCCTCTCCTGTTACAGCCAAAGAGGTTTCGGCTTCAGAAGTTGAGCGAGATCTTGACTTTTTAGTGACTTTTCCCAAGGGGAAAAAATTTCGGTTCCATCTGAACCAAATGTGACATTTTTCCTTTTTTCTTGCCATATGAAAAACTGAAAAATTGTTTTGCCCTGAAACATTCCCTTCTCCTTCAAAGTGCTCTGCGTACTAGTTAGAAAAGCAAAAGCAGAAAAAGGGGCTCCGTTCAAAGGTGACACTATTCCTGTTCCTCCACTCACTCAGGTCAGCGGAGAGCATGCACTGGGCTGAACTGCAGAAGGAACAGTGTTGAGTCCTGCTGCTGCTGAACAGATTTCAACCATCTACTAGAACGCTGTAAGCACATGACTATGCCAATTGTGGCATATGCTGACTCATTCTATTCCACATAGCTAAAAACCCACTGCGTCCCCATATCAGAAGACAGAACTGAAATGCAGCTGTCTCCCTTCCCTACAACCCCATCTCACCCAGCCCTTTGAATTGGTCTTGCTATCTCTCAAGAGTTTACAAAAGTATTTCATACAAAGACAAACAGCATGGAAGACTCAAGGCACACTCTCTTCAGGACAATATTTTTCTTGTGATTAGGGGACCTTTTAAGGAAGTAGGAAATTTGAATGTAAATTGCATGGGCAAAGGAAGGACCAGAGCCTTGTTTTTTCATTGCTAGAATTATTATTTGCACCTGCAAGTTAATGGGTAACAGAGGGATGATCTAGATACTCCCCCCTCCAGCAGATCTATAGACATTGCTCTGGAAATGTCTTCCAGATTAAGATATTTGGTGTGTTTGGATTAAATCTGTGACTACACTTCTGACAATCAAAAGTGCACATCCCAAAATTTACTATGTCACCCAGTTGCAAGATGGGGCGTGCACCTAAATGAGTTGGATGCAGTGAAGGCCTACTCTCCTAAAGATGTTGGATGAAGTTGCTTGTGCAAGCCTTTCTCTCTGGCACCTCTGAAAGTGGCACACCTAACTCCTTATGCCTCAAGCAAAATGGCCTAATGTTTCCAGCCACATCCTACATGTTTTTCCCTATTCCCAGGGTGTCTCCCACATTTTTCCCAGAAGTCTTTTTTTACGTCAGAAGTGATGAATCCTTGTTAAAGTAGTACAGTCTTCCAGCTTTTATATTTTCAGAAAAAAAATAATAATGAGGCGTTCTATTTCTTATGGTAAGTAGCATAAATGCACCAAAACAATGGTATGGATACCCCTGCATTAATTGTTTAGAGAGCTGTCATTGGAAGTCGGGGACTGGGAAGTCACAAAGGGCTCGTTTGCCTTCTGATCATCCTTCATGGAGGCTGCTTGGTCTGAGATGGAAGAGAAGGAGAGCTGGTCATGTTCCATTATATGCACTTGGTCCTCTTCCTTGTCCTTCTTCACATAAAACAACTTCCTAAACTTTTTGAGCTCATGGAGTTCACAGAAAGTCTCGAGAACCACCAACATCGCGATAAGGCCCAGTAACAGATAACCTGAGTACAAAAAAAAAAAAAAAAAAGTGTTTTATTAGCAAATTAAGTGAGGCTAGAACAGTTTTAACCCTATAACTCTTCCCACCCTTGTCATCTCTGACCAGTATGTTAATTTTCTTTATGACCCAGTTTCAGAGCTCTGTAACCCACTTTGGATTGTCAAATTCTTTTTCTCCTTTTTCATTTACAAGACCTCACACAATCAAAAAAAGTAATGCTAGTGGCTTTAATTCTGTTACAAATGTACAGGAGAAAAATACATAAAGGCATTAAATGAAACAGAATACTAAAATTTAACTCATGCTCCCCCACTTACTTATGACCTTCATGGTTAAGTGCTCTTCAAAATATTTTAGTTCCCTTAATATTCCTACATGTTACATATAAAAGTAAAAATATGGCAGCTCATTATGGTTACTTGTTGTTTGTACCAGTTTAGCAGGGCAAATCACTTATATTTCATGAAAACTTGATTTATTTTCCTTTAAAATTATAAGAAGATACGCAACACTCTGAAATGAGTGGAAAAACAAAGCAACTAGAAATGCGTACAAAATCAATAAAATCCAAAAGAAAAATTACTGTAAGATTACTGCTGATATTTTAAAAACCTGACAAAGTTGCTATATCTGATGACACCTTGAAGATTGCTTGTAATGTTTTACTAACATACATAAACAATCCAAACTTGGAAGTGTTACTTAAATGATATTATTGATGACTTTGGTGGTGTACTGACTCTGATTTTTAAAGGTAACAGTCAATTCTCATAGACTGAGACTTTTGGAAATGGAGCTTTGTATGGTTAACAGCCCACTGTGCTTTTTTTTTTTCCCCTCTCCAAACATATGCATCTAGAATTTGAGGGAAGGTGTTAAAATGAGCATTTCTTAATGTGAATGTTTCATTAGATCCCTGCTACTGATCATTACAATTTAATGAGAAGCATGACTACTTGAATATTCTATCATTTCAATGAGTAAATCAAGCAGAAGCTAAGTGTATAATTATTAGTACAACATGCTCATCCAAAGGCTGAACATTAAATGTGCTGAAATACCAACACAGATTAATTATTATAGTCTACATATGGTCGCTGTTCTGTTACCTAAAGGCATAAATATTTCACCTGTAGTTACACATTATTCACCAGCAACAACACTCTTCTTTTCCTTCCAGGAGCACCACTAAATCAATATTGCAATACCAGGTACTGATCTAAATTTGCACTACTGCTAAAATTTATAAATTGTTTTTAAGTTTTGTCTCATGACATCAAATGGGAGCTATGCATTAATGCAAGGAAGAAGTGACAAAGCTATGCCAATTAAAAGACATCTATAAATCTGCACTGAGAATTCTGTAATTATCTCTGAAACTTAGTCCAGCTGATCACCACTTGATTTAGAACAGGACTTGTGTTCTCCTAAAAATTCTTGAAAAGCCTGTAGCACTCATTAAGCGTTTCCTGATGTAAAACTCAAAAACTTCTCTTGAAGAAAATTTAAGTTCAGCAAGAGAAAACATTTTATACATCCTGTTTGGTTCCTTGAATTGTTCACATGAAAGGAAAAGAATAATTTAAAAGTTATGACCTTAAAACCTGTTGAAATTAAATATTCTAAGGTCATAATTTTGCCTAAAAGCTACTTTTTCCTTTTAGTATTGCCTGCAATTTATTTCATAAGTTGAAAAAGGATGATCTGAGCCATAATGTTTTCTTCTGATTTTGAGTTTTCAGAATAGCTAGGATTTTTACAAGGCCTTTACTAAGTGTGACTTCCACCATTCACTTCATTATTTAACATCCTCAAATCAACTCTACAGATCAACAGGGTAATAAAAGCTACTGCTGGTAGGATAAACATAATGGGTAGAGGGGCAAATCTCCTGCAATGACAACAGGCTTGGCAGGAGAATAAAGTGCTCTGTTGGCTAGTTCAAGGCCCTGCTTCAAGGAATGAAAATTCAAGGCCCAATCTTTCTTTAGGTAAAACACAAAACCAAATTAATGGACACTTTGCCTACATTAAGATTGCTGGATCATGCACAGGAGCACAGACAAATGCATACCAACCTAAGAAATGGACCTGACAATAAAGGTTTGTTTTGGCCATTCAGATCTCTTAACTGGTGCGTCTCATGACCCAGGACTGCACGGACTGAAGTCATATCAAAAACTGGGATGCTTCAAAACACTATCACTGGAGAATACAGCCCTCAGCATACATTCATTCAGAATACCAACA
Source organism: Balearica regulorum gibbericeps (assembly GCF_011004875.1). NCBI lineage: Eukaryota > Metazoa > Chordata > Aves > Gruiformes > Gruidae > Balearica > Balearica regulorum. The sequence continues at coordinate 82,688,442 of NC_046186.1, read as the reverse complement.
TAAAGATAATTTTCGTAGCTCTACTTTGATCAAATCACTGATCACTGTGCCTCTCTTCTGTGTCAAACATAATTAAACAATTTAAATTTAACATTCATGGTCTTGCTTTGCTATCATCCTGGTCTACTTGTCTCTCTGACAGCTAGTATGTGCCAGTGCCAGTGCCAGCTTCAGCTACCTCCTGTTATAACTGGAGCCAGAAACTTTGCTATTCTGCTGCATTTCCCATTGCTCCTCAATTTGTCTCTGTCCACCTGTCATCTCACCTTACGACATGACCTTAAGTTACAAGGATCATCTTCCTGGCTCTGTGATGCACTCAAATCTTAGCCCAAGATGCTTGTAACAATTTTTGTAACAGTAATGTGAGCATTTTTTTGTACTATTAATAAGAGAGTAAGTAGCTATGGTTTAGCACAATAGAATTCTGGTTTTGGCTTCTTCTTTCTTAACTAAGCAAGCTGACCTTATTTAAAGATTTCCTCTTTGCACAGCTACCTACAATGCCCAGTTTGCTAGCTGACAGCTCACAAAACAATGACCATGCACAGAATGGAGAGGGAAAGCCTGATTTTTTATTTTATTTTTTATAAAATGTCTTTTATTTAGCCGGTTAGTTTGACACTTACAAGTAATTCCGATTTTATATAGCTCTCGGAATTTTTGATTGTAGCCTTCTCCCGGCACATAGTCTCCAAGGCCAATGGTGCTCAGGGAAATGAAACAAAAGTAAAAAGATTCCAAAAAATTCCAGTCATCTTCCAGAACAGAAAATATTGCTGCTGGGATTAAGAAGAAGCACGAGACGGTGATGAACCCAAGGACTATAGCGTGGATGATTGCAACAACCTGCTTGGAGAAACCCCAGCGAATGTGGAAATACAGTACAGGCCGCCTGGTGACATATACTATGATGCGCTGTACCACTGCTGTCAGGAAAAGCAGTGTAAATGGGATCCCAATGACTGAGTAGATGATGCAGAAGGCCTTTCCCCCATCAGATAAAGGCACTGTGTGTCCATAACCTGGAACAAAGCAGAAGAGGCAGAGGTTGAGCTAAAGCTAGGAGCTCACGTACCAATTGGATATTTGCTATACTGTGTGAGAAAAAAGAACAACCACTTCGTTATTGCTAATTCTGAATTCTGCTACTCTTGACAAATGCTGTTCAAAGGTCTGTTTTAAGCAGGCAAACAAAGCCTAAGTACTAGCAATAAGCAAGTAAAAATAAAAAAATATGGGTTTTTATTTCAAAATTGTAAACATAATTTTATAAATGCTTTTTTGGAGAAGTAATGCCTAGTCAGGATTGGGAACCTATGCCAGGAAATCTGTGTTTTATTCTAGGTTTTCCTGCTGACCTTTCTGTTTAATTTTAGAGAGTGATGTAACTTCTTTTACCCACCTTGTCAAGTGGAAAGATCCATACTTCAGAAAAATGTTCCTACATCCACTTTGTAGTAAAACACTCTAAGACCTTTTGTGAAAATAATTTAAATTACATAGAGGTATTATAATCAGCATTCCACACAATATAATTCCATGCTTCTGCAAGGTGTTTAGATGATAATCCATCAAAGATATCTAAAAGCAGAACAAATGTTTTCACAGCAAAACTCCTGGGATCTAACCACTGTGGCTGGACTTTTTCTTAGTCATTTACACAGGAAATGTACTAATAGCGACCTGTTCAGAGTGCAGGAATGTGTCCACTGGTGTACTGGCTGATCATGGCCAGCAATCTCAATTCCACAAATGTGTGCAATTACACTTGTACGCAGCGCAAGCAGCTACGCTGCCAAAGCACACTCTGCCAGGCAGCCTAGTTCTAAATGTAAATCATAGGCACAGAAAAGAACAGTAAATCCAGCATAAATCAGGAATGCTTTCTTCTGTTTGCCAACCAAAAAATGAGTATTTTGTTTTCGTTGCAGCAAGGATGAGGAAATCTCTTGAACTCTACTTCGGGTAGTCTTTACACTGGTATCAAACCAAGCAAGTGCAGACAGGCCCTAGTAATTCTGCAGCCCCAAATCTGCCAGTTCATTTGGGTTACGTTAGTGCTGTACAACGAGGCATTTTCCAGAGCTACTGCAAGTAGCTATCTTGAGGAGTCCAGGCAGAGTCCAGTGCATACAGGGTTGTGCTGCTTCTGATTTCTGAAGTGGGCTCACTCTGCACTCGCCCAGTCTGCCCAGTGCAGCACTGGACCAGGCAGACATTTTCCAAGGACTCCCGGGAACCCCCTGCCTGCTCCTCTGTGAAACCGGCTGCTCAGCAAGCCCCTTTGGGTTTTATATGAGCACGGGAGAGACAGTAGAAGCATTGCTCCTTTAAGTTTTCCAGCAAAGTAAGAAAAGGAAATTATCTTTTCATTTAAGATCCATAGAGATACTTCCAGACAATGAAAGACGGGCAAAATATCTTATCATTAGAACATACAAAGTCTTAGAGAAGAAACGCATGCAGTGTGGTTTCTCTGTGTTGACTAACCCGACAGGAAACCAGTTGTATTTGAATTTTAATGACATTATGAATAATTTACCAAAGCTGAGTCTTTTGAAAAAGAAAGAAAAACGTATTAATTAATGGCTTGTTTTCTTGCTCACCTTCCGTTTGCTTTATCCACTTTGAGATAACAGAACTGGAATTGCACAGAGCATGCCAGATGCAGCTGAATCCGATTCATGAAGCTGCAGCGAAGGTTTCTCACCTTGCATTCTACTCCATCCCTAATAACACTGGACATTTGACTGGCATTTCTGACTTCCACTGAGCTGACACTTTCTTGGCCCTGTCTATCAGAACCCCAAGATCTTGCCCCTCAGAGGTATCCAGGGATCCACCAGTGCAGATCCCATCACTTCATATGTGAAACTATGACTGGTTTTGCTGTGTGCATGACTTAACATCTTACCCACACTCATTTTTAAGTACCATTTTATTGCCCAGTTGCCCTGCGGCTCTTCCATCATCCTTACCGCCTTAAATAATTTTGTGTCTTTAGTAAACTTTGTTACCTCCCTCTTCCAGGTAATTTATGAATGTGTTGAACAGCACATGCCCCAACCCAGGCCTCCAAGGAACAACCCTTGTGACATTCCCCTACTTCAAGAACTAACCATTTTCTCCTACTCTGTTTTCTCTCTTTCCCTATCACACATCCATATTAGGACCAGCCTCAGTTGCTTTGTTTTCCTGAAAGCATTTTGTGACAGGCAATCAACGCCAAATTTGGAAGAGAAGATAGATGTGTGCTTTGAGTAGATCATAAGGCACCTAAAACTGACCCATATGACACAAACATAAAAAAAGCAAACTGCAGTGCTCCGTCACATCAAGGTGTCTTCAGTAAAGCAGAACTAGAGGTGTGTTATTTGAGTAAGACACAGATCAGACCTCATCTGGACTAATCGACCTCACTCTGTATACCCACACTTAAAGAATGAATTCACACTGGAAGAAGAGCAGAGAAAGGTTACTGAAACCATCAGGGGAATAGAGACTATTTTAGAAGAGGAAGATAAAAAGTGGTTGGCTTCCTTGGCACAGCTGAATGGAGGCTGAAAAGTGATATAGTATCTCCCTGTTAATGCGTCAGCATACAAGTACTATCAAGGGAAAAGAAATGCTTTAGATGAAGACTAATATTGCCACACAAACAAATAGCTCTGATGTAGCATGAATAAATTTAGTCTAGAAATTAGAAAAAGGTTTTTAAGCTTCAGAGAAGAGTTCTGGAGCAGCCATCCACTTTCCGTACTGGGGAAAGAACTCAACTATGTTTAAAATGGAGCCTGATGAAGCTTGGTAACTTTATGGATGGTGCAATATCACAAGGCTATATATGACAAGCTGAAACTGATATTGCAGGCCTAGAAAGTCCTTTGCAAGCTCCAGGTTCCTAAGTTTAACATATGTTTGCACTGTACAATTAATCTGAGCTTTCATTAATTTGAACCTAAACATCTGCATCATGCGTACAAAAAAAATAAATCTCTGACACATTTGTTGGTTCATTATGCACTGAGCAGGTTGATGGGGATTTGATCCCAGCCTCTGCACTGACCCAGGCAGCAATCAGCTCATTTCTTGGTGAGGAGGGGTTCTGTTACCTCTCCAATACTGCTCTCGTAACTCCTTCTGAAGGACTGACATTATCTTTCCAGGTGCTACACTGTATGCACCCAGACTCAGAGGAAAATGTAGAATGAGAAAGACTTTACTACAGGAAATTCGCAACAATTCGTTACATTAAACTAGGTGCTCAGACTAGCCTTCCTGGTTAACTCTTACAGCAATTTTCCTAATTCACAGAATTAGTTGAGGTGCCTGAAGCAGATGCTACCTTTTAAGGTCTGCTCTGCCGTTCTGGTGAGGTTGTCACATCACTTAAGGGACAGCTGAGGGGATTGTGTATCTGCTCCTCAGCTGCTAACAGTTACAGGAAGAGCAGTTACTAACAGTTACTAAAGAGCTGTGACAGTTTCAGACTAAGGAAAGCTTAGATGCTCCACTCAACCAGCAGCAGTAAAAGGATGACATCTTCCAAAAGCAATGGATGAATGATCAATGTTTGCTTGCTACTCAGGATACAGAATCACTGCTTGGGAGTGATTATATTGAAAAGCTTGAGCTAAACCAGTCACAATTTATGAGGCTGTGGCAAGTGGGGAGGAAAAAGATCCATATTTTTTCCCAGTATGAAATTGCTTTTCTGTGACTTTTCCTAACAAAGCCTATAATCTTAGTCATCACTGTACAAAAGTCATTAAAAAAACCCAACACAGCCATACATTAAAAAAGAGGAAATTACAGATCCTAGGCAGGAGATACTCCATGTCTGCTTTCAGACATTTGTGCTCTATTGCCTCCCATCTCTGCTCCTGCACCTGTTTGTAGCTTCTTTGTACTATAACCTCTTCAGGGAAATTCCCTTCTATAATCCTTCTGTAAAGTGCCTAGCACATGCTAGTTCTACATAAATAATAGATAACAAAATGTATGCCAAATTCCTTTTTTTCAGTGGAAACTACCATGTTCAGAAGCATTACAATCACAAACCTAGGATATTCTTTTTGTTACGAGAAAAGGATGCTCACAAAAAGGGGACTACTTATGAAGACATTTCTTCGTTCTATTAAGGAGACTTGCTTTGGGTGACTAGAATTAAATTGCCCATGTAGCATATCTGATAACTGTATTACTGATTATGAAGACAGACAAGATGTACTGAATGCTGTATTTTCATATGTATAATGCAAATATCAGATAACAATCACCTGTTTAAAAGCACTGACCTTTGAAAAACCAAACCCCCAGATAACCTGCCCAAACTCAGAAGCAAAGTGACACCAGAGATAAAAGGATATTACGCACATATAATCCCTTCTATTGTCTATTCATAGCTTAGAGGTACCATTCCTTCAAAACAGCTCACAGGAGAAAAAAAACCAAAAACATGTGCAAGACCAGCAGTTTCTGCCAAATTAAATAAGATCAACATTCCATCTGGCTCAGTGTCTTCAGACAGACCATATTTGATTGATCATACAAAGAGCAAAACCCCCCAAGGTGTACAGTTGGGTTTCAGTTCTGTTCACATATGGGAATTTTTTCCTTAAAAGTCATTTACTCTCTTATGACTTGGAAGACTTCTACTGTTGTAAGTTTACATAAATATACAAGACATCTTTATCTGTTCTGATGTAATTTTGAATGTCATCATAGTCTACAAAAGTGCTTATTTTAAAAAATAATTTTAAATGCTTAAATCTTTTTACATTGATCTTGGTGCTGTCAGTTATACAGGTCAATTATGTGTTCAATAAAATATTTACTCTTCCATTTGCTGTCTTTCAAGTTAGTCTTTTGCTCATATATCCTTCTAAAAAGGCTTGGTCATGACTATTTTATACTTTTCAGTGGTTTGTATCCCTCCTTGTGCAAGTTCCTCTTTTAGTTATTTTCTCTTCTGTCTTACCTGCATCAAATTGTTCCTGTTAGATCACTTTCTAAAGAAATATGCAGAATTGATCATTGTATTCCAGGTAAGATGTATTCTCTCCCTCCATTTTTATAAACCATCACACTGTTTTCCGTAGTCTCTAGATAGCTTGCAACAATGTCCAACTCATAACAGCCTGTATCAAACTCAGCATGGTGTACATGCATTTCACAGTACTCTTCCATCCTGTTAGCTTGGCACACGTTGGCACTGGGTGTTATCTCCTTTCATCCTTCTCAGATACTGCTTTGACCAATCTGAGTAGTTCTGTAGCATCACCGCTTTGTCTTTCTGTAGTTCAGTTCCTCCTGTAGCTCATTCATTGGTCCTCTCTCCAATAAGAAAGAGTGGCCTTCTTACAGGTCTTTCAGGACCCTGATAGGAGCATTTAGTGCCAGAGTGCAGAGGTGCTGCAATTCTGTGTTGTGATAACCCAGCCTGGACTTCCACACAGAAGACCCCAGAGGCCGCCCGAAGGGCAGATGTTGGAGTGTTGTAAATGGATCTGACATCAGGTGAGACAAGCAACAAGCAAAGAGAGGTGCCACAGCCCTTGAAAAGTTTCCCCTAGACAGCCTCTTCCAGGCTATGGTGATGAAGCCTGGAAGGTGCGTATGCAGGCTGCAGCACTCCCTCTTTCTCTTGCCCCTCTGTTACATTCCTGGGGCATTGGCTGTCCATGATTGCTCTCATGGGCTGGTCCCATGAATGGGGACCACTGTCCACAGCATTAAAGCTCACTCTTCTCCCTTCATGAATTAAACACTCAATGGTTTTGTGCTGTCTGTTTTCTTCTGCCAGGTACTCTTCTCCCTCTTTCCTGCCACAGGTTTTGTCAAGCCACTGCTCCCTCAGGTTCCCCTAGCCCCAGGTGACCTGATGCAACACCATCAACCCTATGTGGCACCGCCAAGCTTCTCAAGGGAGGTTATCTTCAGCACATCCAGTGTCCTTCCCAACACACCCATTGAGACAGCTGAGTCATAACACCCAACCCAATGTGGCGGCACAACACGACAAGCCTGCTCATCCCTTTGCTGGTTTGAGTCAGCGTCCCTGAAGAGAAGTCAGCCCTTTAAGTCTGCTCATAATCTCAAAATGCCCCAACAGATGAAATGAAGCATGTGCTATGTATTAGTTATGCAAAAATCTTTCATTCACATCAAGCGTAACATGACTCACTGGAATATGATGATGGTCAATGATAATATTTACATAATTTCTACACTGTTATTTTTATAAACTTTTGACATTTTTCACTGTGTTTAACAGTGAAATACATCCTTCTTCATAACTGGTCTATTATCTTCTAAGATAAAAAGGAAATGTCAGGTGATGGTAGATCTGTGTAAGACAGATCACAAGTAAGTCTCAAGTATTTTGTCTATTGCAAGGAAAAGCATAGCAGCAACCAAAGTGATGAGGAACTTGCCCTACAGAGTTCAAATCAACAACATGATGATTGAAGTAGCTGATTAGGAAGTTTATGTAAATTATAGCAACTGGCTGTGCCATAAATTTGCAGGTAAAACATCACCTAACATACAGAATGAAAGAAATTAGAAAAAGATATGCTATATTATGCAGCATATCTACACATGCCAAGGCAGCTGCTCAGAATCAAATTCTTTCAGAAAAGGTATTTTGCTTTTTCTGTTTCTATAGGGTGTGCACTGAGAAGGACCAGCTTTAAGGACGGCTGATAGCACACCATTGCACATAAGCCTCTCTTCCCTGTAATACAGATAGAAAAAAAAGAATGTAGAGGACTAAACAGATGTGAAAACTGGTCCATAGCTAAAAATGTGCAAAACAGCAGTAGCATTGTGCTCCTAGGAAAGACTTTTCAGAACTCTTAGTCAGAGGTCTGAGCCACAGCAATATCATTAAAACAAGATATTAAAACAGAATTATATGTTAACAAGGGGTAAAAATCAAAAGTTTGCTAAACAAACCTGAGAACTTTGATTTCCAGCCAGGCTGAGATAAGCTACCCTATATAGCAGAAAGGAGGAGGAAAAACTCCACTATGATAGGCATTTTTTAAGCAGAGGAAATCCATTTGGATGTTAACATTTTGCTACCTCCTGCGTTGAGCTAACGGAACCGGTTTTGTGTGCATTGGAGAAGGGAGGAGGAAGAGGGAGTGTAAACTGAATTGATGAAATTATCTGGGTAAAAAAAAAAAAAAAAGAGGGAATATGAGGAGGAGATCTGTCTGAAACCTAGTTCATTTCACTAATAAAAGCTGAGGGCTGCATTGCACTGGCATAATCAGGGAGGTGATGAAGGGTGTGGCAGAAACCTCTTAAACCAGTTTTGCCACTGAAGAAAACATTCATTAGGTTGATCCTCACACAGCACCAGTAAGGGTGGTTTAAACTTCAGATGAGATGATCTAGTATGGTGCTATTCCAGCTCCCTTCAATAATAATATATCGCTCAGACCTCATCAGAATAAAAGTAGTAAAAATATATTTAAACAATTAAATTAACCATGAGCATTAGATCTGCTCCATAACAATTTTTCACCTAATCACTTTCAGAATAGAATTGGTTTGTTTTGCCCATTTCTGGTGTCACAGGATTTCTTAAAAAAAAGAAAGAGATATTCCAACACACTGATTTGCATCTTCTACTAATGGTACATGGTCTCAATTCCTTCTGAGACTGTCCTTTGCTGCCATTATCAAAGCTGAAGACTGCTAATTCCTCCAAATCAATGTCCTAGGTAGGCTTGGAGTTGCCTTGGAAAGGACCAGATTCATATAATCATCTCACAAATGTCACCTGCTGCACCAAGAAAGGCTGAAATGGCTTTGAAAATAGTCAGTTTAGTAATAAGGCTATATCAGTAATTTGGCTGGCTGTCAGCAACATCTGAACCCAAGAAACAAGCCAATAGCATGGAAATATTGGCTTCTACGTTCAAAGCCAGTTTCAAAATCAGTTTCTACCAGAACAGCTATACCTCGGGACATTTATATCTTGCAAAGCATATAAAGTTTGCCACATCTGTTCCTGCACAGTGAATAGGGGAATCTAATTATCGTAGAACAATTTAAAAAAAAAAAAAAAAAAAAAAAAAGAATATAACTTGGCAATACTTGAGTCAGGCCCCACAAACTCAGGCTTCACCTGTCTCATGCTCCAGTACAAAAGAAAACAATTAATAATATAGTTGGAATGCAAACAGGATAAGAGAAGCCGTAAATTAGGGAATAGTCCTTGGGTATGAACTAGAAAAGACACAAAGTTTGAGGCAACCTGATAAAGGAAGGCCCAACATGCCAACAAGCCTGGGACCATCTGGGCAGGATGGATAACAAGGTTGCTGAGCTTGCAAAACAGAGATAATGAAGAAGAGGTCACCCAACTCTGTACACTGAAGAAGAGGAGAAAGAGGAAGATTTGAGGAGGACGACCCCTGACGACCACCTGAGAAAGAAACTGCGCAGGCGTATCAGGACATTAGCATATATTCAGGAGTTCCCGGAATAATAATGAATATGTATTAAATTTATTGGAAACCTAATGACTATGTAAACTCTTTTGTAATATAAATCACGAACAATTTGTTTCTCGTCGAGACGCACGTTCGTGGAAATATCCCGGTGCGACTCCCAGCGCTGCAATAAAGGATACCTGCTTAATAGTCACATTGGCTATTGAGTGAATTTTCTTTGATTCAGATTACCAGAACAGCTATACCTCGGGACATTTATATCTTGCAAAGCATATAAAGTTTGCCACATCCATTCCTGCACAGGAAGCAGTATTTCACCTGCCCAAAGAAAGCAAACTAGAAACTGCATTCACAGATACTGGGAAAAAAAGAGATGCTGATGAATGAAACTGCAGGAAATATTTGTATGAGGACAAGGGATACTTCCACACTGCTTATGTGAATACATTGAGAGAAACAGCTTGCTTTATGGTCTTATATTTGGTATTGTTTAAACTGCCCTAGGATTTGTACCAGTGCTGGCAAAACACTGATGTTCAGGTCTTGTTCTGACTAATATTTAGGTCAGCCTAAATAACCGGTGTGACAGTAAATATAGCTACATAGTGACATGTAACAAACACATCCACATTCAGAAAGCATGGCAACTGTTAATCAAAAATAGATAAATGCATAAACCCAGCATCTCATGTGGGTAGCAGAAGGAGTAATGATTCCAATTTCCTACTGAGGGCTGCCGAGCTCTCTGAAAAGTTATCCCTTTTTCTGCAATAAGCTCAATCCCAACTCCATGCCTTCTCTGGGAGTCCCACATGAAGAGACAGTAAAAGCTCTTACTGACCTGGACCTATGCACTGGGTGGCAATTCAGGTGGAAAATAACTTCTATAGAAATAAAATAAATAATTACCCATATAAAAATACATTAAAAATTCAGTATTTAACAAATACTTTGTGTATATGATATTATTTTAAATAAATGTAATAAGCATGCAGAACTTAATACATAAATCAGTATTTAAACCTAAACTGAAACTCATATGAAAGTATTTCATATATCCCACAATAAATATCACTACTGTTTATATTCTTTTCAGCTATTGTATACTTATTGTGCTACCAAAACAGAATAAAAATATTTCCTTGCCCTCAAAACGTACAACTTCACTATAAAATATAAGGCAGCCAGTGAATGCGAACAGAAGGGTGGAAAAGAATGAGAAGATACTGGGCAATGCACGACACAAGAGCATCCATATGCCACCTGCATCATCGCTACTTAACCTACCCTTTCAGGTATTTATATACATTGATGAGCTCCTTCCTCCCAGAGCCTTCTCTTCTCCAGGCTCTCCCACCCCTCATAGGACAGATCCCTTCAGCATCTCAGTAGCACTTTGCTGGACTCTCTCCAGTAGCTCCATATCTTTTTTTGTACTGGGGAGCCCAGACCTGGACTCAGCACTCCAGCTGTGGCCTCATCAGCACTGAATAGAGGGGAAGGATCACCTCTCTCGACCTGCTGGCAACTCTCCTAACGCAGCCCAAGATACCATTAGCCCTCTTTGCCGCTGCGGCATGTTCCTGGCTCTCCTTCGCCATTAATTATGCAAGGAAAATTCAAAGTGCATTAGGCCTTTCTAGATGAGTTTACCAATTGGAACTGGAATAAAACCATACATTGTGTATCTATGTATTTTCTTAATTATAGAAAAATTACAGTACCATTTCTTTATAACAAGAACTCCTGTATCTCTTTTGCTATTATAAGTCCACTTACAATTTTCTAGAGCAATACATGCTTCTGCAGCTTAGCAGTCCTGGGAACTCCCAAGTTCCAAAAAACATTTTATCATTCCAAAATTATGGCACAGAAATCCTTACATTATTCATGTTTACCATTAACCCATTTCTGTGATCTCCAAGGAATATTTTTTTCTTTCCAGCTAGGAAATGTGTTACGATGGTTGTTACCTTTGTTCCAACCTAGCTGCTGATGCTGGAGAATTGTCTGTTCGAGGCAAAATTTCTGTACCCTGTACTATTTTAGGGTTGCTGTGCACCTTTATATATGAACGTGAGATATAGGAGGTGGGAATATTGACACTGTGGCCTGGGCATGTCTTTCCAATTCCATTTTTTTTTTCTGTACCAATTATGTAGCAGGAGGAACTGTTGTTACCTTAAATATTCAGGACAAATTACAATAAATCACAAATAACCTTTTCCTTCTTCAAATTCTGACATACTTTCATATGAATTATGAGTATTTTCTCTCATGTAGAGATTAAAATATAGATATGTCTTTTCAAACTAGGAAAAAAACATGTTCTTGAAGATGGTGAAAAATAGCTTTGCTCCACCTGTGAGTTAGCTGCTCTCGTGATCCACAAACACTAATATAAAAATGCATGTTAAAAACATTTTTCAATCAAATTTGAGTGACAAAACATAAAGCAGTACAAGTACCCTGCTGTCATTTCAATCAACAAGAGAAGAGCTGGAGTCAATGCAGGGGGACCCCTGGAAATTATATATTTATAGATGGCAATTTTCCATTTTATAAATGTGATCATTTTTTATACTCTTCATGTCCCACAGAGGTAGTGGGAGAAATTACAAGACGTCACGATGAAGAAAATGTTTTTGGGTTGTTGGGCTTGTCAGCAAACCCAATCCTTTAAAACATGAAAATAGTTTGGTTGCAATAGGAGCTGAGATTTTATTCTAAAAATCTCATCTGAATGTAATGAAAAAAAGCCACATTTGATGACATTACTTAAAGGATCATGTATCTGCCAATTCCTGCCCAGAACCAATTATTTTGACTATTGGAATGTAAAGTATAGCAACAGAAAAATAAATGAAAAAAAACAAAGAAAGAAGAAAAATAATTGCATAGTCACCTTGTTTACATCAGTATTACAGCACTGTAAATGTGGATCCATAGAATGGAATAGTTGATAGCACAGACCTAAATTCATCGTTACATTTAGGGAAGCCAGGGTTTACTTCAGATTTGTTCTATTCTGTTTGCAAAGACTGGATGCCCAGTAACAGCTGAGGCATGCTTCCCTGCTCTCCACAAGTGCCTGTTTCAGGTTGTTCAACTGAAAAGAAGTCCAGTGTGCACACTCCAAAACTGCTCTGCAAGTGTGAACCAAAAGTGGGAAGTGGGAGTGATCTGGAGCTTTGTTTCAGCAGTGCACTCTTGATCTGAACCAAAACACTACCATGGGGCCAAGAAATCTGGCAGACTTCAGCTGCCTTCCGAGTTTGAAATTGAAGTCAACAGCACTTCTCTAGCATCAGCTACCGCACTTGTGTTCAGCAGGGCTATGTCAGAGTGCCTTAAAAGCACAGTTCCCCATACATGAAATGTTTCTACTTCTCTGATGGGCTCCACATTTTTTGTAGGAAAGACTTTCACTTGTAGTTTCTGAATTGCCATCATGACTCAATAAGATGAACAACAACAGTCTGTGAGGCTACCTGAACCACAGGTCGCTCAAGAGCATACAAGGATGCTCCATGAAGTGAAGGGAAACTAGATATAACTCTGGGCCAAACTAAACAAATGCTAATATTTTCTAATTCTGACCCAGATATTCTACGCTTCCTTTCATGAGAAAGTTCACCCATATCTGGGAAGTTCACCCATGTCTCGCTCACATCACCATGCAAGGCAATGCACGCATACTAGATGCAAAGACTACAGTCTGATGGGCATCCTGAACGCCTAGCAAGCAGTAACATTTTGACCACTTACAGTGACTGCTGTTTTAGACAGTATTCACCCATAGATACTATCTAATGAAGTGATAAACATTACAACTGTATAGCAGTGATGCTAATGGTGAAGTCATTCCCATACCAGCAATTAAGATCCATATGGACAGGGTTATAAGGAAGTGCTCAGTACAGATACTGCAGAGTAGAAGGATGTGCTGTACTAAAGCAGCACAACAGTAGATGAAATCCACTGCACAGGAACTAAATGCAGACAAAAGAGTAAGTACAGAAATTAGTATGTCCCTCCCACATCTGAGACGATTATTAGCAAGCGTTTGGTGCATTACCATCTCTTCTCAACAAAAGTATTGGAAAGAAATACAACTCAAAAGATAATAATGTTAAGTGGAAAACGATAGCATTCTTTCACACCACCACCGACACCAGATCTTGCTAATCCTGCCTGGATACATTATGCATGAGTAAAGCAGACACAACCAACCCAAGGGAACTGTTCGACCCTTCCAGCAGAGTCTTCACAAGACCGTGCATTGCTCGCCACCAAAAAGGGACCTACCATGTGTGAGACAAAGGTAGGAGGACTCCAGGTGAGGCACATACTCCATTCCAGGGCTAGTAAACATGCCTTTAGAAAGGACACACTCTACAGGAAGAGCTCGGGTTCTCCAGGCACTCAGATGGCAAAGTTTTCCCACTTATCCTTCAAGAGCAGATTTTTCAAACCCTAGCTGTAAGCTACAGAGCTTCTTGTCAAACTATCCATTGAGAAACTCCTTTTTGTTGTGACATGCTAAACCTTCAGTCTGACATGAGGTTTGTGTGGGCTGGACCTGTGCTCCCAGAGAGCCCTGACAGCTTCAGTCATGTTTGTTGAAGGGACATGCCATTAAAGACTTCATGCCCTCTGTGTGCTTCACACCATGTTCAAGGCAGGAGCAAAGATGAAATACGTGAGTGCATCCAGCAGACAGAGGTCTGAACCTCTGTGGCAAAGCATTCAAGCTTTACTTCTATCATAGATGACAGCCAAGAGATATGCATGCATTTCTGGGTTTGCTGTTTGCGTTTGGTTTACTGTTGTTCTTTAAAGTTAACAGCACCATTTTTTTAAACCCAAAGTCTTTATACTAGAAATTGGCTCCTCTTAGTGTTATCCTGGATTTAAGACCCTATAAGGGTTAAACTGCAATCAAATCAGGATCCATCTGGTGTTGGGATTTCCCCCACACACACCCTCTCAAGAACAGTACATCTCTAGAAATACCTATCCAAAACATGAACATCATATCTTTAGATCTGCCTCTAGCAAAGATTTCGCATAAGAAACCTGTATCTTCTTTCAACAGTTATTTTCCCTGTTATCTCAGATTCATTTTTCAATGGAGGAAAAAAAATTGAAAATGACAAAAGTCTGCTGAACAAAACCCAACCAACAGGTCAAAAGCAAGGTGAGACTTCCTGAGGGCTCCTCTGAGAATTCAGCCAGGAAAATTCCAATTATTCTTTTATTGGTTTACTTGCCTGCTAGGCAACAGATGGTCAAAAATCTGTATCAAAGTAGGGGCCCTACCAACAGACTACTTTAGTATGAATGTTTCCTGATGGCACAAACTCTGTAAGTCTCAAACTTAAACTTGATAAAAGAGAAATATGAATGAGCTTTATTAGGAAAGCTTTACTTGTAGTCCTCAGAAATGTTAGAAAACAAGACGAGGTTTTATGCTGGTCTTTTGTTAAGGGGTTTTGTACTGTTATGTTCGGCACCACATGTACAGCAGCATTCCCACAATAATGGATTTTTAAAGGCACTGATCACCAAGATTAACATGCAATCAGAGGAACATGTTCATTAAAAACCTTCTTAGGAGCTTCAACACCAACTTCAAGGTATTGAAAGGGGTAGAAGCCTTTCTGCAGTTCTTCCTGGGACTGAGATTCTGAAATACTCAAAGTAGGAAAAAAATTAAAAAAATAAAATCTTAACATGGACAATGTTTTGACAGAGAGACCAGGAAAGAGAAAATGACATTATTGACTAGATTCAGCCAATAGCTTGTCCATGATAGTGATCTTCCCATCTGTCATGCTTGGTAAAAAGTGTGATGAGACTTCCACCTTGACTGCAGCATAACAGTGATGTTCTTACACAACAGCAATGCTTCCAGATTTTGTCTGCAGATATGGCAGTCTGCACCTATGGAAAAACTTGTTTTAGCAGCTAAGACACATTTAGCATCTAACTGGCAGCGAAGCTGAGAGGATACACACTTTCTGAAGAGACAGGTAGAAGATGGAGCTTTTTCTTTCCAGAAAAGATCTGGAACCATGGTTTGATTTCATGCTGCAACTTTCTCTTTCCCCACTCCCTCTAATTTTCCTGTAACAGGTTTTAAAGTTCTATCAATTACTTCTGCCTTCACCACTAGAAAGATCTTGTTTATGCATGGTATACCACAGGGATGTGCCAGCTGCTGCTGCTGAGCCCAGCACCTATGCAGTATGACACTCTGCTTGAAGCCTGGTGCAGTTTACCGGGAAGAGGTTTCTAAAAATTGGTAATTTGCACCTGTTACTATTCAAATGCACCTTGGGATGTGTCAAAAGCTTTGAATGTGTTGCAGTGGCACTTACTGCAGTGTTTTAATCATGTATCCAATTAGTGAAGAATACCTATCTAGCCTTGCTAAGTTATCATTTCTTGCACTAAAATGAGCCACAGTTGTTCTTCCTACCATCTGGGAATAAAAAGAAACAACCAGCTGCAAATTAGTATGCTTCCCACCTCCACTTCTGAAACAAAAATTGCTTTATTGCACCATCAGAAAGAACAGAGCATGAAAACAGTGAGTGAAACTGGTATTGTGGGCAGTAAGGAATTATCACATAATATTAAAAAATTAGGCTGTTTCATGCTGTGGAGTTAAAATCAAATCTGTGAGCAGCATCTTTGCATTAAAATGCAACCTCACATGGAAGAAAGTGTTATCTACTAGATACAGCAGAGGAATAGGAATTTATACTTCTAATCTTGTTATTGATTCAACATGTGGAACTCAGGGAAATTACTACCATCAGCTCCCTTGTTTGGCAGAGGAAGACACGTAGTCCTTATCTATCTTGATTTACATATGAAATATTGAAGTATCTTACAATCAGACATCATAATGCATTTGCATACAAATAAATCCTATATCTGTCTTCTGTTTTAATAGCTATTGCGCAGAAATATGAAGAATTCAACAGCACACAAAGCAAAACAGAAGCAAATAAATTTAAAACAAATAGCAAAAATCACTAAAGCAACTAAGAAAACCACACTGAACTGAAGTGCATCAGTCTCCACTCTTACACATGGCATATTCCATCTGGAATATTAATTTCTAACTTAAAATTAATAATTAAGAGACCATATTTACAGAAGGGCCAAAGTGCGATACTTTTTCAGATGAGATGATTTGTTCTAAACTCTAAATCATAGTCCTAAATATGATGGTACTCTGCCATCTGAATATAGCCTAGCTGAATATACACACAGTTTCATGCTCAAAATACAACATTAATTTGCAAGGCCCAATGGGGAAATACTTCAACTGTTTCGAGAACTAGTTTACTGAACCATAAGCAAATTTTACAAATACATTAGTCCCATAGAATCATTCACATGTTTAGGACATCCTGCAGAGCGAACACTAATTGTGGGAACCATAAATTTGATTAGTTACACTGGAATCAGGATACCCAGGATAATCACAACTGTATGTCCTAACAATAAATAAAGGGAAAGGAAAAGAACAGCATTGTAAGTTGCACATACTATTTATGTTCACTAGAGGATGAAATGTAGATGGTTTTGCCTATCTAGAAGTTATTTAGAAATAAATAGTGATGTAGCATTTAGAAAGGCAAGCTACAGATACAAGACATTTAGCCAGAAGTGTAAAGATGCAGACTGAGCAACTTAAATGCTCTGTGGTTTTCAAACACTATAGTGTCTGTTTATATAAATGGCAATTTACTTTAAAACTGTGAACCTCTCTTCAGTTAGAGAAATGTCTCTTGGTGGGATATTTGACGTTTCCAGAAATTCTTACAACTATAGGATGATCTTCCTAGTGAAAAAGGCTGGATCAATGCAATCTGTGACTCTCTAAGGAAAGTGGGATGCCTCTCAGACATCAGTATAAAGGGAGGGGGAATGTAAAATGGTCAGTAATTCCAAAATAAAGGCCTAGCATTGAAGAGCTTGGGCAGCAATGCGTAAATTGATAGTTAACACATCTTTTCAAGGCAGGAATTTCTTTGCACGTGTCTGGCTCTATGAATGCATCCAGTTTCTTGTAATTGTCAATAATCAGAATTTGTAAACTAGTTACGGTAACCAAACACAACAGTATGACTACATTACTTCCTCACTAGTTTCAAAGACTATACAATTTATCACATAACACTAGTTACCCAGTGAGAAAAAAATAGAGTTCCCCTTGAGATACATGTACTTGAGGTATACCAGATAGAAATATTGTAGCTGTGGCATCTGTATTAACAAAGAGGAGTCCTGTTATGTACTTTCAACTTTGCTAGCTGTCATTTTAATCCTGCTTGAAATAATGCTCCTTTACGAGGGGCAGCCGGCAATTGTCAGATACATTATTGTTAGAACTGTCAGATACATTATTGTCAGAAACACGTTCTTAGGTTGCCAGCTCCTTTCTTAGATCTTTTGTTAATTTGGCCCTACATTTTTGATTCTTTCTGTGCTTTTACCAAGTTGTTACATGAAAATCTAATCTAATCCCAGAGTTATTGCTGAGAAAGAAGATTCTTTTCTCCAGGTGGGTCTACCCCCTCTTGCATTGGTTGTAGTTTACCTGACTGCAATAACTCGGAGCAAACTCATCCAGCAGAAAGTGAGTATGTTTCTTCCAGTCTGATTAACTGACTTGGCTTACTGTTGTGGTCCAGTAGGCAATAGTCCTAGCACAGGGAATAAGATTGGACCATAGGGTGGGAATCAGGAGTCCAAGAATCAACCTTCCGCTGGCAGAGCGGTTAAGTAGGCTCAGCCCATTTTGTTTTACATCACCCTGAGCAAACATTTTACTAGGTATAAGGAAAAGCAACCAGTAGACTAAAGCAGAGCAAACACTGCCTTCTTCCCACAAAGGCTACTCACACATTTGGTAAATTATGTGGGCTGTATTATCAGATGTTTAGTTTGTTTTCTACACACAGTACACAAGTGAACAATTTCCTAGAAGGGAGTGGCAATATTTCTAGAGTGTCCATTGAAGGAAAGACACAGAAATGTGTATTGCATGCTTTGTTAAGAGTTTCTGTAAGTCCCTATTCAAGTAGCTGCAATTTCCTCTAATATTACTGAGTAGAAAAACTATTACTAAAGGAAAAGAAAAAAGAATATCCAATGCAAGGAAATGAAAGCATGCTGAAGTGCATCCACAGGATGGGAAATCAGCTCACTGTACAGGAATGCAGCCTAGCAGCGGGAGCTGAGAAGTGCAAGACAAAATTCACAGGCTCCTAATCTCAACCATACTAATGGCTCTTACATGATCTTTCACAACTGCTTTCCTCTTAGTCTTAGTTCATCTTTTTGCAAAATACATACGGAAATATCACTCTAATCTCACAAGATGCAGAACATAATAAAAGTGCTCTAATCAGAAAAGTAGTTCCTGGTACACATGCTTCAGGATCTACTCTTAAAAGGCAGTTCAGAAACATGAAAGATTATCGCCATCTCCCTCATGGCATCTAAGGACATGGTGTAATGCAAGGCTAAAACCTGGAACTCAAACTTCTGTTTGAGATGTTAAAAGATATGACTGAAAGATAAAGATTTATCTTTGCACTATAGGTAGGCATAACAACTCCAGTAATGAATTAAGGCAGGAGTTTGCCCTTAGATGTACTCTTTTCTTATCAACATGAATTGTTGATTCATGCAACGCAACATCATGTAGTGTTTATGGTTCTTTGCTTGCCCAACTGGAGTTACAGCAGTGGACCAGAAGCCAGGTCAGGGGCCTGGATTTCTCAACAGATGTGCAAATGCACATAGGTAAATTAAACAATCTCTTACCCTCACATGAGAGCGCTTCATTGCCAACTATTAACCATTCAAATGATTTACAGTGTTTTGCACTCATTTCTGTGCATCACTCTTAGAGCTTACAGTAGCTAGGACTTTCAAATAGTAACACAATGATATGTCTTTAAGCCTTAGTAATTTTTGCTATACTGCTGAGTCAGCATTCCAATACTAAGTAAAAATATAGCCATGAAAATAAGTAACAAGACATGCTGTGAAGTGTTTAAAATTTAATTGCCCATTACTAAATCATACAGCCTACAGCTCTCAAAACTCTACAAGAGATGGAAGTTCTACGGTTTGCTTTAGGGTTTTCTCATTTCCTTTAGGCTGTAGGCTTCAAACAGAAAGGTCTATGCCATTCTTGTACAGCACAGAGTTGGGTAAATAGCTACTTAAATAATACACAGAGTAAAGATTTCATTGCCTTCTTACAGTAATTTTAAATACAACAAGCAATTTTTAGGGCTCTTTTTCCCCTTTTATGAAGTGAGATGTATAGGATTGTACAATGAAGTCCAAGAGTTGAACATGCAAGCTACTTAATTTTTTAGCACATCTCTGAACATGTCGCTACTTTCCGATCACAAAGGGGTTTTTTTCACTACAGCTTTCTTTGAAGCCATATATAGTATGATCCCAGCCTACTGGGGAGGAGGTAAATTCAAAATCTTTGCCTTGCCTTTGCATTTAGTGACTGAAGTAACAAACCCCTTTTCAAACTATATTGTAAACAAAGAAGGATACCTACTCTAGCTTGCGTCTGGACTTTGGCATTACTACTGCACGTTGCGATGTCTAAGCCTGCCAATCACTTTTTAAAAGCTCAACTGAGTAAAATACGTGTTCAGTGTGCCATGTAGGTTTAAAATAACAAAGCAAGTAAAAGACCAAGTGTGACGTAAGAGACAATTCAGTACAGACTTTAAAACAAAACCATGCATAAACCCATTCCAGCCAGTGCTGCCATCATTTGAGGTCTTCTGAGGTATCACTTTTGCCTCTTAATGCTGAGAAATCTTCTCACATTTTGAAATAATTAAAGTTTTAGCATGTATTTAACCCTTGCGTGTAACAAAAAGGTAGAAGAACTTTCTGAAACTATAGTAAATTTTACAGTCTTTGTTGAGCTGGCTGCCTCCTTTTTCCTTGATGGAGGAGACCTTTTCCCTGCAAGTCTGTGCTCAGCTTAGCTTCGGGATACTCATGTGTCACCTTTAGGCACATTACTGCACTCCTGACAGAATTCCCAGTAGGCTTCATAGTTGTATAATTTTCTGTAGGGCAGACTATTTTTCTTTTGCCAACAGACCACGTATTGTCTGACTTTTAGTCTCACTGCATATTTCTATTTGAAAAGCCTGGTACACAGCTTTTACCAACATTGCAGGAAACACACTGAAGAAAATGGGTAACTTATTTGCTATTTTTTAATGGCATATAGCCATATCAACTAAATGCAGTGCCTTTACTGTAGACACTGAATAAAGAATATTTAACCTTTAAATAAAATATTTTCAGTAAAGTTGGGAAAATGATTCCTTTTACAGTCATTTCAGCATTCTACAACTAGCAATATCATACAGCCAGTACAACAAAGAGACTAGGTCCCAAAATCTAAGCACTGCCTGAAATGAATTTTCTTTTGCAAAAGCCAGAATTCTGAAGCTAGATTAATCTATCATTGAACTTCTGCTTAGGAAAAAAGAAAGAAAAAAAAAGAAAAAAGAAAAGAAGGGTACAATGTCTTAACTCTATCATTTCAATATCCAATTCTGGTCAGTCCCATGCCCCCCCCCAACCTATTCATATTTCTACTCTTAGAAACCATTTGTGAAGTAGCTACTATTAAAGAATGTAAGGATTTAAGGTTATTTAGCTGATTCAATTTAAACAGTCTTTAAATAATTGAAAGACACAGGAAGAGGTACTTAGATACTACATGTAGGATGAAATCCAGAGGTACATTTTAACCTTTTCATTTTAGCTTCTGGAGTTATTTTTAACAGCTTCAGAAAATACATTCAGCGTATGGAACATGAAATGCACGAGGAGCAAAAGAGATGACAAAACCCCATTCTCATGGTATCAGTTCTCTCAAAAGCTGCATTTGCAATAATATTAAAACATGCTTGAAAGCATTCTGTATAGAAGTTCTGGTTACTCCAGAAGTTTTCACTTTGCAGCAGAGGACAGTAAAAAGATGCAGAAAGCCTCTACTCCCTGTTAGCATAACAACAGTCTGGACTCACGACTTGGAGGAGAAAACTGCTGTTAAAGTTTCTACTGGTAAATAGTACGCAACTTTGTCAGAGGGCACAGCCTCACTGTCTCCACGCAAGCAGAGCGGTACTCAGAAGACGACTGGGCCGGCTTGTTCTGCTGGCAAAACCTGTTCCTCAGCCCAACCTTCTCTCTCAGCTGCTGCCAGGGAATACTGCCTAAGTGATCTCCTTGCTTCTGCATCTGCATTCCCCCAGTTCCTCAAGGATGCTGTGATACCTTCTGAAGCTGCTTAAGCTACTGGCACAGAATCAGTTTAGAGCACAGACTATGGTAATACCTAGGAAGCATCAGTTAGTAAACGTTTGGGGTCTGGTTACAGCTGGTGCACCACTTTGATCCATATGTGCTTTTCCTGCAAGGAAGTTTTCATACTCTGTTTTCAGAGATGAATGTGTATCTTTTTCTTTCCAGAGGAGAAAAAGTCTGTATGTTCTTGCAAAAGCCACTCTGATACTTTTCTGAAGTACAGACACTTGAAAAGCTTTGCTCCATTCATTCCTTTCAGTCCTGGTCTTAATGAGGACCACATTGTTGGTTTTTTCCTCATAAGAAATGCAATCTGTTTAAGGTTTCAGCTAGGTTCTTAAGTGAAAAAGCAAACTGACACATTTGTCCTAGGGTCTTCTGGGTCACCATCAGTAACTGCTCTAGGACTTCAGCTGAATTTTGTACAAATGTCATAACCTTCAAGCAGGTGAGGTCAGATCCAGAGAGACAGTAGGAATTCAGGTAGCTAATTCCCGAGAAACATTTTATTGCTATTCTTTAATCCTGAAGGCATCAAAACTCTCATAGGTATCCTAATTTTTCTTGAATTGCTAAAATTCCACTTCTGCCCATGCCAAGAAATATCCCGGTCTTCATATGAGTTAGCAGCTTGTGGCCTACTTTATAATTAACCTGGAGCAGTTGCTAAAGTAGACATTTCTCCATATATTATGATGTTCTTCTATTAAAAACTCCATAGATTATTGAAATGATGATGCAATGGGCCAAAGTGAAACAAAGAAAGAACAAAAGCCAGCCAACAAATAAATGAAAACAGGAGAAACTACAGATTTGAAAGAAGACTTATTTTAAATTGCATTCACATAAAAGTGAAAATCTTACTCAGCAATGGTCAGAAACGGCAGGATTTGATTGCTAAGTTTTAGAAGTCCTGCTCGGAAAGTGTACTGAACTTTTAGCTTCGGATTTGATTTGGAGACATCAGTAGAAGAGTAATAAAAATTCCAGCTTTGCAAAAGGATTACAAATAGAAACTTTTTAATGAAAGGCAATTTTTTTGAGATTACTTTCTTCCTTCCAACAAGGATGTAAATCTCACAGAACAAAATAAAGCCAGAGTAATAATTAGAAATAATAGTAGAGTAACAGGATGGCATGTAATCCGTCTATGACAAACAGCAAATAATTTCAACATAGCGAAATTAGGAAAAACCCAGAGAAACAGGAAAGTTAACATTTACAAAAAATGAGCCAATTAATAAGCCCAGGGTGGAACAGCATTAACTCAGTCCTGACCACAGCTGCGCTCTGTGTATCACACTAAGTTCAATGGACTGGTTTTGTTATTTTTTTTTTGTCTTTTTTTTTTTTTTTTTAATTTCAGCAGAGGAACAATGACCCTAGACCTGACATAGAAGGACTACAGAGGCAGCAATTGCAGTCTCTTCATCTGTGGAGAGTTGCTGGGCTGGCTCTCATCCTTGGGAATTTAGCAAGGCAGGTGGAACAGCAGGACACAGAAGTGACGACAGAGTTGGTAGGAGACACTCTGTCTGTCAGCAGCCAGCACTGCTCCAAACAATAATATGCTACTCCATGGCTTCTCTGATTTCTGCCAGGAGATGGTTTTTACTACTCATTGGCCTGTAAAGCATAAACATTGGATTAGAGCTACTCTTGCCACCCTTTGTTTCAGCAAGCACAAGCAGGAGCTTGGCACAGCTGATGGCTGTACTCATATGAGAAACCAGGAACTGCCACCCTGCATGGAACACAGAACAAGACAGACCCGGATTTCCTCTCCGCTACTGCCTACTTCAGTAGAGAAAACAAGAACTTTGTCCCTTTGTCCTGGACACACAAGAGATAATGCGACCAGTCTCCTGGCTGTAACTGTCATCTCTGGTAACTAAAGAGTGACTTGCGTCCTGAAGCAGAGAGCCTAATACCCTTCCCAAAATAGTTTATTATCATTAATTTTGACAAATACAGGTATTTTGGAGATATTCATACAAGAGATTTTTTGTTTCTGGTTTTTTTTTGTGGGTTTGCTTGTTGGTATTTTTTAAACTCCTTAAGTCCCTTCTCTTCTTGTTTTAAATTTGATGTCTATTTTATTTCATTGAACATTCCCATGTTTTTGTGTTGTAAGACAGGGAGACCAGAAGCATTCAATCTGCTGTCTCAGTATTAGTCCATACATATTCATCTTACCTCGTCTTACAGCTTCTCTAGATGGTAGTCTTTTTGTCTCCTCTTCCTAAAGACATCTAGAAAACCTTAGTTCAAATCCTTGTCCTGAGAATGGCATTAAAGCAGAACTCAAGTGAAACCTCCCACATCTCATGAGGCATCATCTTAACCCTGGGGCCAGACTAGAACATGACAGCAGCAAGTCTGGAGCTGTCCTATGGTGTATAAAATACAGGCATTTTCCCTGAGAGGAAAGCAGACACACAGGCAGACAGAATGAATCTTGAGTGTTTATGCTATGTAATCTGAGAGGTGGGATGCCTGGTTCCAGGACGGTCTACTGATCTATCTGGAAGGGGACAGCTGCGGGGACAGTAACTATGACTGACTACCCTGTCCCAGAACACCCTGTAGCTTTCAGTCACCCTCCTGGGGCTCAGTTTGAAATCCCTCCAGGCAAAGGAGGATAAAGAATGTGGTTTCTCACACCCCACGTCAGTGCCCAAACAGTTGGCCTATTGAATGTTATCCTTCTCCTCTGGCATCTTTCTCAACCTACCTCTTCATTTCCTTTGCTTTTCTTAGAAGCACTCCAGGATAAAAACCACTCTGTTGCAGAACACAGCACAACCTCGCTTTCTCTCCAAGATAATCCCCAGCAAATTACCTTTTCCTGTAGATGTGTTGCTAAGTAATAAACAACTCTTAAAAGAGAAACAAAGTTCCTTCCCAAAGTTTGGCATACCCACCCTGGTGAATAGCTGCAATTTATCACACATATTTAAATGATCTATGAGTGCTCCAGTCAGAGCAGTAGTACAATGAAGCTTCAGTTTTCTGCTGGAGTCAGAGGTGACTACCAGAGAGACTGATCTGAGTTTAAACCATCACAAAGTTTGTACATTTCATACAAGAGGCAACAGAGAATCTTATGTCAGGTCTCTAGACATACATTTGGTATGAATTATGAAATGTATTTATTTGGTGTGTATTAATGAGCTAATACAGGCATCCTCTGGGACACAGGCCACATATTCTCATGCCAGCAAAATAAAATATGCATTTTACATTAAATTCAAGTATGGGCCAAAAAATTTTGCTCCCTTAAAGCCTCTGTGAACTATCCTCTTTCTAATAAAGCTAAATTTACACTCTTCCATAAGGTACGAAAGACCCAAGCAGCCTCTTCCACCCAAGGGCTCTATTGTAACAGCATATGAATCTTACAACGGAGCATTACAAAGACATCATGATGCTTTCATGGCATGCCCTAATCTTCCATGGATTTGTTAAGATCTGTACTGCACTACACATGCATTGGATGTGAGGTCTGTTCCCCTGGAGGGGGAAGAAGAGAGAGAAAGACCATTTCTAGACAGAAGAACATGGAGAAAATTATGGAGACTGACAGGTTTCTCTCTCCCTGGTCTCTTCATATGGACTGCACCTTCTTTTGCAGTACCTCCACTGAACCCAGCACAAGCTCCCAGCCTCTTATCTTTCGTAAAGGCATAGTTTAGTTTCTCTTGCAAATCATCAGTAGTAATGCTTATGAGAATCAGACCTAACAGAGAACGCCCTTATGAATCAAATTATATATGCATTAATACTAACTCTTCATACTGCTTGCCAGTAAGACACTTAAGCTATTTAACTTGAATGCAAAACTTTCCCTGAAAGCCATAGTTTCTTTACTAGTCCTTCAACCAAGCAGTCTTACGGTAACAGCCACTGTCAGCATTTAGCTACAACTACTGTTCCTTATTATCTTCAGAATACAGAAAGCAGAAACGTGAATTCAGTACATCACAGACCTTGGGTGTCACTCCTTGCCATGCAGTATAATACACCCATCCTTGGCACCAACACTGAAACCGGTACAGGCTAAATTCCAGAGAAGATGCTGATATGCACTAACCACCTTGCAGACAACCATGTTATGGGCTTCAGAAGCAGCTGAATACTAACAGCCCTCTCCTCTCTTCTCTTACTGTCTTGACTCCTGTGGCTCAAATGAGAGTCCAGCCTGATTTTAACCAAAAAAAAATAAAAATGTGCATTGCCATCACTGAAGATGCAACTTCTCCTCACCTTTCCTCTGCAAATCCCTAGATCAGGACAAGGCTATCCTAGCTTCCTTGTAATGCATATCTTGCAGACTGTATCACAACAGAGAAGGATCCACAGAAGTTCTTTCTCAGCATCCCTCTGGTATCCAAATGGGTATGAATTATAAAATGAAACCTACAGTCATGTTTGTGATGGAGGCAAAAATACTCAAAGCTGGACAGTCAGAATAAGACTTATGGTCCTTCTGCTAAAAGGCCATGGAATATCCTTACTCTGAGAAGACCTTTTCCAGAAACAAATGTAAAAACACAGGCCCTAAGTTCCTCAATTGGCATCTTCTTTCCTTCAACAAACAGAAGCCACCTTACTTTTCATATCTTGCAATACAACCAATAGCAATTTATTTTTTTACTCCATTCTGCCTACAGTTCACATAGTGCAGCATTCCCATATCGCACCAAAACAAGATAAGATCTTAAAGCCTAACAGCATGCCAAAAACAGTGAGAACACATAACCTGAGAGAGAGTGCAAAAAATTACTTCATTTTTATTGTTAGAAATAAAACACATATTCTTACAGATGGCCTCACAACAAAGCCAACCAGAAACAACTGCTTCAGCAAGATCTTTCATGACATCTAGCACTGAGACAAGCGATGACCATAGATGTTCGTAAGGTCATAATTACAGAGTTTCCAAGACAGATGCTATTTAAATGCACACAGTTGTATATTCTCAGTGTTTATGTTGTCAGTGATTAATGACCAAATTGCTTCCTCTTGCACACTACTCATATGGCAATCTGTATGACTGCTTAAGTTGCATAGGGAGGAATAAAGTTGCTAGAAGAGAAACTTGCTGCCAGTCACTGCTATAATCTGCTGCAGCCTCGCCCCCAGTTCATTTCATTGCCCTTTGTTTGCCCGTCCTTCAAGCAGCTTGTGACAGTCCTGTGACAGTCCATGTGTGCAGTAATATGAAATGCTTTCAAGAAACAATTTGTTTTACAGTGTTTATTCAGCAAACTCCCTCCATTGAAGAATTTTTCCAAATTCTTAACTGGCTTTATGATTTTCTTCAAAAATTTTCTCTAGTTAGTGAGAAGCCAAAGAATATAATAAGGATGGGATGGAACAAGAATTGCAGTTGGGAATGCTAAAATTAAATGCTTTCCTCATATAGAAAACTAAAAGGCTGTGAAATAAGCCTTGTCCTCTGTACAAGGGGTAGGTGTGCATTTATTTACATGATGAATCACAAATTCAGTCAGCTGAACATAATTGCTCTCTGCAATTTCATTTCACTTATCCTAGCACAGAAGCAATCCTCAGCTGGTACCATTAGTACCAGGGTTCTCTTTTCTGTATATGTCCTTGCTGTACTCGGGAAAGAGAGGGTATTTCAGGTGTACAGTTTGTAACAATAGAGAATTTTCCGAATGTTCAAACACTTCCAAGCAGCTGTTTGAGATGGCCAGGCAGGTTCTGCTTCTTGCTTGTCTTTCATTTTAATGATCATTTCACAAGACTTGGAAGATTTCTTGCACAAGTGCAGAGTAAATTGGGGGTGGGGGGGATGTAGCTTACCAGAAACCTATGTGCTCTGGGAAGAATTTGAGCAAGTGTTGGACATACTATAGTGGTCTGGATTTATACTTCTTTACTTGTACAAGTTCTCATTTATATTAAATAGGACATAAGTAAAGCTAAAGGTCACTGCATAAAACAAGAAACAGATGGATTTTGTTAAAAGGGGCTCAACCCAAAGAACTACTGGACATAGAAGGAAGTACCATCATTTGATGTCTGGTCTATTATGCCAACGATGACTAGCTGAACTTCAGTTTCTGAAATTCAGAGAAATAATGATAATGCACACATTTCAGACCTCTGTGTTTTCTAAGTGTATGCCATTTAAGTGGAGTTTTCTAAAAGGTTTTCAATTTGAACAATGGTACTTTGTGTTTCCAATACTATCCTTGTAGGGCCTCTATGATCAAATCAGCTAAACATGCAGTACCAGGTTATGCCTTGCCCTTAACCAGATGTGCAGTGGGAAAGAGATCTGTGCCTGAACTGTACTACCAAATCCAAACGTCCTGTAGGTATGTCTTAGTAGGCGGTACTAAAGTGTTACCAACTCAGTCCTATCCCCACTGTCCTGATTGTGAACATTTTTGATTGATTCATCTCTGAAATCAATATTGCCAGATTTAAAAATAACAAGTGCAGGGATTGTGGATTAGATTTTTGTTTGATCAAAGAAAAAAAAAGTTACTTACACTACACTATATAAGAACACATAGAAAAGCAGGGCCTTTTTAAATATCTTTTTTGAAAGTGTGGGTTGTTATTGTATAGAAAACATAATTTGAATATTGAAATAGCTCTTGGACAAAGTAATTTACATTTTATAGTACCAGAAAGTGCATTTAATTAGGAATGGAAACTGACATCATAAGGTCAATTTGGCACCTTAAGTTTAAAGTACTTTATGGTTTTACTGGGGGGGTGGAAAGTGCTGAAGTACTATCACAATTCCAAGCTTTTCTCACCACTATTATGACTATCCATTGATTAAAGCTTAGGTACTTATTCACTGCAAGCATATAACTGTCACAAGCATGTCACTTTATCTGTTCTTATGAGCTCTTAACTTCAGTTGTTAAGATGGGGTGGGTGGGTGGGTGGATGTGTTACAGGGACACCCATAACCCTATTTTACTTTAAAAAAAAAACAACAACAAAACAACTCCTTATGACAAGCAGACAACCTGATCTGTATACTCAATGACAACTGCTTTTAGGACAAGCATTGCCTGTTTGAAATCAGTCAGGAAGTACCAAAATAAGATCAAGTAAGTAAATTATTAAATGTCACTATTGGTATCAGCTGATTATATTTCTCATTATAGAAAGAGTGCTCTCTGGGAGTAGAGGAAGGTAGAGGTAAGTATTGCATCTTTTATAGTAGTATCAATGTACTGCCAAGGCCTCTGGTTGGACTAATTTTAGGGTGATTTTTAAAAAATCTTTTCTTATTCAAGAAGCCTTTGTTACTTATTTCAGTGAGCCACATTCAAATCAGCACAGCTCAGCTCCCCAGCACAAATGCCTGCACTCATCCTTTACAAGAAGGCTGCCCACTACAATCTTACGTGAAACACGACTGTTGTAAAAATAAGTGCTTATAAAAACTACGGCCAAAGGAACGTTTCCTCGACCTTTTCAAAATACCAATGAAAATTGCTATTGGGAAGCAAATTAGCGTTATTTTTCAGTCTTCTACATGCATGTATTGGGCTGAAATTGAAGGTAAAATATAAAACTGAAGTTTAACTTCATTATTATACTCAGGTTAGCAGTTCTCCCCCCCCCCCAATTCAGACTGAAAAGAATGCAAAGGAGACCAAGAGCTTAAGGAGACACCCCTAAAAGCATTTAAAGGTTAAAAAAAAAAAGGGGGGGGAGAGAGAGAGAGATGGCCACCTCGCCGGCTTTTCAAAAGCACCAAAATTTTTAAGGGGGGCGGGAGTTGGCAATCTGGCTTTTAATAGGAAATAGGGTGGGCTTAAAATACAGGTGAGGCATCTTACATAAAATATTCCTCTCACACAAGAGAGTTTGAGAAGTAACGATCACTCCGGAGCCCAAGCGCCGCCGCACCCCCCCCCCCCCCCCCCCCCCACGCCCGGGGACGCGGGACTGGTGCGGGGCCGGTCGGCCCCGCACCAGCCCCGCGTCCCCGGGCGTAGGGGGGAGGAGGGGGTTGGCAGGCCCCAGTCCCCCCTACCCACAGGCCCTGCTGCTCCCACGCTGCAGGGAAGGCAGCCCCACATCAACCCTTCCACCTCCACGGCTGCCCTGAGGGGGTCCGG
Source organism: Balearica regulorum gibbericeps (assembly GCF_011004875.1). NCBI lineage: Eukaryota > Metazoa > Chordata > Aves > Gruiformes > Gruidae > Balearica > Balearica regulorum. Next base: position 82,658,453 of record NC_046186.1, on the reverse strand, counting down.
GCCTCCCCGGAAGGCCTCCGGCGGCGGGTGAGCTGCCGTTCCCTTACCCGTGGTGGAGAGGACGGTGCTGGCGAAGAAAAGGGAGGAGGTGAAGTCCCAGTTCCAGTTGCCCGAAGCGTTGCTGAGCACCGAGACGCCGTAGTTGCTGGCCTCCAGTACCCGCATCAGGAACTGCTCCAGCTGCTGCTCCGAGAGGCAGGCGTGCTCCTCCAGGAAGCGCTGCTTCAGCTTGCCCAGCTCCTGGCGCAGCAGGTCCTCGTAGGGCAGCTCCACCGAGGAGAAGACCACGGCGCCGAACACCAGGTACAGCAGGTAACCCAGCACCAGCAGAGCGAAGCACCAAGCCGACCGGTGCTGCTCCACCAGCCGCACGCAGGAGCTACCCGCAAGTGACTGCAACATCTTCCCGAACCGGGGCCGGCTGCGCCCCGGGCCGGACCGCCGAAGGGGAGCGAGGGGTTGAGGGGAAAGGGGAGGGGGAGAAAAGCACGGCCGATGCGGCCGCCGCCTGCCCTCCCTGTGGCCGCTGACTTTGAAGGCGCGGAGCGGCGGTGATGTGGCGCTCACGTGGCCGCGGCGCAGGTACCGCGGCTGAGGGACGGCCTGCTGCCGCCAACCGCCCGCCCGGCCCGGCCCCGCCGCCTCACCCACCTCACGCCTTTGCTGCCGATTAAAAAGGCGGTTTTCTCTCTTTTTTTTGTTTCGTGGCCGCAGCTAACGTTCGGTAAAGCCGACCGAGAGCCTCCGTTCTTTGTGGCGGGGTGGTGTGCGGCCGGGCGCCGCGCGGAGATTTCTTCCTCTTGTCACACAAAAGTGACCGGAGATTTCCTCGCCTCGCTGACCCCCCATCCAGTGAGAAACCCCCAAAGCAGCAATTCCTTCCACTAGGTTTGGGGGTTTCGGTGGGGTTTTTTGGTGTTTGGTTTTGGTTTTTTGTTTTGGGTTTTTTTTTTTTTTTGGGGGGGGGTGTCGTATTTCAAAAGGTGCTGGGCAAAGCAGAAGATGATAACACCAGAGACGGAGCAGTGTGAAGCAGGAGGCTGAATTTCAGTTCGGGGATGTGATGTGTTCAAGGAGGAACCCTGATGGCAGGTGTTAATGTCCTCCCTCAGGCCCGCTAGGACAGAACTTCAAAATGGGGCCATGGGGGTGTGGTTTGAACCAGGTAACCTCCAGAAGTCCCATCCAAGCTAAGTGAGTCTTTACTTCTGTGCTGCGCTCCTGCACATCCTTACCGTTCAAAGGTACAAAGTACCCAGCTAGTGCTCAGAGCAGCGTCCACGATGAATACGAATGCACTTGTCCAGCCAGCCCTCTGTGTGGTCCGAACCAGTCATCTTCCCAAGTTTCACTTCAAAAGCTTCTTTCTTCATCCATCTTGAACTCCGGCCAGCAATCATACAGTTAACCTGCTGAGAAGTTCCCCACCACATGAAAAGCAGCAGTAAAAATTGTAACTTCTCAGTGTCCCTTAAGGTGACTAAAGGCAGCTTCTGGTAAAGGAGAGAGAGGCGATTCCCTGGTTGCATGCTGCAGGGCTCATCCGCTTCCCTTTCACGTCTCAGCTGATGGCAATTTACACAATTACAGAAACAAAGTAGTAGCTTGTAAATGAGAAACTTACTCTGGCTGAGCCAGTGAGTTCGGACAGAGTTTATCAAATCCAGCAACATACCTTAAGCCATGAGGTACCCTTCTAAGTTGTAAGGACTAAAATGGGAAAAGAATACAAAAATGAAAGGCACGAAACAATTTTTCATGCTAGAAACTCAAAATGATGTGTCAACATTTCCTTTTATACAAAAGCTGTGCTGGGCTATGGGATGAATCTGGCCTGGCTGAATGGCTCATCCAGTTCCTGGCCCATTCCCCACTGCCAGCTACAGCTCAGTTGTTCCAGGGGCTTAACCCCCACTCCCTTGTTGGATGATCAAAATGTAGATGTGTTCATGTGTGGGAAAAAACAGCTGCTTCACTGCATGGTCAAATCGCACACTTGGGGGATGCAATAGGTACACACCCGACAGGTCCAGCAAGCAGACCCTTGATGCCGTGCGAGGAGTGCACACGTGTTCTGGCCTGCACATGTGCGCCTGTCCTGTGTGTGCGTGTGCACCTTTTGCATGCACATTCCATCATACAACTAGGGAGGGGGCACCGTGGGCACTTGTGTATTTTGGTAGGAAGATAAAGTTTTCCCCCATGGCTGAACTCCTGAACTGTTGCAAGGTGAAGTGCCTTCTTCATATGTATGAATTGTTGCACCGGACAGAGGTGCAGCATAATTAAATTCAGGGAGGGGTTTGAAATGAGCAACCAAAGAGAATCTATGCTGTATATCCAGAAGTTAATTCACAGAAGAACAGACAAAGGCAGAGATGTCACATCCCTGCACTACCACTTCAGCACCAGTGTATCTTTAAATTGTAGTTTTTTGCTGTAAACCAGTGATGTGTAGGAAAAAGGCAATCTAAATCAATAGCAATGACAATTAATAATGGATACTGTCTGAAAGAATGTAATGCAGACAAGCTTTTGAAGGGAGTATTCCAAACAAATGTTTTATTGCATTGCACTAAGACAGCATGCATTTAAGCATCATTACAGGAAAAGAGGTCAAGGAACCTCATTGACCAATTTGGTATGCTTGGCTAACTCCATCCAATTACTTAATCACTTGTCCCCTCAAATTCCAAATGACTGAGTATCTCTATCTATAATAGAAAAGCCATTTAAAACAATATGTGTGACATACTGGGCTCCATTTTGATCAAGTGTACTTGCTTTGCCAGATACAATAGGTTTCATAATGTGATACAATTTATGGCAACATCTGGTATGTACAGTTGCATTAGTGGCAAGGAATGGGCATGTCTTCACTATGAAACAAAATTTTCCCAACTTTCAAGCTAAATATTTGTCTAAAGATTAAAAAATGTTTGCCTAAGAACACACCCCTCTTCAGTGGTAATAGGAAACCGTGGCTGGGTAGCTGAGCTGGCCTCCTTCAGTTTTCCATTTTTATGAATCACTCATTCTCCATTTTTAGAAGTCTCTCACACTTGGAGGCTTGCTGGGCTAGAGAGAAAAGAAGGACTCTGCTGAACAGAACCTGCACTGCTCTTATAACTCCATTTTTCCCCCACAGGTTTTCGGAGGCATGGGCTGGGGGGAACAGCAGCAGAGCAGCACAGCTGTGTCACCGAAGCGTTCGCGTTCTTACTTCCAAAGGAAACGCCTAGACAGCCTGAGTTTTAGCCACCATTGTTTATGTTCATGTTTTAACTCAAATCCGTTAACATACCTGATAATTTAATTACAGATTTCATTGGGATAGATGTGCAGAAAGGTGTCATAATGTTCAGATTTCTGACATCAAGTGATCATATTTACTATGTGTGTTGGTTTTGCATGGCAAGGTTTTGGTAGCGGGGGGGCTACAGGGGTGGCTTCTGTGAGAAGCTGCTAGAAGCTTCCCCTGTGTCTGACAGAGCCAATGCCAGCCGGCTCCAAGACGGACCCGCCGCTGGCCAAGGCCAAGCCAATCAGCGCCTCTGTGATAACATATTTAAGAAAGAGAAAAACAGTTAGAGAGAGCTTTTGCAGCCAGAGAGAGGAGTGAGAAGATGTAAGAACATCTGCAGACACCAAGGTCAGTGAAGAAGGAGGGGGAGGAGGTGCTCCAGGCGCCGGAGCAGAGATTCCCCTGCAGCCCGTGGTGAGGACCATGGTGAAGCAGGCTGTCCCCCTGCAGCCCATGGAGGGAGGATGAGGGGGTGTAGAGATTCCACCTGCAGCCCGTGGAGGACCCCACGCCGGAGCAGGTGGAGACACCTGAAGGAGGCTGTGGCCCCGTGGGAAGTCCGCGCTGGAGCAAGCTCCTGGCAGGACCTGTGGATCCGTGGAGAGAGGAGCCCACGCCAGAGCAGGTTTGCTGACAGGACTTGTGACCCCGTGGGGGACCCACGCTGGAGCAGTTTGCTCCCGAAGGTCTGCACCCCGTGGAGGAGACTCACGCTGGAGAAGGCCGTGAAGGACTGTCTCCCGTGAGAGGGACCCCACGCTGGAGCAGGGGAACAATGAGTCCTCCCCCTGAGGATGAAGAAGCGGCAGAAACACCGCGTGATGAACTGACCGTAACCCCCACTCCCCGTCCCCCTGTGCCGCTGGGGGGGGCGGAGGTTGAAGCCGGGAGTGAAGTTGAGCCCGGGAAGATGGGAGGGGTGGGGGGAGGTGTTTTAAGATTTTGGTTTTATTTCTCATTCCTCTACTCTGTTTTGCTTAGTAATAAATAAGATGAATTCCCTCTCTAAGTTCGGTCTGTTTTGCTCGTGATGATAATTAGAGAATGATCTCTCCCTGTCCTTATCTCGACCCGTAAGTTTTCTTTCATTGTACCTTTTCTCCCCTGTCTAATGAATCAGGGGAGTGATAGAGTGGCTCTGGTGGGCACCTGGCCCTCAGCCAGGGTCAACCCACCACACTATGATAGTATTATATCTGAATGCAATTATGTCATTCCAGTTTCATTCCAGAGTATGCTATGTCCATTTTCACATTGTTTTACTAGTCAAGGATCAGGCTAGTCACAGATTCAGTGTACTGAACTTAGTGTTATGTACTGTATACCAGAAAGGTGCAACATGCTTCAGCAAGGAGTGACTGAAATTCTGGAGCAGGCTGTTACAGAACAGTCTTTTTCCAGCAGAAGTTTCATTCTACTGTGATCATCCCTCTTAATAAAACATGAATCCAGTTAATAAAGCGTACCACATTGTCACATCACTCATCCACTAGCTACGGTCAGTGAGGACTGGGCTCCTTACTGCCAGAGAAGTCCAGCTGCTAGCAGGGATAAGAAACCCGCTACTGGAAGATACTGGTGCTCTCTATCGCACCAAACTCCAAGGTACAGAAAATGCAAGTACAAGCTGCCTGTCTGCAAGGGTAGAAGAGAACACGGACACACTCATCCACTGAGATAGAAATCATGTTTGTGCCCTGGGGTGCTAGAAAACCATAGAGAAAGTTAGCAGTTTCTCTAACTGTGCTGCTTGGGGAATTATGACAACTCCCCTATCGCATCACTGGGTTAGCAGCTTCTCTGGTGGTGGTCAGAGATCGGGAAAATCCTCTCTCGTACATAAGAAATGTAAGGCCCTTGTAGAGCTGTGTGTATCGCATTTTCTCTTAGGAGAGGTGAAATTGAAATAAAGAGGTTTTGTGTTAATGGCAGCCTATTTTTTTCTGAGCTTTTTGGTTAACTAAAAAAATTCTTCTATTATTGACGCATTTCTAGTAAAACGCTGAAGTGTGCCAAACACTGGAAGACAAGGAGATGGTGGTGGCCTGGAGGGAGATGACAGCCTGGCAAAGAGGAGATTTGATGCTGGGGCTCTGCTGCTCTGATCACAGAGCTCTAGACCCTGAGGGGGATGAGTCTGGGGAAACACCCATGTTTGGCGCTCTTCCTAATATTAAGACTTTAAAAAATTTTCATCACCACACAGAAATAACTGAAAATGACTCAAATACACAGAGTTTCAAGTTCACTGAAAGGCGGGGTTTTTTGTTTTGTTTTTTTTTCCAAAAGAGCTAGTCTCCTGGCAAAATCACAAACAAAATCCTCCGTTTTGACATCAGTCTTAGAAGAAAATGTCCTTCCTCTCAAAAAAGTATAAATAATTACACTGAAGAACCTTAAGTCCTAAGAAGCAGGGTAAATAAAATCAGTTACTAGGCAATACTCATCCTGCCAAACCTGTTCTGCTCTGGTGTACCTATAGCATGAGCTTACAGTACAGTGAACAGAGGAGGTGGTATGGAGGGCGGGGGAAGAGTGGGACAAACCAGGACAGTGTGGGAGCCAGTAAACAGTTATGTGCGGAGAACATGAAATAGTGTCAAAGCTGTGTCACCCTGACAGCTGAATATTGAATAGCAATAGGGAACCGATTTGTCCTTCAGGGGTTTTCTTCAAATTTATCATGCGGATAAATTCAGTGGTTATAACAAGTCTAAAGTCTAAAGTCTAATTTAGGACTGATCTGTCCTAAATTATGTGTGCATGAAGAAAGATAGCCATAAATGTAAGATTCTCTGAATTCACTTGCATTAAGGATTCTGCTACATTTTACTGTTCCCATGATTATTTTTTTTTTTAAATGAAACTGAGAAGTAGAATCCTTCATAATTTGCTATATCTGTTAAATGAAGGCTGGAACACAATACATTTCCTGTTGTAGAAGAAAGTACATCTGAACAATTGTTTCTGAACACACAATTTGTGGGCTTTTGCAGAAGTTAATATACGGTTGTCTAGTGGCTCTCATCATTGAATGTCATGCCCCCGTGAGCAGGCAGGATGCAGAGTTACAAGAATCACATCTTCAGAGGCACCAACACAAATGTAGTGAAGTTGTGAAGGAGTCAGATGGCTTGCCATGTATTCTGTTTTGGGTAAGGTGTTCTGTTTTGACTAAAAGGAATCATCTACATTTGGGTCAAATACCGGTAATCTTCTAAAAATTGAAACACCACAGCCTGACTTTATAGGAGAAAGTAATCTTTGAAGAGGGGATTCATTCCCATCTTAATGTGGCAGGAGGATGGAGTTGCGATAGCAGAGTACAGACATATTTAGGTCTTTAAAATTTATCACCAAGCAAGCTGGTGACAGTAGAAATACTGCCATGGAAGAAAAAGAGTCAGCGAAGTCTGTGTCTGTGCCATTTCCAATATCCTGCCTGGCTGCATTCTACTTGAGAGGGAAAGGAGAAGGCTTGAGATTTAGTGGCTTCCTCAAAAAAAATCATTTTATGCCATTAACTTAATGGTGCACACTGTCCACAAAGGTTAAGACCACTGATCTGTGATAGCAAAAGAACGAATGTGCCTGGTTTGGGGGCTGTATTTCGGGGAAGGTTTACATCACAGAGTAGTAGTATTTAGAATCAAGAAAGTTTGTATGCATGGTCAAGCACAATTTCTTTTTCGAGTGAGTCATGCCTTGTTCAGTGTATATGTAATTTTCCTTAGAGTTGCAATAAGTATTCATAGTTAGCCAATGATCTCGTTGCCCGGATGGAATAACTGATAGATAATGGGTTTAGTAAGATAAGCATTTTATGTCACGGAAAAAGTAATTTCATGTATACTTGCCATCAGATTTACCCAATGGCATTTTCCAAAAGGGAACTTGATCACTCTAAGAGGTATAGGTTCAATGGGGATGAGGGCCGCATATATGTACATAAATACATGCATTCATATATATACACATATATGTTTGTATATAATTATATATATGGTGTGCTTCCTCAAACTTTTCACTCTTATATTCTAAGTTGTGCCATATCTTGGTAGAAAGGTAATTACCCATGATTTGTAGGATTGTGTTAATGCTGAAGGAATGTAATAGCTCAGAGAATTCAGGATGTCAACATGACCTTATTAGAGCATTACATTAAATAAAATTCAGTGTTTTAAATAAAGTGACCTTGCCCTCCTAAGTCCTGTGGCAGTCAGCCAACAGAATCAGTCTTTTTAACTTCTTGTACAAGATGCTGAAAAGAGGAAAACCAGTTAAGATACTTAATACTTTGTACTGAAAATAAGGTTTCACAAAATACTTTATTTCCCTTTCTTCTACTCTGTAGAATTTTTAGTACTTCTTTCCCCTTCTTGGCAACCCGTTTTTAAGGATGGTTATGGGCAGAAATAAAAGAATGCAGTAGCTGAGGTGGGCTGGAACAGCTGTGGGTGTCCAAGCCTCCCACCTGATCTTACCACCCCCAGGACCGATCTTGGTTTTGTCTGAGAGACGTTGTGCTGGTTCTTGGGCACCCAGGAAAGGACGGTGCCAGCAAAGCCCACCAGCTTTCTCTGGGTCACTTTCAAAACACACAGCCCCGGAAAGGGTTACGCACTAAATGGCCTGCCTGTAATTACTTTTTTCAGTAGTTAGGCTGTATTTCCATCATTTCTGGGTTTGGTTAATTGAGGCCCAGTCCCAGCCTCTTAGTTTAGTGCTGCCATTGGGGAGTATTGGAAGGTCCTTTTGCCTGTTTTAATTCAGTCTGCATTGCCTTAGAGTTTGCGCACCCGTATAATCAATTTTATGCAACAAGCCGAGTTGGACTTGTGTTACAGCGGGATATGTAGAAGTAAACCTGGACCCAGCAGTGGTGACATTTTCACTGACAAGTAACACACCCTCTTGCCCATTCGTGGAGAGGTCATGTTAACTTGCCAAAATAGCTTTCAGCTTCAGCTCCATTTGACTGTGTTTTCCTGGGCCCCGGCGTATGTACACAGCACAGCACGGCTCTCTGGGGCCTCCCTGACCTGGGTAATTAGTTCAGACCAAACCGTGTGCACACTTGGACTTCACGCACGTGAACTGGTGTGCTGAAGCCTGGTCCTGACACTGTGCATTCTTTGGCTCTGCTTTGGGCAGTTGGGCTCAGGTGGCTGGAGATGTTTTTGAAGCTGTTGTCCTTTGTTACAGTGAACTTCTGGATGCCTGCAACCATCCTGGCCTGTGTGAGACCTTGTGGTGACTATACATCGCCTCCAGGCCAAGTTACTTTGCTGAAGTAGGGAAGTCTGGTGCTGGATGTGGCTGCCTGTGTGTGGATCATCCAGAGGCCACAAGGCAGGTTCTTAGGATGACTTTCAGATGCAGCCCAAGCAGAATGGGACCCTGGAAGGAGTAGGATTGCAGCTTTGGGAAAGGATCTCTCTTTCCTGCTGCAGCCATAGCTGATGATAGCTAGGATGTGCAGCAACTTGGCTTTTCAGTGCTCAAGACTCCTAGAGAATTTGAATTCTAGAGAGAGACCTATCTTGCAGATCATTGCCAGTCTCTAATACATAAAACATGCTCTCGCCCAGATCCTCAGCTATACCTGATAACAACCCTTGTGCCTGACAATATTTCTTATGCTGGATGGATTCTACAACCTGAAAGAGCTTAATGTTTATCTGTAGGCTGGCACAAGCTCCAATACTTTCCTACAACTGTCGTAACAGGATGGAAAACCCAGGCAACCCTCTCCCCAAGGCAAATGTTTTACAGCCAGCACATGGTGGGGGTGAGCGTTGAAGCAGGCGCCTTTCCCTTGTTACTCCTGCAGAGCAAATCCATCTCTTCCAGTGATCAGTCCTGATGGCTCTGAGGTCTCATACCTCTGCACTGGGAGTGCAGCACAAAACAACACACCGTACCAGAAACCCTCAGCTGTGGCGTTTATTTGTCGTTGCTGAAGGCCCACGTTACTACAATGAAGTCAGCAGGAATTACTATTCACAGATGAGGAAATACAAGGAAAACCATCTAATCTGTGATGCTCCCACCCAGCCATGCTATTTGAACAGGTGCATTTTCCAGGGAACCTTTCTGCCTCAGCAGAGTTAAATTTTAATAAGTGCAGTTCATTGCCTTGCTGAACCAACGTCTGGAACAGCCCATGGGTACTATTGCCACATGCACCTGCTATAATGAATACCAAAGCCTACTTCAGTGACCTGAATCTTTTGAAAATTTAGTCCTTTATTTTTATCTACTTAGAAGGAACACAAGCTGCAGTGTCCTACTTTTTCTCAACTGTGTCATCTGACTCATCAATCAAAACTGAATTTGAGTCCTATTTTCACCCACTGACTCTCAATCAAACTAACAAACCTATCAGAAGCACAAAAGGACAATTTTGTCACTCAGCCCAAGATACCTTTGCAAATCTTGAGTCATGTGAGATATTTTAAGGTTTAAAAAAATTACAATTTCAGCAAGGCCAAATTCCACACTTTCTCCTGAAAAAGATACACTTGGATAGAAAGAACATCACAAGACAAGAGAAAAAGTTCTGTGAAGTAAGAAAACTTTAATGTGATTTTAATGGGATTTTATGCTATTGGGTTGATTGTTTTTTAATAGAATGCAATAGTACCATTGTTTTATCCACTTCTGTCAGAGTGCACTGCACACTCTTGTAACATTACCAGATATTGAGGAGGGCATGTGTGCTGAGAAAGAAATACACAAGCTGTCTGGCCTACAGTTGGTTAAAGAAAAGGCTTAAAATCTAGGCCTATCCAAGAAAACCTCAGTTAAAAACCTGACAGTTTTTTCCCCCCTGTATTTTCAGAAATGCATGAAGTGATTAAAAAAACACCACCACCACCAAAATCTGGTTTTCTTGCAGTTATGGCAAAACAAGTGTCAGTGACCTGATCCTATTCTGTCTGGCTCCTGAGACACATATGGGAAACAATTACAACATATGCTAGAAGATCATTCCTTCTTTCCTCTTGAAATCTCTTTTCCCAGAATCCAGCCTGCTATCATTCCAGCAAGTCTTTAATCTTGCCAGAAATAAAGAATAAAAGACTGAAAAACACAGTTTCCAAGGAAAAAACATTTCTCACAGTGCCACTGTTTCTCTTCTGATCTCTCACACCTGATTTTAAGACAGATCTACAACACACTTTGAGAAGGTGAGGCTGAGAACCAACATTTGCAGCCCCTTTGAACATTGCCAGCTATGGATTCTGATTTTATGGTGCATTATGATTTTCTCTACCTCTCCCACTTCTTTGTTTAGTCTAATTACACCTGTGCCTGTTCTTGCTCCTAAACAAAGTCCTCTTCTCCCACACAATTCACATCAACTGAATTTAGGACTAGATTTTCATAAACAGGAAAATGAAATTAAATTAACAGAATGTATATTTCTCAAGATGTCTTTTCATTAATGAAATCCTAAGCATTACCTCATGCAAATAACTAATGATAAAATCTTAAACCAGGCTGCAGAATTGATCGTTAGCATAGGTTTTCCAATGAAGCTGAATTGATGTTAAACGAATTTTGGGACAGTACATATACAACTTAGTGTTAGGAACAATCTTCCTGAAAGGCTTTATGCATTAGATGGACCTCTGTTTTCTCTTCAAGTCAACATCAGATCCCTCATCAACATAAAACAATCAAAATATTAATAATTAATATTAAAGTTATAATTAATAGCAAATCGATATATTGCCACAATGGCAATTACTCTTATTTGTGTTTCCTAAGTAAAGGGAAGTATTTTTCTAGGCAGCATACAGAGAAGGAAAGAGGAAGAAGAAACCCATAATATTATTAGGTATTAGAATAACTTGTAATATTACTAGTCAATAGGGACAAATAAATTGTTTTCACATTGTATTGATGTCTTCTATTTCACTACAGTTAAATTTTTACTGTGTCTAGTTTGACTATAAAATACAAAGGCTTTCACATGCTGTGTGGCTACCAAACCACATGAAATGTTTCTTTTTGAAAAAGCTTTATCAGTAGAGTACAATTTACCTGCAGCAGTGCGAACCAGTGTTGGTGAGCAAAAGCGAGTCTGCTGATGAAATTCAGTACATCCCAAATCCATGACTGAATAGAAAGGGAAAGTATTGATTATAGAAGAAGTAGCTCATGGGCTCTATACTCTTCTTTAGTTAATTTGAGGTTTGATTACAATAATGAAACATAAGGCACAGTATGTTCCAAGGACCCAAAACGGAGAAGAATCAACTGTAATAAACTGTAATAAAAGGAAGTTTCAGCAAGATTTTTGTAAGAATGATGCATGGTGATATATATTGAACATTAAGCTTCACTGATACTAAGCTTTTAGGTTAGTGCTGAACAGACCCCTCAGTCCTCAAAGGATTCTCAGTCCAGTCGCATAAAGGAAACAAGCATGAGAAGAAATAGCTAGAGGCTGAATGTTGTCCTGTCAGAATACCAGTAAAGACAAGACTCCCCTCGCCAAAACCAGTGAAAGGATCTTGTGAAGTTGCCTTAAACTGTTTAAGGCACCTAGAAGAGAAGTACTACTCATCAGCTAATAATAACGACAAGAATCACAGAATGGGTGAGGTTGGACAGGATTATGTTTATGATGAAAATGATGATGATTATTCCTACTACACAAAACCATAGCAATTAGGTCCAGGGTTACAAAGAACTTTCTCCTCAGTATGTTATTGCATAATTCTATCCTTGTGCTATTATCAAATCTATTCAGCCACCAAATTTATCTAAGTTGTTATTGTGCCATAATTACTGAGCAGCTTAATGATTCTGAGCACTGAAAAGAGAGAAAGTTTCAGCGCTTTTAATCTCCCAAGAGCCTTTGAGTGAGGAATTTCTGTTGTCCTCATTTTATATCTGGAAAATGGAGTCATACAAACAGAAGATCACTTTTTGAATCCCAGTCACCACAGGATGCGGAGAGGCATTTAGTAACATAGTCAAGAGTGCCAGCAAAACCCTACTGCAATCATGAGGAAGTTGACAGGTACAGTTCATAGCATTATTCTTTTCAGTCTCATGAAGGACTTGCCTGCCTCCTAAACCTCTAATCCCCAGTGACTAAAGTCACTGCTCGGAGGAGAAAACAATGATGGAATCAGGTATTTGCTACCAGCAAATAAGTCTATGTGCAAAGCACAGGCAAAGTGTATTTTTCTACAGTACGTGGAAGGGATGTCCAATTTCCAGGCTGGCCTCCGCCAGCAAGTTTTGTCCCCTGGTGGGGTCTTACCTTGCTCCTTTTCTGGTCCACACTCTTTATCCATTAGTACTTCCTGCAGGCTTTTCTGGATGTTTGTATCCATGCAGGCATGTCTAAAAACTCATCCGTGTCCCAGCTGCTCTGTTGCCAGTCACCACTGGCCCTTTCCACGTGACAACCTCCCCTGCTAATGATGCAGCATCTCCCCCCACTAAGAAACAGAAGTTGTTTTCAGTGCAAGCATCAATGGATGAAAAATCCTTTTGGTGCGTAGCTCTTACTTTCCAGCATAACACTTCTGGGAGAGCCGGCCTTAGCGATTTATCGTGGCGTCCAGGCTGTGATGGAAATGTGTGACATACACCAGGGATGCCCCAGCTGCTGGCATGCTGCTGCCTGCCGTACGGCAGTGCGTGGCCCATGGATGACTATTTCCCCAGGCCGAGGGGACAACAGACCCGAAGGAGCCTTATGCAGAAGGACCTGTAACAGCATGGCACCTTAGGGAAGCCAAGGGGCTTGTGGTTAGTTTCCTAAACACCAATTCAGAAACTTGAAGGTAGGGGCTCTGAAATTTTTAGCCACAGGCTTCTGTCTGCTTAGACATTCCCATTCATATTGTCTGATAGATAGTCAGACATTATTTCGGAAGAACAAAATGTGCTATTACCACAGGATCGTATAAATGCTGCCTGTCTTCTGGGAAGTTCAGATTGAAAGAAAAGCTGGATGTAACTATCCTAAACCATTAAATATTTATGAAACGTATATATCATGCCATTATATGTACAATTGTGCAATATACTTTAGTGACTTTGCTCCCAAGGTACTTCTTTAATATCTTAAGTTGTTGACAAATGGCACGATGCTTTGCAGCAGGAAAAGATCTCCCCTCCAGCCCCCCAAATGAACTTCCTAAGATATATTTCTTCTGCTTGATGTTAAAGCAGAAAACTGAATTTTCACCTCATCATTTTATATTGAAATGGCTTTGGTTATGAAAGTAGAATAATCAAGAAAACTACTTTAAATATAGCTTCACTGAACTACAGAGGAAATTACATTGTCTGCTGAGTTTGAAAATCTGTCTATAATTAGATTTAAATGTCACTCCTTTCAGTGCATCTTAGCATTTCTGCAGACTATAGTCCTTATGAAATATATAGTTTCAGAGTGTAGCCTTCCTCTTATGAAAATTACGACCCCATGGCATGCTTTCAGGAGAGTATGTCTTTGTATTAGCTATAAAAGATAATCTAATAGTTGATGCAGTTGTTGACTAATTTCCTCTCATTTCAGTAGCATAATTTGTTATCATTTGCTTTTCTCTATGTATTGTTGCGTCCCATAAGTTTGAGAGGAAAATGATTCATCTGTAGCTAAGGACAGTACAGAATTTTACTATAAATGTCTGTGTTTCATATTTTACAAGTGATGCTTGTATAAAGGAAATGCTGTTTACTCCATTTAAACAGTAGTGGAATTTCAGCAATTGTAATATTTTCTTTTGTTCTGTGGTCTTACTATACAAATAAAGCAAAAATGTTATTGAAATGAAAAATATTTATATGGCTGTGCTTTTGCAGAAAAGATGCTAACTGACCAGATGTTGTTGGGTTTTTTCATTATCTGTAACACCACAACAATGCCGTCACTTGTAAGGTTAGATTTTTTTACTTGTCCACTTGTGATGGCCGTTTCCAAATTGAGGCTTGTTTCTTTGAAAAAGAAACTGAAGAGTAAAAAGTGATTCCTAAAGAAACTGTTGGTATTTCATCTAGTTATCAAGACATTGCTGTGCTTTAATGCCTTCTGGAAACACCTACGGCATGTGGTGTGTGAACAGGGTGGATAGCTGGGGAGCCGGGGGGGGAACACACACGAGGGAGCTGTTGTGTCCACTTCCCACCACGGTTCCCTGCCATGCGTCCTGGTGATGTGCGCTCCCCCAGTAGCAACCACAGCACTGGGAAGCCTCCGCGATCCTTCTCCCCCTCATCTTCCAGTCCATTTCTAACATTTGACCAGCTCAGATATGGCTCCCAAACTGGCCTCTGAGCAGTGACAGGGAGTGCGGGGAACAGGGAGTAGAGATGCACAAGGTCAGATCATTAGCCAGCATTGATCAGAGTAAAGAAGACTAATGGAGATGGCTTATCCCACCTGCATTTTAAATGTGGGTGCCTCCATCCCTGAGAAGAGCAGAGCTGCACCCCCCTCTCCACCATGGACTACTCATTCTCAGGTGTTCAGCCACTGCTGGATTTTTGTTTAAACCAATTGAAATATAATGCAGGGGAAATATTTTCCCTTCAAGACCTCTGATTTTCAGAAGAAATAGTTCCCCTTGTTAGCCAGGAATGAACTGTAAAAATCACACCTCAGCCCAAATGAATTCTGACTGTACTTGAAACTTTAACCTAATTAAACTGTTAACTTCAAACTCTGGCATAAAAAGAAAAAAAGAACATTGTCATCTTTGACATTAGGTAGGTAAGGCAGCATCTCCTATTTTAGCACATTTTGTACCATACAATGGTGAGTTCAGATATTTCAAATCTAATTAGGACATATACAGTGGACTTTCACTAAATTGTCATGTAAGTAGAGCCATCATTTACAGCGCGAGCAGCTCTGGTGACCCAGCCTGCCTGGCCCTCCTGGCTTCCACACAATGTGGCTGGATGAAACAACACGATTTCTTTTATCAAGAACTCCTGGCTCCAAAGATCTGTCATTGCAAACGGCCACTGGAGCAAATCATATGTCAGCCTAAAAAATCAATATTGAAGAACAAATTGAAGTCTAATAGTGTGTCTGGTTATTTAAAAATAAATGAACGAAGAAAATGCAAAGGACAGGAAGCAGCCAAGAGAGGTTTACAGAGATTACTCAAAGGTGGAAAAATTGAAAAGAAACTTCTTCCAGAAACAGCCTGGTTCAACACCCACAGAAACCAAAGAAGCAGTTCCGTCCCTTGACTTTGAAAGTGTCACCCATGTGTCTTCTCAGACACATCATTTGTGTCTTCGCAAACACAAATAGATAGCATCTAATTTCCTTTTTTGCCTATAGGCTCATACTAAGGCCCATTAATATTGCCCAAATAATGTAAAGGGAAAGGTCTTGGACACATAACGAGCTAGCCTTTGGACCATAAACTTTTAAGGAAATGGAGCACAACAAATTTATCAACAAATAGAGTGAGTTAAGATTGTCCCAAGAGGTCTTATTAAAGTTACGAGAGAATTATAAACACATTCAAAAGGTTCTACTGAAAATCACTATTGAAACCTCTGAACTGTTATGAGTATCCCTTGGCGATACTCTTGAGTCTTCCTGTAACATTCTACAGAAGATGCAAATCTCCTTTAAACTCCACAGAGTGCTTCAAAAGCCTGCAAGGGTTTCTCATTTTCTAATAAATACTGTTGTATTGAACAGTTCTTTTAAAATGCTCTTTCAAAGAGAAAAACTATTGCAAAGAAAAAAGAAAAATCACTTAGAAGGCAGTTTTCATTATAAAGTAGAAAGGAGATAGTTGAAAAAATTTAGTATGCATATATCAGTAAGTGTGAATATTGTGAAACTCAAGGATTGATAAATTAATGACCTTAATGAACCACTAACAGTGATCTACAAATAATTACACATTAAAGGCTTCTAAAAGTGGCTTGGTGAAGTTCTAAGAAATATCACTAAACCTGTCTGTCTCAATTACCTCCCAAAGCTACAGAGGGCATAAATTTTACTTATAAATACTGCTGTCACTTATCTGTCCCAGCAGTTCAGAAGGCAGAAATATTCTTTACAGCCAGAACTAAAGCTCTTTGTATGTCATCTGGACTTGCCATCTTGGACAACACGACAAGCACTGATTTGTGATTCCTGTTGAACAGCACGTGTGTAGGTGTTAAGCTTGGGTGTAGAAGCAACGTAGTGATTTTTAGAGGGCCTTGTACCTGAGCTGGTAAGAGCTGCAAGTGCACTCTTAGGAGATGTTAAGTCCCCGTGTGAAACCAGCTCTACTCATATGTTTCTGCTCTGCAGCAACACGTCCCTATAAACATCTGCTGCTTTATAGTCACTGAGCCTTATTCATAGTTCAGCATAGAGTTAAGCTTGGTTTCTGTTAAGAGAGCAGCTTGTCTATAATTCTATATTCCTCATCCTTTCTCAGAGCATGCACTTTTTTATTTTTCTTTTTTTCCCCCCTCCTTTTGTCCTTGGTAAGGAAAGCTTAAGGGTTACTTCAGTTGCGATTATCAGTGAGGAACCCAGGGAGCTTGGTGGTGGTCTGAGTAAGTTCTTACAAAGCTTGATTGTATATGGTATGATAAAACACCTGCTGTCTTCACAATCTGAGGAAAGCTAGCTGTGACAAATGGATAAACCTCACTTACGTTTTGTATCTTGGCATTCTGCTGCCTTGAAGAAAGTCTGTTTGAGCTTTGAAACTCTTTCTATCTGATCCCGTATGCATTTAAGGGAAAGAGAAAGAATTGATATTACAGTTATTTATGTAACATTAGCCGGTGATTATTTCTTGCTTGGAGAAAAATGTCCCTTTATTCATGGGAATGCCTGTGAATGTGAATGGCTCCAGGGGATAACAACAGCCACTGAAAAGTTGGTATTTGGGACTTGTCTAATTCCTGACACTTTTGTTGGATAAACATCTTCTGAGAGCTAGACTCACAGGAATAAACCTTGCTGGGTGCCATATCAGAGTGGGTAGGTTTTCTCTGGAAACTAACTTTGAAATGCTAACAATTTTTTGAAAGTTTTTTACAAATTATTCCTAGAATTATTCTGTGCAGCTGCTCCATTTCTCATCATCGGGATTGTTCCCGTCAGGCAGGGGGAACATGTGGGCTCCAAATTGTGACCGACCTGTTTCTCAGAGCTGGCCAGGGGGTTCACTATGGGAAAGGCTCATCTGATACCAGCGCCCTGAATACTGCGCTTGAGTCAGCTCCTGGCTCCGTGGTTGTCAGAAGCTCCTGGCTGCTAGTGAGC
This sequence comes from Balearica regulorum gibbericeps, assembly GCF_011004875.1. Lineage (NCBI taxonomy): Eukaryota > Metazoa > Chordata > Aves > Gruiformes > Gruidae > Balearica > Balearica regulorum. The sequence continues at coordinate 82,640,877 of NC_046186.1, read as the reverse complement.
AACTTTGGTAACAATTTTATTCCTGAATATTTTTTCCTGAAGAAGCTGAAATAAATGAAGTATGTTAGCTTGTTCTACAAGAAGTCCATCTTGCTTTTACAGAGCTAATTACCCTGTAGTCATATAGCTGGTTATGTTTTTCTAATGCATTATGAAATCTGGTGAATCTGGAGCCAGAGTAATTACGACACCTCAGGTTCATTTGTGATTAAAAGTGGTGAACATTTGTACAGCTCACAGTTCATCGGAGAAACTCGGAGCATTTTATAAACACCAGTACCTCTCAGAACAGTTGGAGGAATATATAAATTACTAATAAGAAATATTATTATATTTGAACCTTACACACTGGCTTTTCTTCTCCAAATGTTTTCCGAATATACAAATACCTAAAAGCTCCGTTCTATGTGGCACTATATACAGTATATGAGCAACCCAATAGGGTTTAGGGTAGGAAGTGAAACCGTAGTTGCCAGTAAAAATGACAGAAACCATTCTGAGATGCAAAAAGTAAATACGCAAGTTAGAATTTGGCTAGGATCTGAAAGCTAAAACCTCTGTGCTCTTGGAAATGCAATAATGCCCTTTTTAATGACTGCAGTGTCAAGGGTGTTCACTTAGAACTGTTCAAACACAACTCCTGTTAACGCAAATCTGGACTTTATGTTAACACAGGGTCAGAGAGATGAGTCATACACAGTGAAGTAATAGTGAATCACTGAACCCACCTATAATAGGTGTCCTCTAGACTGGCTAGGCATTAATGATGCATGACTGCTCTGCTTAAGGTGGCACAACAGCAACGCTCAGCAGGGACAGGACGGGATTTCTCTCTGTTTGCAGGAGAGAGCATGTACTCCCGTCCTGGGTCACAGGAAGGATGTGCAAACCCGCACAGAGGACGGGGAAGGTTTAGGTACGGACAGGCAGCCACATCGCTCCATCCGTTCTGAGGCTCTGTGTGGTAGATGCGGGTTTCAGGTAGGGGCAGGCAGCTGATGTGGGTTTGCGGCACGCCTGCGAGAGAAGGAAGCCATCCTGCCATCCTGGCATCCCGCAAACGCCAGAGGTGCTCGGGCTGGGGCAGGGGAGGGCTGTTGGGTGCCTGCGTCAGGGCACGTCCCAAAGAACCTGCTGATTAATGGCAGGGTGATTAAACCAAGGCGCAAGGATTTTGGTAAATCACGCAACTATCTGATAAGAGAGAGAGGATATTTTACAGGCTGAGAACTGAGACAGTAATGAGGTGCCTAAATTAAACCCAAATGTGCGAGACAGCTAAGAAATTATCTAACATGATTCCCTGCCCAGGTTCTTAAAGCAGACAGCCTTACGTGCTCCGCTCTGTCCCTACAGCCTCTGTGAGAGGCTGTCCCTGCCAACTAGCTTGCGCTGGATTGCATGCTAAAAAAATACTGTGCATGAGGAAAGGCTCAGAGCCTATAGGGTTGTAGAAGCCTTAATTAAAAATGCAATTAAAACTCCAGAATGACTTACTGTTAGCCAAAGGGGCTAGGAGAAACCAGAGGGTTGGTTTGTGCGTTTTTTTCTCCCTAATATATTGGAGTGGGAATGGAGCTAGAGAGATAACAGGGCAATTAAAAATGAGAAATGGATGAAATTAATGATGACTCAAAATGTCTGGGAAAGGCTGACTTTTTTTTTAACATCTGTCTATAGTGTATTAAATAAAGAAGTTTGAATAATCAGGAAGTCAGAATGATGCTGTAAAATTAATTGCTGATTAAGAACACAGAAAGAGTAATGGGAAAATGTAAAATATATGATGTAATGGCTCCAGTAATACATATCTCCAAGGAGCAAGAAGAGTTGTGGAGGCTGAATGGATTTGACAGGGCGCTGTAGGGTGTTCGCAACATCTGGCTTTATGTAGCTAACAGCAGTCCTAAGTTACTGCTACTCTGTAGTCACGGTGAGGGCGTCACCTCCAGAAGACAATACTATAAATGAAGATCCAGGAGTCTCTGAGGGGAGCCAACCCATTCACCTGGGCATCTGAACTAGTGCCTCAATGCAGGTGATGTGAAAATCCCACTTTGTTTCACATTGCAACACTCCATGGAAAGGCCAAGGGAAATAACAGTGTTTTCCATCAGAGATGGATGTGATGAAACCTGCCGCTGCTGATGCTACAGCTCCACTCAGGTTATTACAGTGTTCTTATTACCAGGACATTAGAGCCTTACTGATATTGAGTTTGCACTCGCTCTGTATTCCCTTAACTCCATCAGCTTCCAAGGGAAAAAATGAAGGAAACTCTGAGACAGAAATGAGGCATCTTCAAAGGGCAAAGCTGCCGCTTCAGCTGCTTGTACCAGCACTGAGCTCAGAAGGGTGAACTTCACAGAGAGTGAAGCCTCTTTTCTTCAGCAGCTGGATGAAGCAAACATAACACATATCAGCACAGAGATGGTTTTCCTGACTCCAGAGCTAAGAAAACATCTTTCATGCATCTAAAGACTAGGAAATCAAAAGTGATTCCCTTTTGATTTCATCCTTGTGCCTTCATCCTTTAATCAGAAATGATCCCTGGCAAGAATCTGTTTTGTTAACAGGAACTAGCAGAGAACTGTAGAGTCAGTACACCTCAAAATAGGATCAATCTGCTAAAATAGCCAGTGGAAAGACAAGACAATAAGATATCCAGACACCAGTGCTTCATCCTTCCATGGCGTACCAGCCGTGCCTTCTTCACTGCCTGCTGAAGATTTATGCATCCTTGATCATTTGCATCTGCTGCCTGGGCTCTGAAAGCGGTGCGGAGTGACAGTACACAGGGTAGTCTGAAGGGAACGTTCCAGTCGTCGCATAAGGAAAGCCCTGGTGTACTGGTGTGAAAGGAGAGAAAACAGCTCTGTCAAGCAGACCACGTATGAAATATTAAAACCCTACCTACCCTGCTACCGTGGGCTTGTATCCAGCATTAGTACACCCTATGCTATCAACAGTGGGCACCAGGGAGTTTTAGAAAGCAAGGGAAAAACTATTTTGCATACTGTTTTTCTCCTATAGACTGCTAATTAAAAACAAACATACCAAAAAAACCCAGAAGAAAGTATTTTCTTCACTGCCCCGCCTTTCCTAAGCAGCCCAGCCGGGACAGAGCTGGCTGTGTGCTGCCGTTCCCAGCGGCACGCGGTGTCCACCCTTCCAGTTCCACAGAAACTTCCCGGAAAAGGGCAGAGAGGTGAGCAGCACGCAGGCAGCACGTTTCCCTCACCAGTTTGAGCTGGAGTAAGGGTAGAGACCTAAAGCTCCCAGTTCAGTCTAGAAACAGGCATACAGCTTCATCGCCTTCCATCTCAGAGACCAGCAAAAGCCATCAGTGGGTAAGATGGGACAACAGAAGACCCCAAGCCACTGAATGGACAAATAATCTTTCTTAACTTCTGCTTCCAGGGCCTGCTCCCACTGGCCTCCACCTTACCCATTAAATCAGCTGGAATCAGGCTAGGAATCGGTGCCTTCCCCTGGCTGAGTCGTCTTAACGCATGCGTGCAGGGGAAGGCAGGAGAAGACTGAATGGCAGTTTTTACAGCTTTAGCCTCTCAGGAAAAATCTGCGGCAGCCATCGGTGGCAGATTTTTTCCTTAGCCTGCTTGCAGTCTAGAAGTCTCACGTACATCCCACTTGTTATTTTACAGGCAGCATGTTGGCATTTAGTCAGAGGGGAAGACCTGCTGCAGGCAAATGAAAGATAGCTGAGCAAAATATTTCCATCTAATTCTGCCATGAACACCAGCTGGTCACCTACACCTTTCTTGTTCAGAAACCCTGGGGATAAATTTACATGAAACTGTGTATATGCACACTGAGAATGCAAGCAGTGCACCTGTTGGGAGAAACTAGGACCACAGCAGAAGGACAAACTGGAATCTCTTGGTCAACCAGAGGTGACTAACATTCCTTGGTACATTCTCCTGTGCTTTCCTGACAGGAGATGTTAGACTGGATACACTCCTGCATTGTTACACAGAAGGTCAAATACAACCCCAACACTTCTACTGCCTGTACGTAGAAATCATCAGCACTGAACTCATGCATGAGTTTATCACCTGCAGTCCTCAGCCTGCCTTCAGGTGTAGGTAGCACTGAAACACATGAAAATAAAATTCCACATAATATCTATGCTACTAATCCATGCCTTATTTTAATCCCACTTAATAACCCCTTAGAGCATATTACGATCCTTAGTTGTTTTGCCAGTGATGCCTACTCTAAAGGAATCAGGTACCTTTACCCTAACCCAGTGACACAAAATAAATGACAAAATGTTAAGAAGAGCTCCTGATAGCTTTGCATTGCCTAATTATCTCAAAATCATGGCTTCGATGCACTAAAAAATCCACTCCATAATCAGTATAATTAAAACCTTATGTACATCTTCCTGTTTCCCTTGCAAAGAGGTCGTTTGTTAAAGTGCCAGATAAGGTTGCTGCATCAGCTTTGCATTTCAACCCGACTCCATGGTGTAACAAGCCACACGCAATCGCTCTCTGTGCCTCCTTACACGTAGGTGTATCAGTCCTTGTCTAATAACTGTTGTACTAACCAGCCAATTTCAATCAAATCTTTGGAGGTCTCAATGGTGTTCTGCTCCTGTAAGATTTACAACAATAGATAACTATGTGGAGGGAGAATTTTCTGTACGTGCTTTTTTGGAAAGAATTGTAAGCATCATCCACTTTATGAGGTGTAAGGGAATCCACACAGGAGCCCAATTAAGCTTTATTAGTCCTCTGGTTTACCAAACTATTTGTAGGTAACGTGATCATCCCACATGGACAGAATCATTGCAAAATAAGGAAGACAGGGACCTCCGGAGGGCTTCTAGACCAACCAACTGGATAAATGATACTGTGTCATACCTGATAAACATCTGTCTAACCTGTTAAAGATTTCCAACCCTGAAGGCTCCCCAGGCAATTATACAAGCATACATCTTTATTCCACACCATCCTGTACTACAGCTGAAACACTGTAATACATTAGTGAAGCTCTATAAAATATGGTTCCAAGCCTGCCGTTCGTGGCTGCGTTTGCATTTCAATTTACAGAAGTCTAGGTAAGGGAAGGAAGGTAAAACAATGCCGCAGCATTGATTTCTCTCAGGGACATGATAGTTGCATAAAGGGCTCTGCTAATTATAGCCACCAGCTATCAACAGACTCAACAAAAGCCACAGCAGCATTGCAGCGATTTGGTGCCTGCCATAGTCCATAACTCTCTAAGCTAAAAGCATTTGTCATGTATAAGAATTGATTTTCAAAGGTAATGCCCCAGCAGCCCCCTGCAATAAAACATGGGTGGACTTGACTCTGAAAGGTCCTTCAGATGGTGAGTCGCTGGCAGAGCACTTTCCTCCAGCGTACCTGGTTTTTAATTGATGGGACTTCTCAGAAGGTGGATCCATTATACATGACTCGCTCAACTTCAGGACCTTAATCTCAGGGAAGCTACCAGCAACGCTCCCTTAAATTTATGTTGGAAATGATGTGGACCATCCTTAAGAGCAGAAAGTGCAGTATTTAGGCAGAGATAGACTATTCAGTAAAAGACTCAAGAAAGTCATTGCTTCTCAAAACACCGGTACCTATTTTCCTAGTTAAAGGGAATGGATCAGGCTAGGTAAAAATTACTGTCTTCATGCAGATTTTTCACTGCCTAAATCTGAGGTTACATTCGGAGGGATATATGATAATTTTAAACACACTTAAAAGCAGACCCTCAAGGAGGACTGGGAAGACTGTGAAATGCAGATCTCTCTCTTTTCTCTGGCTTGAGGGATTCTCAACTGTTTGCTCTGTTGCTTCCTTCTGACCTGACACCAAAGTTCTGCCCACGACCCGTCTGGGTCCCTAGGTTGTGTGTATGGTTTTGTAAGGTTTGGGGAAAGAAGATGATGAAGCAATATCCCTGCAAAAGAGTCTCAGGAATTTTCCTTGACCAGATCTTAGCTCTGTGCCTCTTGAAATGAAATTCTCTTTGGTGAAAATCCTTGGTTCTGTTTTCAGTGTCTTAAAAATCTAATATCTTCTGCTGCTGCAACTTGGCACAACTCCCTCTGCGTGAGGGGGGTTGTGTTGGTTTCTGTCAGGTTTGGTGCTGCCATCAGCCTGGCAATACAAGAAGGTAATTCCTCAAATGAGGGAGATAACTATAGAACAAGGGAGCGATGGCATTCGTACTCTGCTCTCCCTAAGCCTGCCTTCTTGCCAAACAATAACAAAATATTTAAGCATAACATAACTTTTAAATTGTCTCTGGCATTTGGAGTTGAAACTCTAAGCAATAATTATGCTAATGAGAAATAAAGTATTTTCTTGGCACCAGAATACTTTTTTGTTGGCATTGTTGTTGACTTGTTTATTTGCTGCTTTCTTGTCATCATTGCTGGCTTCCATTTGTGTGCATAAATGGCATTTACAGATGTCCTTGAGAAAACTGCTGCAGCTTCCAGCTTTCCCATTTCTTTTTCTCTTGTTTCAAAAGTAACAGCTTTTTGTCTTATCAGGCCTTTGACAACAGCATGCCACGTAGCTATTCCCTGAGGAGGGTAATGACTTTCTCACCAGCGCAGTACGGCAGCGCACCAGGGGAATAGATGTGGGGGCTTGCCATTACAGCAGATATGAGAGAAATGAAGTGCCCATCCACAGAGGCCTCAGTATTGGGCTGAACGATCACAATCCCATTTCAGTTCTTAATTGCACAATGAGCAGGAGGAAATGGAGTAGATCCAGGGGGATCTGCAAAGGAAGAAAGTAAATAGTCAGCCAGAGCTTGCTGCAGAGAAATGATCTTCTTCAACTTACACATTTTGAGCATCAGGAGCAGCTGTATGTGACCAAAGCCATTTTCATAGGGAAGTCCCTTGAAAAACTGGCGGTTCAATTCTGTTTTCACTTAATTGAGTGGACTAGCCCCAGTGGCCTCCTCTAAAGACGAGTCTTTGCTGAGCTGGACACAGGGAGAGGTGAACTGGGGTGGGAAGGCCAGGGAGGAGAGGCCGGGCAGTGTCACAGTGTCTCCCTGCGATGGGGTGTGCGGTGGCCACCGCTGCAAACACCGGCAGCGGAAAGCCTGCAGTCCTCAAAGCTTCTGCCCTGCCTGGTTTAGAGCTGTGTATAGATGCTCTCTGCTTGTAGAGGAGTCCCACCTACTCATGGAGGATCTTTAGCCTCCCAGCGTACCGTGAGGAAGGGAAGCAGCAGTTCAGCCGCAGTGAAATTGATGCCTCAGTTCACCTAAGTGATGGGTCAGAGAACTGACCCACTCATTAGTGTGATCTGCACAAGCCAGAAAACCCCTTGCTGTGGGAGCAGGGTCACGAGCTCTGTGGAGGAGCACTGGTGTACAGTGACTGTGACATGGACCAGACCTGGGGAATGTTTACACAGAGCCTTTAAAATGGATGCAGGGCTGGTTTCCCAGTTTCCCCTGTCACATCTGTGGACAAATCACATCTGTGGATAAATCACAGCGGGTTTTTGGCATTTCATATTAAGATACAACAGACTCCATCCAGTGACTGAGTTATCCTGTGACACTTGTTCGAAATAACGTAAATAGAAAGTGAAATCTGTTTTACTTTTTTTTTATTTATATGAGTTCCTGAGATTTTGATCATAGTTTAATAGAAGGTCTAATTACTGGGTAATTGAGTTAAAGGTGAGATACTGCAAATGCAATTCATTAAAGCTTGAATTTTAAACTACTAATGTGTGTGTAGCTGTTAGAAATGAGAAACAGAATAATGTCTGCTGGATCCACTGTCTCCGCATTGCATGTCTAGCATGCAATAAATGACATTCTTTTCTTCTTTTTCTCTTCGGGGATATTGCCTGAAAAATCTATTACTTACCAGATCAGTGAATCAATAGATGTTATTTTTCTCCTTGTGCTAGATCTGCACTCAGCACAGCAAGGAAAATCTGCCTCTCAGTGCACTGAAGTTCGTGATTGTTAACACATAAAATGGTCATTATATAAAAGCTATATCTTCTAGCACTTTGTGTTCCACATCACCATTTCTACACCTTTGTGCATGCTTGGTGAACAGTTGTGGGAGTTTTTAATAAAGAGGATATCTGATTTCCAAAATTACAGAATCATCTGTAATTAAAGAGCCACAGACTGACCCAAATAAACCTTGTTGCTTGCTTCAGGTTATATTAGAAGCGGCTTTCTCAGGGCCTGGCACTCGGCAGGTGTTTCTGAGAGCTGCCCTGCTGCATTATGAGCGGTTGTTGATAACAATCCTGCCACCCCAGCATGTCTGCTGCTATATTGACACAGCCCCACTGTCTCTAATTCTGCTTCTTGTTGGAGGATCAGACCTACCCAGGGCACAGTGCTGAAGGGAAAACAATGTCTTTGTATAGACACAAAATCAAAACAACCAGGAATCACGCAGATGCATGTAAGAACATATACTTCGCGCTGACAAACGTCAATGCAAGCACAACCTGGTGGAAATTAAGGCTGTACTCCCTCACAGATGCATTTCCTACTTCTGCGTGCTGGCTTTGATTCTTTCCTCCCTTATTTCTTTACTCAGTAGTTACACTGTGCAACATGCCTGTAATGCCCCAAACGTGAAAACCAAAACAAAATAGAGATCGAGGGAGCAGGTCACCAGCTCCATAATACAGCTTTGCATGTACAAGATGCACGACCTTTCCATGGGGCTCGGAGTGAGGCACTGATGTATCCAAATTTGTTCCTTGATACCCAGGTGAGCAGAAAGGAAAGGAGGAGATAAGAAATTGATGCCACATCAGTATCTGTTTCCTACAAACACCCAGCCCAGGTAATCACTTACACCCCTGCCCAGGGTTTGTAAGACCCGTTTGTCCTGAGCTGCACTGCAAATCCATTTTGCACTCATAAGGAACAAGCAGATGAAAGCTCAAGACCAACGCATTTCTATCCGCCTTCATGTGCCATTCATCAGTAGCTCCCCCTCTCAGAAACCTCAGGATTTTTGTTTTCAGCTACCTGCAAGAGGCAGCTTTTGTGTGCAGCTGTGGGTTACCCAGGAGATTAGCCTCACGGAGAACTGGTGCTCCCTGTGCCAGCCTTCTGTATCCTAAAGGTGACCGAAAAGCCCACCACCAATGATATATCAGGATTTAGATTTCCTCAAATGTGTGCCTTGAAATATATCCCGATTCCAAAACGGGAAGGTTACTGCAGTTACTTTAAAATAAATGAGGACATTACATTGCTTTTAGAAAAGCAAAGAAGAAAACAGTGATGTGGGACTCAATCCCGAAGTCTGAATTAATTTTCAGTGTGTTGCTGGATGAACGTTTGGGTGCTTGGTTTTGCTGCACTAGGGAGTTTTCTTTCAGTTTCAGGAGTCTGAGAATCAATTTTCTATAACCAAGTAGCATGATACCTCTTAAAGATCTAGGAAGAACTATACCAGGTTCTTTCAATGTGTTAATAGCTATGGGTTTTATTAGTTTAGAAGAAGGATAAAGAGGAGGCAGGTGGCAGTCACTGGACAAATAATCTTCATAATGTGGAAACTACTAAGCAGTTTCAAAGATGCTGCTGTAGCAAGAATTTTCCAAGTGCTGCTGACTAGCTAGGAGATAATTCATACGCGGTTGGATGAAGCTGCACTTGATTTGTGCAAGACAATGAAGGGTAAATAAGGCAAGGCAGTATGACCTTGGGTTTTGTTTTCAACCAGAAGCACCAAGGTTAAGTCCACCAAGTGTTGTCTCCAGAGTGGACAAACTGCCTGAAAGACACCTACCTGCTCCAGGTGCCCAGGACTGAGCACCTCTGGGAACAAAGTCAGGGTGCTCACACGTGGGCCACCCCACTCCTCACTGCCCGGTTTCTGCCTCTGCACAGGAGGCCCACGAGGAGCAAGGACAAAGCCAGCAGAGCATCGCTCTTCGGGTGCCTGTCTGCGTTTTCCACATGTAAAGCTGCAAGATCTGAATGGTTCATTAGTCTTCAGGGTTTATAAACAGCAGAACTTCTGCTGATTGTGACTGCCTGTTTTTTCTTTACATAGCTGAGCGTTCAGCTTTTATGTTCTTTCTTTTTAAGATGCCACATATCCATCCAGGAACTTCCCTCCATCCCCCTTAAGCAGCCCTGACAACACTCATGTTCTAAGTCTAAAAGTCTTCTGAAACTTTGGGACTCATCACAGAACTTAAATCTCTGGTTTATAAAGATTATTAAATTTCTGCCCATCATAAAACATTCAGTTGAAATCTGCCTCATAGTTAGAGCTGACTAAAGAAAGTTTTATTTCACATAAGATCTAGATGTTTCAAAACCTGGTTTTCCTCCAGTTCCAACAGTCCCCTGGTACTTCTAAAGTTTCTACAGACTGGAAGGGAACAGCCTACACTGAGGTGGACCAGGAGCCTGGGAGGCCAAAGAGCTCCCTGAGAGTCCCTGGAGCAACCCAAACTCCTGGCTCCCTGACAGTCACCCGGGAAGTGAAAACACGGTTTGTGTCTATGGGAGGTGGGAGACAACTACCGTCGCATGGAAAAGTGGCTTCGGGGCAGAAGTTCAGACACTGATCATGTTTTGCAGAGACTTGTGTACATAATATTGATCAAAGAGGTGGTGTGGCTGCTGAGATTATTTTGAAGATACAGTACCTTGCAGTGCCATGGTTACATGTGAAATCAAAAAAAAAGTCCACTTCACTTGAAACCTATACAGAATATTTCAGCAGATTTGGAGCTTCATGACTGCAGATTCCAATATGTACTCAGCACAATCTCATTCTTTATTTGGTTTATGAAACCATAAATTGATTTCAAAGTGCATATACATATATACAGTAAGTTATGCCTGCCTCTTTTTTACATGCTGTTATGGATGTGAACATTAAAAGATTAGTTTGCAAAGAACACATATTGTAACATGGAGAAGAATATAATGAAAGGGCAGGACACTCTTCCTTGTGATTTAGCCAAAACCAGGTTGGATTTTGATATTCATCTGGTTCAAATGAAGCATATCTAAACCATTCATTCTGCTATCTGTGGTTCATTTACTAATACGATTTTACATAATCTTGACAGCTATAAATTATATTAAGGTACTTATAAATGCCTTTCAAGGCATCTTAGCTCTTGATGTATGATGACCCAATCCATTCCTTGGCAGCTGGAATGTCAGAAAACAACAGCCCACCACAGAACTCCCACTGTTGGACTTTGCCAATTAAAGGTCTGTCTCTCCTGATTTTTGCCCTTCTGCAGAAATCAGAATTGAAGCATATTTTATTTGGCATCTTCTCAGGCATTTCTGTGCCAGATGTGAGTTTCCCGGGTACACAAAAGCACCCGACCTTTACCAGGACATTCCGTTTCACGTTATAGCTGATCAAAAGTGACACTATGTGAAAAAGTGTTACATATTTACTGTTTTATCCTTCTGCTCTGAGTACCCTGTACATGCCCTTTGTGTTTATGGCAGGTCTTATAGAGATGTCCATTGGTTTTATAAGTAACACAATAACCTCCAAAGGTTTGTAGGTATGATTTGGACAAGTGTGCTAGGATCGCACTTGGTAATTATTTTGAGCTGGATTTCAGCCTTGCTGAAATGAGGACAGAGTAATTAGACTTGGACTTTTCAGCTGAAGAGACAGCTGAGAGGGGAGATAATAGAGGTTTATAATGATAACTGAAGTAAACAGGGAACAATTACTCAATCTTCTACCCACTATGAGAATTAGAAGGCACCCCAATTATCAGGCAGCAGGTTTAAAACAAAGAGAAAAAATACCTTTTCTCGTAACATCTAATTAAACTGTGAAGCTAACTGCTCATGGAAGTTGCAGAGGCCAAACGTACCAATGAATTAAAAAAGGGATCAGACAAATTCATGTAACCATGAATGTCCAGTGTGGTGAGGGAACGTGACTGTCTGGATGCGACCTCTGGCTCAAGAAGCACCTGAAGGAAGTTGGGAAGGTACAACTTTGCATTTGTCCTGTTTTTTACGCTCTTTCATAAGGACCTGTTGCTGGCCACAGCTGGAGCCGGGATGCTGGGTGGACCTTTGGGCAGCCCAAAGGTCCACCCAGTATAGTTGCTTTTATGTTTTAATTATGGTCTTCACTATGCTGCCACAGGAAGATTTCAGGCTTTGGTATCATGAGCAATACAGTAACAGAAGAACTGTGAGAGATGCTGATGCTCCCTGAGATGCTGAGGAGCTACTGGATGTGTCCATCATGCCCCCAGCAGTGCAGCTACCCTGAGCTGGGTACCAGGGTGCCCAAGGCATGGCCCTAGGACAGTCCATCTGTGGCCTGGCCTACTTCTGCACAGCCAAGTCACTGCACTGGGAACTGCATTTAAGCAGCCACCGTGACAGGAGGGTCACCACAACAGCATCCTCCCGCCCCGAGCATGATGGGCTCTGCAGCCTCAGCCAGCATGGTCAAGTGGAGAAGCACATCCCTGCTCAGCCTCCTCAGGACTTTTATTATAATAAAAGATTGTAAAGGCAAACTATAGAATTGATCTCTCGGTGGAGAATAATATCACCTAGTCATTGGGTGCACTGCAGTTACTGTCTCAGTCCTTACTTTTCAGTTTTCTGCTCCTCCAAATTTTGGCGTATTGTAAACTGGAAAAGGCACATATACACCCAGAAAGGCACGGCATTCAGCACACGTAACACATTTGCTTTCTTCTCAAATATCACCGACTGGGAGGAAATGGGGACTGTTCAGCCAGTGTCACTGCTTTGTACCTTCTGCTGCCTGCCACTTTTTCCCTCCCAGGAAGTATACCCACAGGGCACAGCCCTCCAGTCAGTAGAAATACAGTTGTGAGAGAATCAAGAAGATGATCTCACATTAAAATATAATTTGATTCATCAGAGGAATGAAATAATCTCTCCAGACAAAACAAAAGCCTATTTCAGATATAATACTTCAAGAAAAAAACATTCTTTTAAGTCATGGAAATCACTGAAGAACCGAAATGGTGCAAACTTCAGATATGGGGCACATCACCTCACCAAAGTGACAGAAAGCGCCCTTTTAGGTCCTCACAAATCACAGAGGAGAAAAAGCTGAAAGACTCAAAACTAAATCAATATACTTTCCTCCTGAATGAAGGTTGGTTTCATTCTAGTGTTCTCTTTTTAAAAAAGGGGGGGAAATGGCAACAGAAAACCTCAAAGAAATAATATAGTTGCTTTCCATCACAGTTCTTTCAAAGCCGATTTCAGATCGTAATTTGCCTGGAATTGCTTCTTGAACAGTCCCTTGGTTTGCTGTCTGCTGTTCCAGGTTGAATGAAAGACACAGTTGCTGCTGGTAAAATAAGCTTTCTCCTTTGTAAATGTGCCAACTTGCACTCTCTGCCATCAGCAGACAAGCCAAATGCTTCTTCTGGGGAAATATGAATTTCCAGGCAACTCAGCTGTTCAAAGCTTCAGCATAATAATACCAAGGGGGGGGGGGGGGGGGGGAAGCAATCCAGAAAATAATCATTTCTGTGTCATCCACAAAGACAAAACAAAGAGATCAAAATTATATCATCATCCACCTAATTTGAATCTATGTGAGAAAAGCGTGCAAGGGGGTTTCAGGAAATTGCAGAATTGCTAATGCTACAGCTTATCTATACAGAAAAGGTTTACCTTTTGATCCAGTGTAATTCTATCAATAGATAAGTTGCAGGTGATACAACCTTCTGTGTGGCAATCCAGATCACCCCCACCACCCCAAAAAAAAGGAGATGGGAGAGTCAGGCTGCACTGACTCTGTCCACCTTCTGCCATTTGCTTCCCGGGAGAAGCATCAGCCCAGCTTGCTGCTGATGGAGCTGGCCCAAACCAGATGGGAACGGAACCATCTCCACAGGAGCAAATATGGCAGATGAAGCCGCAGGACCGCTCTCTGGGCCAGGCTGTGGAAGGCTTGGCATGATCCCAGCCTCCGCTGCATGTTTGTCCTCTCCGCCAGAGAGCACTGCTCATGCAGCGAGGCTGGGAGAGCAAGGCGTATCCCCAAACCTCCTTGAAGTCTTAAACAAGCACTCCTTTATTTTCATTTTTAGCTAAACAGTCAGATTTTGTATGGAAGCAACTGAGAGGCAAATGCATTTAGTTCCCCTTTGCCTATTCCCCTGTAGTAAGCAGTAACCTCCAGCAGAAGGGCAGCTCTCTACAGCTGGGGGGTGGAGGGGCAACCCCAGCTTCAAGCGTGGCAGCCGTCTGCTGGGTGGCCACGTACCAGTGCCCAGAGGCGGCTGTCTGTGCCTGCACCTGAGCAACCGCGCCGGTGGCAGAGATTAATCATCAGGCTGGTTTTCTTCTGCTGAAAAAGATGTTCTTTCCCTTTCATTGTGCCTTGTTGAGAAACCATTTCATTTTGTCAAGGAATGTGAAAAAACTATCTTGGAGCTTACGGCATCAAGTGAGGGAGAAAAAATCCCCCCAGCCACAAAGCCCTAATTAAAACTCACACAGCTATAGGAATAGAAAGCCGTGTTTTGATCTTAATAGTGCTAGTGGAAAAGGCTTTATGCTGGTGATTTTTGAGGCTTTCTGGCTGCCCCTTGCCGAGCAGAGCTGCAGAAAGCCGAGGCCGGTATCGATCACACAGCAGTGCTCGCGTTCTCCCCGAGCCTGCTGGGCAGGAGTTGTTTTCCAGTCCATACATCATGTACAATGTGGTCCTGCGTTTCCACGAAAGCTGGAGCGTTTCGTCACTAAAGCCTTATTTCACAACAAAGTCAGCATTGGCTACGGGATAGGAAAAATCAGGTCTCAGGTGGCAGCAGCCCAGAAGAGGTTGAGCCCTATGTGGCCTTCAGGCTGCCCCAGCAGCGAGGCCTGTGAAAGGTGGGAAGCCTGTACGCCTGCAGCCCAGCACAGGGTCACCAGGGGAAAGGCTGGGGCAGGATGAGCAGGAGAACACAGGCGGGATCAGCAGCAGACCAGCAGTTACCTCGATCCATCTTTCTTGGCTCCCACCATTCAGACTCTTGGCAAACGCAAGGTTTTCCTATAAAAGCCCTTCCTAAAGCATGATGTTGTGCTGTTAATGGACCGCCACTGCTACAATACTGATAGACTGCATTACAAAGAGAAAAAATCATCATAAACGTGAGAAGTTATGTTCTTGCCCAGGAAACTGTTCAGACAGGGGGAACTTTGTCAGACATTTTCTGCATAAGCTGGCTGCAGAAAGCATGACAAAAGGGTAAAATCCATGTCACGCCTCACCTGGCAAATTCAGAAGCACTCTGATCTAAATCAGAGGGTGACAGCACAAACCAGTAGTTCCAGTTCACTGTGGTTTGTACGCTCCAGAGGCTTTTCTAATAGCAAAGCCTCTCTGAACTTTACTTAGCCAGCAACACGAGATGAGATCTAGTCATATATTTCACTTTGGAAACTCGTTCCCTGGTCTGTCAACATGCTTGATGCACCTGAATGTGGGGTCATTAGTCAGGGAGAGGTGTTGAAGAGAAAAAGGGGGAAATGGTCTCATAAAAGAAGAGAGACTTGATGGCACAGATTCAGTCTGCAGCATGTTTTTAGGAATAGTCAGTGGAAAGCAGAGATGTAAAGTTTATTCTACAAGATAACAGCAGCTAATACTACCAAGGCAATGACATTCCCAGAACTTATTGTGTGCAGGATCTAGGGCTATTTGCATGAAAGATTTACAAACAGGCTGTCATCTGCATGGAGAGGGGTTAGCTTAGAGTAGAATACAGAAGAAATGAGGAGGGTCTGAGCTGAGAGGAAAAAAGAGAGAGACAAAGAGGGGAGAAATGAGTAGCTGAGCAAAGCTTATGACACTTCAGTAAGAATAATCCTTTCTCAGACCACAAAAACATTTAGAGAGGAAATGTTGCAATAAACCTCAGAGAGGCATTGATGAGAGACTGTAAATTCAGTTCCAAATGTTTGAGAGGTTGTTAAGTGGACTAATATTAAGTGGGATTATAAATGTAATGGCATGTAATATAGCTTTTAAGTAACTAGGGAAGCATTATATGAACTGACAATGGTGATCTGCGGCTGTGGGACCTTAATAAATTTATGAGAGTTTATTACTGAATTTCATTTATTGCTATCATAGGGAATGCTTACGCATGAGAACGTTACATGAATTGAGATAATTGATCACCCAGGGAAATGTCTAAACGCATTTAAAGGAAACTTTCAAATACCAATTTTAAATGAACAAGAAAAAAAAATATGTTAAAATCTATTCAGGGAATATTGTTATTACCAGGACACAGTCAAGCCCCTTAGGCAAGAAATGTTCCCTGTTACAAGGTATTTGATCTTGACTGCAGGAGAAGAAAAGTTTTAAACCACTCCTCCCAGTACAGATCCTCTCCCCAAAGACACCATAGTACCCGTGAACAGACGCAACACCCCGCAGCACCCTTTAGCACTGAAATCAATTCACTCGAGGTCTAAGTATCAGCGCGAGCTCTGGTTGCCCACATGCCCTCGTTGCGGCTTCACGTTCAGCAAGTTACTGTCCTGCCCTATATGCTGTGCCATACATCCAAGGAAAAAGCAATGAGGGTTTCTTCAACATGAGTGTAGCTCAGGCTGGAAGGTGGCCCCAGGGGCACCCAGCCCAGCATCTGCTCAGCTTTCCCCAAGGAGAACAGTAGGGAGACATGGGAACACGAGGGTTTTCTGCCCTCAGGCTGAGCTGGGGGGAGCACAGGGACAGGTCCCCTCCCCACAAGGCTGTAAGCCACTTGTGGATCTGCTGTAGAGTCACCGATGGCTACAGCTGAGCTCCTGCAGAGATGAGGGAAGGAAGGAGGGAGAGGAGGAAAGAAAAAGGTTCAGCAAAAATGATAAAAGATTGAGAAAGAAAATAAAAGAAAATATTAGAGAAAGGGTATGGAAAAAAGAAAAGAGAAAGTGCCAGGCATAAGAGAAACAGCAAAAGGAAGGGTTCTTATATGTGGAAAAGGGAGGAACAGAAATAAACAGGCTAAGAAATCAAAGAGAAAATGTACTTGAGGGATGGATGAAGGACAGTAAAAATGAAGGAATAGAAAAAGGAAGCAAAGGACAGAAGTTGGGGATGCAAACTCTATTATAGTTTTATTGAAGTCCAGTGTCAGATCTCACTGAACATAAATTGGTTCTTTTATGTTTGAATAATATTTTTTGATGGATTTTGTGGATTTCGTGGATTTCTACAGTAGTCCAAAGAGCTCCTGCTTCAGTGCAGTTGCAGTTGTACAAGAGTAGCTGATGTCAAAACGGATATGAAAAACTAAAGGGAGATAAGATTAAAAGGCTGCAGGGTATCCAGGCGGCACTATGAATTACATATTGGTCAAACCAGACCTTGGCTAATGCCTTGAGCAAGAAAGAAAGAAATCATGTGGCCTGGAGCCACATAACTCAGCTGGGACCTAAGTGACACCAGTCCAGGATCAGGGGAGAAAAAGCTACAGCTTCCCAGCTGAACGTCCTTCTGTCTTTCCCTGACCTCCCTGTTCTTCTCTACCAAGATCTCACCCATCCTTCCAACTTACAAACCCTAAATATTGTCCCTTATTGCTTATTCACTCCTAGGTCTTGGTGCATCAATTTGCCTGGCCTTTCTCTCAGGCATTTTTATTTGAAAGCTTTTTACTATATATATTCAGTGCCAGTGAGTGCTTGTTAAATGAATTTGTCTGAAGGTCTTCAGCAAATTAAACTGTTAAATGATGTGAGGTAGTTTTCCATGGGACAGCGCTGAAACAGGCAATTGGATCCAGGAGCAGTGTTGAGTTTTACTGCAGCAGAAGCACTGTTAAAACTCTAAAGAAAGCATCTAGCAAATTAACAGAATATTAAATACAATCAAATAAGGTAAAGTCAAGAGACATCTCCAGTGTAGCTTTGATGGGGATTTACTGAATTAATATGTTTGTTTATTAAAGGCAGCTGGTGACCTCAGGAACCTCTCTGTCGTGCAAGCCTGCACATGCCCCAGCTGGGAACCAGCTGGGAGCTGAAATCAAAAGTTTTCCTGCACGAGGGCATCTGCAGAGAACAAGCAGTGAGAGAGCAGGTCTGTTTAAACCTCTGCTACATTAGAAGCAGGCAGTGGGACATTGCCATTTTAAACTTATGTTCGTGCTTGGCCAAGACTTTTTTTTGGTGATACATTTCCAACCGCAGAAGCCTGTGTCTAATTGGCCCCGCATCATCAGGATGCAAACACGGGTCATCTCCACTGAGTCACATGTGGCACAGGTGGTGGGAAAACAAATGGGAGAAGGAGAAATGAGAATCCTGGTGTCTTTGCCTTTCCCTTTCTTTTCATCTATGTCCTTTCCTAGCCATTAGTCCATTTAAAAAAAAAAAAAAGTCCTAGTTGTCTGGCATTTGCCCACTTGTATTTGTGAAAAAGTGCTGCAAGTCAGCGAAGTGATGTCCTAGCGCCACAGCGTGGGTTGAAGGTTGCTCTGTACACTGGATCTGCTTCTTCTTCATGCCTTTGAAGTGTAAATGCAAACATCCTTGGTCATGAGTCATCATGAGCCTGAGAGGTTTTGAACAAAGGCCGGGCAGCTCAATGAACCGATACGTTTCTAATGAAACTGTGCTTTAATGGAAAAAATTCAATGGGCACATCGATGGCATATTTTTCCCCTTCTTTCCCTGTACTTGCTGGGGTATGGAGATCTAGGGTCAGTAAGGTTAGAAAAATAAACTGACTGGAGAGATACTAACTCCAGCCCTACTTTTGGAATTGATTTCTTGTCGTCCTTGCTCCAAAATGGGAGAGCAGGCATGCTGTCTCTGGTGACAAGACTTCTGAAGCCTTTAATCAGTTTTCTCAGCAGACAAAAAGTTTAGTGGTGGCTGTAGGAGTCTGAGTCACTGAGGTGTTCCTATGGTGGCACCTAGGAGGCTCAAAGGACAGACTTAGCAATGCTACAATTCTTGTTACGCACCTGTCCCGCTCCCAGCCCCATGCTATCCCACGGTAGCATCCCTTAACTGTTCTGTCCTGTCTGGATACAGGTGTGGACCAGGGACACAGAGATGAAGGAAGAAGGCTGGTTCCATCCCCTCTTGGGTTCCTGGCAGTACCTGGCACTATGTGTTCATCTCCCACTAGATATTCAGCATGTATTATTTGCATTCATTCTAACTGAAAGCATCCATATCCTTCTTTACCCCTGCACCCTCTTCCTCATGTCTTGAAGCTGTAATAATCCCTGCTTGCCTCTTTGCATCTGCTAGTCTGAAATCCTGTTTTTAGAATACACATACACATACTTGGGAACTCAAGCCCTTTAGAAATCAGAAATCAGCTTTTATGAACTCATATGCTTGTGGGACCACATGGTGGTGACCTCTTTTCCATCTCAGGATGAAAGGAGGGAGTTCCCCTGAGATTTCATTTGAAGCTCTATAAATATTTTATGTTTTCATTTTAAAATGCAAATTCTTGCGTGTTTTCAAACTGAAATGAAACTTCTGAAGATCTCAAAAAGGTCTCCCTTCTGAGAGGGAATCCAAGGTGCATGGTATGGTACACAGTATACAAAAAAAGTCCCAAATGATGCAGAGAAGGGGATATAGAAAGAAATTCATTCCTCTAGTACAGGTCAGACACCAAGGTCACAATCAACAGATCTTTTGCCAGAAAAGATCTTGCGGGGAGAAAGCTTCTTGCATCAAAGAGAATTCCTGGACTACAGTGCATGATTCTTGCTCTCCACTCAGTTTTCATCTTTATTTCCATCTAAGTAATTTTGAAGAGCAGAGATGAACGGAAAAAATAAATTGTGAGGAGCACAGGCAGCTCCAGGATTAAAATGATTGATGCACCTTGCACTGAAGGACATTCGAGAGTGAAGGCTGATCTCTGGATATAGCTCTAAGTCCTGTAATGACTCATCCAGTATTAAATCTTTTTGTTGCAGTTAAATAAATTACCTAAGAAATAAGAAATTCGTTAAATGTTTTCAACATGGATTGGATCTTGAACAAAGAAAAAAGGCTTTTTCTCATAAAAAGGCACTTTCTTATACAGCTCTGAGTATGATTTTGAACTCCTGAGGAGCAGCACGGAAGAGTCACTTGAACAGTGAACTCAGCAGGAACTGGAGGCCTGGAGCTGCTGCCTCACCCAGGAAAAAGTAATTTTTTGTGAGAGGTGAAGGGGGTCCTGCCGAGGGAACTGTGGCAGGAGTCACAAAACACAGACTCGCTCATCAAACCTTTGCCTGTGATGAGGCAAAGAGCCCTGGCTCTTTGTCGGTGCTGAAATCAGCATCATGCATGACCCCACGGCATCTCAACTCTCGTGAGCAGCTGCTGGAGGAGCTCAGGGCAGTGGATACACCACTACCTCCCACTTACCAGCTTGCCAGAGAGCAAGTCTGGGGTAAGGGGACAGCAGCCATCTTGATCTAGTCTCTCCCTCCACCCTCTCTCTCCAAAAAGAGGACGTGTATCACCACTCTCTATGGAGCCCAGTGCTGACAGTAAAATCTCAGCAGAAGGCGCTCTCGGCTCCTTCACAGCCAGTCAAGGGGGAGGTTTAAGGTCTATGGAAGAAATGGGACTTGTCTCTGACTCTAGGTGGGGGTCTGAAAGCCCTTTCCTTGGAAAAACTTGGAGCATTGGAAGGATCAGCTTGAAGAAAGCAAGCTGGTGTTGCCTCAGAGCAGTGTCACTCAGGCAGATGTCATAGAGGCTGCTTCATGCCTCCCTACACCTACTGAGTTAGTCAGTGAAGGAAATGGTGCCACTTGGTACCACAGGCTTCAGTGCATTTAAGATCAAACCTTTAAAAGCCAAGGAAACACTTAGCTTGCTTCAATCAGATCCTCACCAAAGAGAAAAACAGTGAGTCTGCCTGAGACCAGCTTGGTGGATTTGTCCCTTGACAACAGTAGGTGACACAGGAGGGAACATTTTTTTCTTGGACTTCCTCCTGAAAGCCCAAATGAAAGGTCTGAAATTGTCACTTCCAGCCTTTCCCAGCTCTGGCAAACAAATCAATCCCAGACTCAACGGTGATGACAGAAAACAGCCTTACACAGCCATGCAACCTGGCACAGCCTGACTTTCTGGGGGTGCTCTAGAAAGGTGCAACCGTGCAACACCCCCTTGTCTCTAACACCCCACCCTTGCCCAAAGCAATGTCCTGCGACGCGCTCTTACTGCCATCCTAGGGCACCCCGCACAGGGCTGCACTTCAGAGCTTCATCTTTCAGCTGAGTAGCAAACAAACCTTACAGCATTCATCAGCGGGGTCATGGTCCTAGCTGTGTATTTATGGAGCTGTAAACCAAACAGGAGTGTGAGAATGTGGGTATAAAACACATACGGTCATACTTTTCTTACTTATTTCCTCCACTGCAGACTTACTCAAACTTTGTACCAGACCACTGGTACAAACCAGTGGTGTTGAAGGCAGTAACAATTTGATATTTGGGAGGATGCCTGTTCCTCTCACCCTTCATCTCAAACACTGAAAACTCAAACAATGCCCTAATTTAGCCCTGGCAGCATCTGTGTACTGTTGGTGCAGCTCAGGGGGCCAAAAGCTCACGGCCAGCACAATCTAGTGCTTTCTGGCCAAACACTTTGGAAGAATAAAATTTACTTCAGCTAACGCCAGTTTCTATCGTTAACCAGTAAGCATATCAAGACCTTGAAAAGCAAGGAGACATAAAAAGAAAGGAAGGAAACAGAGAAAAAGAAGACTTTCCATAAGCAAAAATTTTTTACTGGGGCCATGGGTGCATTTTGAATTGTAACTCTAATTTTCAGTGCTCATGTTTTGGAATAGACTTTCTTTATGTGAGGATATGCTCTTTCTCCAGTACCTTTTCTTTACAACTTTAGATAAACATATAGAAACTTCTGGCACTGGTGGGCAAAGCACGAAGCCCAATGGTGCTTACAATGTCCAAAATAATAGTCTGTTTGCGGGCATAGCAACATCATATTTACATTTAAGAGGGTAGCTCCATCGGTACGTGCCACACATTAGTTAAAGTGCACTTGAGGAAGGCTGTGCTGTGACTCTTTCATTCTTTGAAAGCTATTGCAGAATGGTTGGTAGGGCTAAATGATTGAAATGATTGATAATGCTTGGTTGTTGGGTAAATGATTGAATAGCACAAGTATGAAGGAAGAAATAACACAAAATGTTATTCATGTGCACTTGAGTTGGTAGAAATACCTCAGAAAATATATCATACAGCTTGAGAAACAGTGTTTAATGGAGGATGATTACCAGTGATATTCAAAGACATCTTCTCAGTTAATGCCATGTATTATAATCTAATCTTTTCTACCATCTGGAGCACTTTATAATATTTTCCCCATTTTTTCCTTGAGATTAAACCAAATGTAGATCTGACATGTTCTGTACAACAGAGCCTACAACAACTAAGACCTCAACAACATCTTTTGCTTCTATTTTTTTATATAGAAAGAATAAAATCCACTGAAAGATAAAAACAATTTAGGTATTTCATAAGAGCTAGAGAAAATATGTTATTCATGCCCCTGCTTGTCTCAAAGAACATCAAGCAGAATTTAGAACAATTACTAGTCAATGTAAAATAATGTATAATTCTACACCTAACTTTGCTATGAACTGGAGGCTTGAAAGGCTATGAAATTGCTGCAATTACCATCTCCCACAAGGGACTCATTAAAAAAAAAATACAGTAGATGATCTGAACAATATGGGCAAGAAATTCAGACTAACCAGCTGGTATGTTTTTATGGCTGTAGTGTTACATCTAATACAACAGGTGGGAAAACATGCTATGCGTCTGAATTGTAGTATTCATGATGCAGACAGTGCCAGACATACCACTTAAAGGAAAAACATGATGTAGAAACGCTACCCTTTTTCCATTAAGGAACTTTGCATGATCAGTCTCTAAAACTCTGATCCATGATGACGCCACATTTGCTATTCAAGACTTAGGTATGCTGTATTTAAAAGATTTCAAGGAACAGGTGAGTTCCATCTTCACTTCCTCCTCCCATCAGAATCTCGGCACAGAGTTAAATTAAAATGACCACATTTGAAACATTAATGAAGAAGGAAAGGAAGGAAACGTGGTTGTGCTACATTAAACCTCAGACACTTCTGTGTGGTGCCATTAGCTTCAAAGAGTGCATCACTCTGAAGGGAAAAGATAGTTCAAAACCAGATTCGGATGCTGAAAGAAGCCTCCCACAATATGAAAGAACATAATGAAAATGACAGATTATGACAGCAGCAGAAGTAAAATCTAAATGGTCAAAAGAACAGCTATTTAATTTTTAAATAAAATGAGACAATTTAAGTCTCAAAATAATAATAAAAATAAAGAGGTTGATCCTTGTTTTATAAAGGACAGCTAAAAATAGGACTAAATAAACTAAACTAAAAATAGGACAAAGAACAAGAAAGGTTTTATTAAATAAACAAGTGAGGAATCAAGGAGATCTCCAAATGCACAACAGCAAGAAAATATTTCTAATTTCTTGAAGAGGTACAAGTAAAGGTGTAACAAAAGCTAAGGGGAACAATTTATCTGCAGTCTGCTTTGAAGAATGGTTGCAAAGACGATTGAAAACATTTCCAAAAGCACAACTATCTAATATGTAGTGAAAGGGTGGAACACTTCTAAGGAGAAGCATGAACAGAAGAGAAAAAGCTATGAGAACTATCAAAATTAAATCCCTTCCACTTGCAAAAACAAGGAACACTGACGACTTCTGTGATCTGAACTGCAGGGTTTGGTGCTTTATGCTGACCGAGGAATTTTACCACTGACTTTAGAATGAGATTAAACCATTGTAAAAAAACCACTGAAAAAATACAGCAAAGTTAGTTAATGAATTTCAAATGCTGGTCACCAGCAATGGGAACCTTTCTGGAGAGAACATAAGGTCCTCTGAAGGACTGAAGTTGGCTGAAATGAAAAATACTGCCAGGTTTTATAAAGTCCCTACTTTGTACAGGATAATAAATCTTAGCCATATCACAATCCAGATTTAAGGGGCAAAATACAGCTATCTGCAAGGATGGTTGAATGTAGGGCATAACTGCAAGCAAGCCAAGGTCTCTCACTGAGCTACCGACAACGTTTTGAAGCCTCTTCTCTGCACTGAAAATGTGATTCTACAGTTCTCTCTATCTATTATAACTCTATCTTATTCTGTCATTTACTACAGAGGCAAGTGGTGACATCAGGAAAGGATTGCCTGGTTCCTGCCATCTAGCTTCCTGTTAATATTTTCCATGCTATATGTCTGGTTCAGCCTGAATTATTTGTACATGGCAGCTTTAGTATTTTCTTAAACTGGGAATAGCTGTCCCATACTCTGAACAGTTTGTGGTTTAAGGGTGAGACCTCAAACTCTATTTCTAGAGGTGAAAGTATTACGGAGTTCAGTCTAGAAATTACGAAGATTTGGATCTGGAAGTGGATCAACTCTTGCCCACATCACTGGCAAAAGACTGAAGTGGAGGATTTCATGCAGCCATAAGCTCTAGGATTGTCAGACTGGTACTTCTCATCAGCACAATGTGTATTTTAGAAAAAAAAAATTAAAAATTCAGCACTGAAGCAATTTATGATAGTTCTAGACCTAAGCAAGCTTGAAATCAGTCCCCTAAGACTTGATCTTGATATCTCCAGCTAAGTCTGCTCCACTCTTTTATGGTGATGTAGTCTTCATTTCAAAAGTGTGAAATCAGATTAGAAAAAAGGTGAGACATATTTATAGATTAGTAATGACTAAAACTAGAAATGACCCTTGGCAGACAGAAATGAAAGTAAATGAAGAGAAAATGAGAAAGGTGCCAGAAGTGTTTACTACTGACATTGATTTGGCAACTTGCTCACCCTGGGATGAAATAGGACACGGTATGAGGACAGAAGAGCTGGCTTGAAGAACTCTCTGGTTTAACAATATTTGATGGCAACTTGGGGCAAGAATGTGGCCCAGTCACTCCTGAAGTTATTAACAGATTCCCAGTGGGCAACAGGATTTAGGAGGCCTTTTAAATGTAAAGCCTATGCTGCACAGGTTTAAGCAGAGGAAATGGAGTGCTGGAGGAAGAAATGCCTACAATTTATTTATACTTTTAAAAGTTCTCTGAGTGTGGATGAGCCATGACAAGCATCCTGAGACACTGAGACTGTACTTGCTTTCAGGCTCATCCAAGTTGTTTCTTCCCTTTAGAAAAATGAAAGGCTGGCTCTCTTTTACACTAACATGGAAAAAAATAAATCATCTTCTATTGTCCATACCTTGATTATGGAACTGTTATTTCTGTGATAATATAAAATTTCTTGGACTGTGCTGAGAATCCCAGGTCATTGGGTGATTTGAGAGTACAATTGCAACGGTGATTTTAAAATTATTCATGTGCCAGTGAAAGGAATGTGACTGAGACCAGAAGAGGACCAAGAAGGTGTTGGGATGGAATAAGCATCGTTGAAGCAGTAACGGGACCAGGAAATGGGAAAAGAAGGTTAAGCTAGGTATGTTATTGAATATAAATAGGCTTATTTCTCTCCAACAATTCATGGAGCAATTTTCTTTAGCTTATTAAGAATCTGCTTGGTATCATGTCCATTTAAGATCTCCTTTCTGCTTTGTATACTGCACTGTCCTCACTGGGTCAGGGAGCGGGGAGTGTGGTTTCTTCTGCTTAGAAGGACCTTCTATATAGAAGATTTCTATGAATCTGTAAATATAGATTTATGTTAAATGAGAGAAGATAGATCTGATTTTATTTCTCTCTTAGAAAATATAATCGCTATTTGAAAATTCCTAAGCGCTTAATTGATTAGGACAAATGCTCCTCATTCAGCATCAAAGAGCCTTGAGAAAGTAATAAGCATTTTCTTTAGTCTGAGAGTTTTGAGCTACAGGTATTTTATTTGATTATAGAAATTTTAAATAGCATGAGCTAATGAAATTTAAACAGCAAAAGAAATTACTAATACATTAGAAGACACATGGATATAAGCCAATAAAATGGAGACACTTAGTTAAATAAGTGTCTGGTGAATATTGTCTAAATGTTTTTCCCCTTAGGAATGTTGCTAAACTTGATTCAATTTATTAATATAGTTTAGTAGATGGGACTTCAATTATGAAAAAATAGTAATATTATGAAGTGAGCAAGTAGGATCCTTTTCTAGGTGCTGCCTTGCTGATTTTGTTACACAGTAGGTTTACAAAAAAATATTACCATGGTTGTGTATGCAGGAAACCTAAGTCAGCATACTGGACTTTCTGCCAGCATTAAGCATGCCACCCAGGGACTTGGCCAAATCACCCTAACAGGATTATTTCCCTTGGTTTTAAGTGTTGAAACATATTCTCCAGTGCATTTAATACCTCATTCAGAGTGCATTGAACACATTAAGCCTAATTAGTCAGCACTGTAAGATCAAGAAATGCAAGCAAATTTGTTGCACAGTTGACACAGTAGTTTTCGACAATACTGCATCATGGTTCTTGATTTCAGTCTGTTATAGAGGTTTTCTCTGTATGTTTTCCTCTTAGTTCCCTGTGTTTCCTTCTGTTCCCTGTGGCTGAATACATTTTGAAATTCTTGGATGAAAGATAGTCAGCAAAGGCAGGGGTCATATCTCACATTGCCCAGCAAAATAGTCAGCAACCCACAGCAGTTCGATTCCTTCTCCACAGATTCAAAACTGATGCACTTGTCATTATAACCTTGCCAATTCTCTGAATTATCCAATTGTCTCCTTCCTCAAATACTGCTTAAAAACTTCAGCATGTGAGTCACCCTGCCTTTCTAACAAGTGTGCTGAGGCACATTGAAGAGATTTCATTAGAATTCTCTGCAGGCTGGAATAGGTTATAATAAGATTACTGTCACCAGCAGAGGGAAAACTGCAAAGGTAGATAAGAAATTCTGAAAGTTGCTGCACATATAAGGGATGCTAGAAAAATAGGATTCATTCAAAATAAACAGAGCAATCAAACCCCCTTAGGAAACTGTTAGCAATAAAGTTTGCAGTGAGGTTTCAGAAATGGTTGAAGAACTGTGTAGCAGAAACCTTCCACATCCTCCAGTGGGAAAGAATTTGCAGATCTACGTGAATTTACAAAGAAAAACTTTGAGGTTAATGACTTAAAACGAGTTTCTCTAACTCTCATAAGAAAACTATAGTAGTCTGCAGACATACATAACACTATGGTTTACTTTTGAAAAACAGCTGGGCTAACATGCTGCTTAGAGCTGAGGAAGTATGCTATAGCTGGATCCAAAACTTTTCCAAGGCACAGGAGCAGAGGTACCGGGGAACATGAACAAGCAAAAGAAAGCTAAAAGGGAGCATCATTTCTAAACAGTGGAAAAATTATACTGATTTCCGCTCCACGTCACCCCATAGCATCTTCATCTCCTTGTAACATTTTGAAGGAGCCACATTCTAAAGCCCCTTGTGTGCCCTGCTATGATTGGAGGGAACAAATTCAAAACGCAGGCAAAGCCAACTGATTACCACCTTTAAATCCTCCTTTGCTATTTTTCTTGTTTAACAGCAACAACTAGACATTTTACAGCAATTAAGATGCAGATCTGCTGGGAATTGCTGGCTGTCACAGCAGCCAATATTGTCTTACTGTTTCATTTTAGCCCCTCATCTGACTGCATCTCTCTGCTATCTTTTGTCTGTCTTTAGGTTTCTGCTCTTTGGGAGAGGAATAATTTTTGTCTTTCTGCTTACAGAGTGTGCTGCAAACTCTGACTGAGCTGCCACCACAGCACAACGATAACAGTAAAGCATTTCCAGGAGCCAAGATTAGGCAAAAATAGAAGAGTGGGAAAACGTCTATCCTTTCCCTTTGAAATGGGAGTCTCAGCAGGAACACAAATTCCCTTTGTGCTTTATTTGCTGATGGGACAACAATGCAAGGCTGTTATTTTAGTTCCAACATGCATTTTGTTATAAAGAATGTTTTTATTCAAGATTTATCCCAAAAGAAACATATTTACTCCTCTGCATTCCTGGGAAGAATGCAGAGAAACTGTCCGAGCAGCCAGGGATCAGGTTAGGAAAGATAAAGCCCCGATAGAATTAAATCTGGCCAGGGATGTCAAGGGCAGCAAGAAAAGCTTCTATAGGTACATCAGTGATAAATCAAAGACTAGGAAAAATGTGGGCCTTCTCCAGAAGGAAAAAGAGAGACCTGGTTACCCAAGATACAGAGAAGGCTGAGGTACTCAATGACTTTTTCGCCTCAGTCTTCATTGGCTAGTGCTCTAGCCACACCACACAAGTTGCACAAGGCAAAGGCAGGGACTAGGAGAATGAACACCCACTGTTCAGGTTCAAGACCATCCAAGGAACCTGAAGGTGCACAAGTCAATGGGACCTGATGAGATGCATTCGCAGGTCCTGAAGGAACTGGCAGATGAAGTTGCTAAGCCACTATCCATCATATTTGAGAAGTCATGGCAGTCCAGTGAAGTTCCTGCTGACTGGAAAAGGGAAAACATAACCCCCATTTTTAAAAAGGGAAAAAGGAAGACCTGGGGGAACTACAAGCCAGTCAGTCTCACCTCTGTGCCCAGCAAGATCATGGAGCAGATGCTCCTCAAAACTATGCTCAGGCACATGGAGAATAAGGAGGTGATTGGTGACAGCCAACACAGCTTCACTAAGGGCAAATCATGCCTGACAAATTTGGTGGCCTTCTACGACAGGGTTACAGCATTTGTGGATAAGGGAAGAGCAATTGACATCATCTACCTGGACTTGTGCAAAGCATTTGACACTGACCCACACTCTCCAATTGGAGAGACATGGATTTAACAGATGGACCACTCGGTGGATAAGGAATTGGCTGGATGGTTGCACTCAAAGAGTTGCAGTCAATGACTCGATGTCCAAGAGGAGACCAGGGATGAGTGGTGTTCCTCAGGGGTCAGTACTGGGACCGGCACTGTTTAACATCTTCGTTGGTGATATGGACAGCGGGATCGAGCGCACCCTCAGCATGTTTACCAATGACACCAAGCTGTGTGGTGTGGTCGACACACTGGAGGGAAGGGATGCCATCCAGAGGGACCTTCGCAGGCTTGAGAGGTGGGCCTGTGTGAACCGTGTGATGTTGAACAACGCCAAGTGCAAGGTCCTGCACACGGGTTGGGGCAATCCCAAGCACACATACAGGCTGGGCGGAGAATGGATTGAGACCAGCCCTGAAGAGAAGAACTTGGGGGTGTTGGTTGATGAGATCAACATGAGCCAACAACATGTGCCCGCAGCCCAGAAAGCCAACTGTGTCCTGGACTGCATCAAAGGAAGAGTAACCAAAAGGTCAAGGGAGGCGATTCTGCCCCTCAACTCCACACTCGTGAGATCCCACCTGGAGTACTGCATCCAACTCTGGGGGCCCCAATATAAGAAGGACATGGAGCTGTTGGAGAGAGTCCAGAGGAGGGCCACAAAGATGATCCGAGGGCTGGAGCACCTTTCCTATGAGGACAGACTGAAAGAGTTGGGATTGCTCAGCCTGGAGAAAAGAAGGCTCTGGGGAGATCTTATAGCAGCCTTCCAGTACCTGAAGGGGGCCTACAGGAAAGCTGGAGAGGGACTGTTTACAAGGGCATGGAGTGACAGGACAAGGGGTAATGGGTTTAAGCTGAAGGAGGGTTGATTTAGATTAGATATTGGGAAGAAATTCTTCCCTGTGAGGGTGGTGAGGCACTGGAACAGGTTGCCCAGAGAGGTTGTGGCTGCCCCCTCCCTGGAATTGTTCAAGGCCAGGTTGGATGGGGCTTTGGGCAACCTGCTCTAGTGGAGGGTGTCCCTGCCTATGGCAGTGGGGTTGGAACTAGATGGTCTTTGAGGTCCCTTCTCAAGCCAAACCATTCTGTGATTCATCAACACCCTTCTAATCTTTACAAACATGGTTTACGCACATTTGAACTCTGGTGAAAGAGAATGCACAACTTACAGTGCTTTCTAATTGAAAAGTAAATGCTTAGTCTTATTCATTTCTTTGTAACTGCAGCTCAAAATAGTGGTGTCCCAAAGTCATGTATTATTTCCTAGAAATATGATAATGTATTCTGCTATGTGAATACTTGTACCTATGAATGACATTTGATTTAAGTGAAGATGTAGAACAGAAACATTGCTGAACAATACACAGGTTTTGGTATGGATTTATCTCTACTAAAAATGCCATCTTTTTCTTGAGCACAGGGTACAAATTTGGTTTTCACACATATTCACTTTCACATATATCAAAGTGCTTTTTAAGCCAGCAAATGTACTCAAATGAACTCTTGTACCTGTGGTGAATGTCACAGTTTTCAAGAACCTGCTTCATTAATTACAAGATTAAGACTTTGGACTACAATTTGCACTTCTCCTTTTCTCCAGAGTCATTACTGACACTTGCATAATATTACGATTGAAGTAGATTTGTTTTAATCACAATGATAGTTTAAGAAAAAGAGTTGTTATGGACCTGAGCATTTGGGTAGACCTCAAGGGAACCCACAGCACAATTATTAACTCTCATAATCCTGTTTCTGCAGAATTCTATATGTTGGATCCTCTGGTAACAAAAAACTGCAGCTGCATCAGATGTATCTGTATGGAAACTGCAGCACATAATTCAATCTACGTGCCCATTCAGTCCTTGGTGTCTCTCTTGGGACTGCCAAAGGCACTAATTACTTGCAGGCTTATTTTGAGATCTGGGTGCTTGTTCACTAGGAGTGCAGATAACATCATTGCCTTTATTCTGAGAGACTAAACAAATGTAACTCGCTAGAAAGGCAGGATTTGGTGAAGTGATTTAAATAAAAAAGGTTCCATGTTGCTTTACCAGTCCTATCAGTCAGTCATTACTATCCAGAGCCAAGATGTTTAATCATTCACTGAAGAACATTAGCCTTACCAATAAGATCAAAGACACAAAGTTTTTCAAAGCAAGGAGGGTCAGCAAGCAAAGCAGGCTTTCTGACCCTCAAAGTTCTATCATTGAGCAGATCCTCCTTTAAGGGAACTTAATTTCAAAACATATTATTTTTTGGTATGTCAACCATAGCCAAACATGTAAACGGTGCTTTCTCCACTCTTAAAATAGTCAGTTTCATAAATATTGATCAGGCCTATAGAGATTGACTTACAAGTACTCAGCTTATGCATTTATATCTATAGTGCTGGACTGGCCTGCTGCTAGGTCAGGTCCTTCCTAATCCTTGAGTTACGGTTCTCAAGGAGACTTTATAAGAGATTCAATGTGCTTGTTTTTCCATCACAGACTCAGGGAAAACGGAGCTGAAAGGTGAAATAATTTTTTCTATTACCTTACTGCAAGGTGAGATTAGCTATGTATAAGACGTTTCTGACAGATTAGCATTTTGTTTGAAATATCCAGTGGAGAGCCCACACTGAGACAGAACTTCACAGTCTTCACCGTTAGAACGCTTTTCCTCTCTCTTCATCTCGTACTTGTCTGTTACATCCATAGTGAACCCACAGAAAAATCTGTTCCCCTCTTCTTTCCAGCTGTCTCCCAAGAGTTTGGTGACCATTTCCATGTACCTCACATACCTCTTACTAGTCCAAGACACGTTCTGACTGCTGTGTTGTTATGGGATAGAGAAAGAGCTTTCTATCCCCTCTCTTTCTCTTTAGCACATAAATCAATTTGGTGCTGTCCTTATCTTAGTGCATACAATTATCTTATTCCCTTTTGTTTGTCTGCTTGTGTTTTCCCTCCCCCTCCTGAGCTTTGTGTTCACTAAACTGAATCATTATAGAGACAGCAAGATCTTCATCTTTGGACATAATCAGAATTTGACTGGGCAAGACCCTGAGCGACCTGCTCTAATGAAAAAGCCCTGCTTTGAGCAGGCGGTTGGACCAGATGACCTCCAGATGTCCCTTTTGGACTAAATTATTCTGTGATTAGTATTTGTAGCTTGGAACATTTAGGATGAATGTCCAGATTAGCCTTTACAAAAGTATCAGCTGGTTCACATTAATTGCCAAACAATGGATTACATGTAATATCCTTCTCCTCACCCCGTGATAGATGAATCATTATGTCATTTTGAGAGAAAGGTGTGACACTTTCCAAAACCTAGTGCAGTGGCACTTGTTTCTGAACAAGCATCTCCCGAGGTTTAATTAGTTGAGGGAATTACACCTCCTTTTTCCTCTTTTGGACCTGGTCACAAAGTCTCTGATTATCTATTCTGATTGATTGGTGCTGGGTTTTTCCATTTCAGATTTTAAATATATTTTCCTTCCTCTTCACAGAGGCTGCTCTGCTCGCAAATATTCATACATTTCAGCAGTTTCATCTACAGCGCCGGACTGGCCTCAGCATTAGCCAGCATGAGCTTTCTCCTCAGGGCTCTGTGCTTTCCAGAGGCTGAGAACACAACAGGAACGATGGCTCTTACTCTCCTGGGTGACTGAGTCACTGGTTCAAATAAATGAAACTCCATTAATTATGAAAGAGGTAGCAATAAATAAATAAATTATCATCTGTGAAGATTAGCTTTATTCAGGTTTAACCATAACCAATTGCTTCTGCAATAACTGTTGGAATAAATTAACAGAATTTTTTGTTGCAACAACTGTACTGGAGTGCCTTTATAAGAAACAGCTTTTTATTGCTGATTTCATTTTAGTGAGTGAATATACAAATAAGCAGCCTACTACCTAAGAGCTCTTGTTCCTTGCTCCCCAAATATCATTATTTTAAACTCTTCCCCTTTTCCCCCAGTAAATAACATAACTCAGGATTTTGATGCACAATCCTCTCTTTTTCCACCCATCATGGGCATTGTAATGCAAGAGAGGTGAGTGTTCTGCCAAAAAAATCTGCATTTCTTTTTCCATATTCACCCAGCTGGGACCAATCAACTATTAGTTAGAAAATTAGATTGGGAGTCTTATAGAACATGCTTCACTTTTCCAAATAACTAGGTCTGGAATTAAATGGGTACAGGCACAAATGGATCAAGACGGCATCTTTCTGCCAGTCACGTCTCTAGAAAAGTCACTTTTTTTGAAATGTATGGCACAGTCTCACTACAGATTGCTGAAAGGGGCAAAAAAACCCCAAAACAAACCAAACCCAAAAAACCAGGTCCAAGGCGCTTTCTATAGGCATAGATTGGAATAAAGTATTTAGCGCATCAAGGGAAAGCAATGAAGTGTAATGATTGCAATATTGTGAAAGTTATGTACAAGACCTCCCCTGCACTCTTAAGCCAGTGACCTCATCACATCGGCATTTTTCTGCTGAAGGAAGCCCTTCAATCATAGGACAACCATGAAGCTTCTTCTCCTTGCTTTGCTGTATGTATGAAGTTGAGCATAGCACAGCACCGTCCTTGACCACTAGCTTGCTGTGTTTTCTGTGTGCTATTCACTAATTTTTAGTTCTAAGAGCTGAATGATCATAGAGAACATCTCCTACTGCTAAATTAGGATAAAAAAATGTTAAAATAACTCCAAGTACAATTATCCTTTTCAGTGTCCTCCTCCCCATATATGTGCCAACAGATCAAAATATTTATGTTTTGTTTGGAACTTCTCCTATGCAAGAAATATTTTAAAGAAGTCCATTTTCCATTGTATTGAAGTCCCAGGAGCAAGAGGATGAAGATAACCTTATACTGCTCAGTAGAAGATAGAGTTATTTAGAAAATATCTGCACTGGAAGTTTGTTTATCCCAACTTTTTCACTCGTCTCCCTGTTGAGACCTTTTATGCAACCACCAAACATTTGAAAAAAAAAAAATAAATCCAGCAAACAAAATCTTCCAGACTTTTTTTTTTTTTTAAGCTAGTAAGACTTTGGAAATACTTGTACCATTGGCCACCTATCACAGCAAAACTGAAGAACAGCAAAGTTGTCAAGACTTTTAAAAATCTATGTATCATCCAGCCACATAGCTTCATTTTTTTTACTTGGTGAGCAGTGTCTGTCGAGAATAAGTTATTACTCAGAGAGAAGGGAAGTGCTGAATGATGGTGGAGACAGTGGCATTTCATGCCAGTCAGAACCCCAATATCACGTTATTATTTTTGGAGAGGCAGATGAAGACTGCATTGGTTTTGGGTACAGGAAGGATTGTTGTCCCTCCCCTGTCTTACGCATTGGCCACCTGACTGCAGGATCTGCATTTCATACTTGGATTATACTTGAACTCCAAGGAGGATATCCACAGGGATGGAGAATGGCAGTTGGTCCTTGTCATAGGAGCATTTGCTTGTGAACGAGTGGTGGTCCTGGAGCAGAGCTCAGAGCTCGAGGTACTCGCTCAAATTTCGCAGCAGCAAGCGCATCACCAGCCCTGGTATTCACATGAGGATAAAGTCCCAGTCTCTGGCTTGAATGGTAACAACTCACATTTGTTATTTAAATGGTACTTCTCAGAGCTGCTAGGTGCATCCTACAGCAGGAACCTCAGAGAAGGTCATTTATTACTGATGTATTTTTAATAGAACAACTGTCTCTGAGGAAATCATTGATCATTGCAGCTAATGACCAGAATATGATACAGTTTAATTAATAATTGTATCAGCACCAGCTAGCCATTAGAAAAAGAGAACTTCCCTGACCTTTAAAGGATTTCTAATTCATTTAGAAACTACCTATGTTAGAAGCTGAACAAAGAAAATCTAACTTCCAGGGCTCCAAAAACTTTTAATGAGAACCTATTTGCATACAAAGTGAAAAATCATCACAGAACCATTATTTATAATCCACCATTATTTCTGTGTGCAACTACAGTTGGTGAAATAGGAACATCCCACCCCCTGCATACAATGAATACGTATTCGCAAATGGGGAGAATTACCTCTATGGCCTTTAGTTGCAATATGTTCTTGTTCTGTTGCCCGTCTTATTTTGAGTCTTTAAATAATGTGTTTGCATATCTCCCTGAATGGACAAAAGACTA
The DNA here is from genome assembly GCF_011004875.1 of Balearica regulorum gibbericeps. NCBI lineage: Eukaryota > Metazoa > Chordata > Aves > Gruiformes > Gruidae > Balearica > Balearica regulorum. The sequence continues at coordinate 82,605,893 of NC_046186.1, read as the reverse complement.
AGTACATGTCATGCTGACATTGATTCAAGTGAGAAAGCAAACCCAGGAGAACAGAAGGATGCCAAGAGAAGAGAAAAAAAAAAAAAAAAAGGTCAGTGAAGAAGGAGGGGGAGGAGGTGCTCCAGGCGCCCGAGCAGAGATCCCCCTGCAGCCCGTGGTGAAGACCATGGTGAAGCAGGCTGTCCCCCTGCAGCCCATGGAGGAAGGATGAGGGGGTGTAGAGATTCCACCTGCAGCCCATGGAGGACCCCACGCCGGAGCAGGTGGAGACACCTGAAGGAGGCTGTGGCCCATGGGAAGCCCGCGCTGGAGCAAGCTCCTGGCAGGACCTGTGGATCCGTGGAGAGAGGAGCCCACGCCAGAGCAGGTTTGCTGGCAGGACTTGTGACCCCGTGGGGGACCCACGCTGGAGCAGTTTGCTCATGAAGGTCTGCACCCCGTGGGAGAGACCCACGCTGGAGCAGTTCATGAAGGACTGTAGCCCATTGGAGAGACTCATGTTGGAGAAGTTTGTGAAGGACTGTCTCCTGTGAGAGGGACTCCATGCTGGAGCAGGGGAACGATGAGAGGAGTCCTCCCCCTGAGGATGAAGAAGCGGCAGAAACAACGTGTGATGGACTGACCATAACCCCCATCATTCCCCGTCCCCCTGTGCTGCTGAGGGGGGTGGAGGTTGAAGCCAGGAGTGAAGTTGAGCCCGGGAAGATGGGAGGGGTGGGGGGAGGTGTTTTAAGATTTGATTTTATTTCTCATTCCTCTACTCTGTTTTGCTTGGCAATAAAATTAGATGAATTCCCTCTCTAAGTTCAGTCTGTTTTGCTCATGACGATAATTAGTGAATGATCTCTCCCTGTCCTTATCTCGACCCATAAGCTTTTCATTGTACTTTTTCTCTCCTGTCTCATGAAGGAGGGGAGTGATAGAGCGGCTCTGGTGGGCACCTGGCCCCCAACCAGGGTCAACCCACCATAAAAGAAAAAAAGACCTGTTGGTCTCAATGTAAAAGGAAATCATTGGAGCAAACATGGCTCAAAGATTCTCTCATACATGTATTGATTGCATAGTTAACAGGTGGGAAAAGCTAATTGGCTGATATTTCCTTTGAGCATAACAGCAAAGATTTGGAGAATGCAGACGTTTCAAATACATTTAGAAAAATGAGGTTGAGGACAATGAGACAAAGCAGGAGAAACTGGAGATATAAGCTCTGAAGAATACAGAAAGCCCAGTAAAGAAAAAAGGCAATGATACACTAGAGACCAATGGAAATGCTACTTCATATAAGCAGCAGAAATACTGTAAGTCTGGGATAATTGCAGGTATGTTAAATAATCAAGAGAGAACAAAACACACACAACCTCACATGGACTACTTACCATGGTAGTTGCCTCCACACATAGGACAATGTAAGAAAACAATGGTTTTATTTATAGGTGTCTACTCTAAAGTATAATGGTCCTTATACAACCTTGGTTTATTATCTGTTATACTTTCCCAACTACATTTTCCCCATATTAGTATGTTACCTTGAATTCCAGTAGCATATTTTGAGAGTCAGCTGGAAAGCCCACACCAGGAGAGACCAGCAGGGTCTACCTGGGGGCATGATATTACTTCCATGCTGCCACTGCTGAGACTGTACCCATGGGCAGGCAGCAGCTCTGCACTGGTAAGTTAAGCAACACACGTTTCACAGAGTACTTCTACCAGATACTCAAAAGTAAAAAATAAGAAATTATGTTGCACACAGCCTGGTAGTAAATTTTTCCAGCTATGAGCATGACCTTTGGGTCTGAGGTTGACTGAGCCTCCTTATTTCTTCTCCCTGTGAGGCAACATTTATCCAGATGCCATAAGCAGCTGCCCCCACCTCTCTTCCAGGCTGCTCCCACCACCAGAACCAAAACCACTGCTTGATCCTATGGTGAAGGGAGACCCAGAGCCAGGACAAAGTCAGAGGGGAACTCGGAAAAAACCAGTTACTGGTTCCTGCTATTTACAGCATTGTGATAACTGTCCCTTATGGCTCCCATGGAGCAACCAGACCATGCACATCTGCCCTAGCAGAAGCCTACGGAGCTTGGGACAGCTCTTTGGCATCTCTCCCCTCAGGCTCCAAGATGCAGGCTGGCATCCAAAGCAGCTGCCTAGGCGAAGAGCCAGCTTGCCTATAAAGTGAACTTTAAGAGCACTTGATTGTAGGCTCCTTTCAAATTTTTGCACTTCATACACTTAAAAGCAACAACAACGAGAAGTGGTGAGAACATGCACATCCTGTGAGTACCTTCTACTTTCCAAAAACTTCTTGCTGTGCTGCTTCCCCACCCCAAATTGGCTTGCCCATTTGTACATACGAAGAGTGGAGGCAGGGGTGGATGTCTCTTCCTGTGAGCGTAAGCCCCGTAACATTCAGCAGGGAGAGAGAGAGAGAAGAGGTCTCCCAATGTGGATCAGTAAGAAAAATGTTCAATGTGGATAAAATAGCAAATCACAAGTAGAAAAGAATCAGACTAAAGGCTCCTCCAAATACAGCCTCCTCCTTCAGCACAGAGTCTGGCCAAGGAAAGTCTTTCAGTTAAGTGCATTATGAAGAAAGAGAAAAAGAATCAAATGAGATCCCTTCCCTGACAGGTCTTGCCTTTTAATCATAGATTTGAAATGTATATTCTGCTCCCCTACTACTCACAGTTTTCTAGACACTAAATCTCCCTTTGTTTTTCCCCACTGCCCCCGTAGGAGTGTCAACCAGCACTGTCTTCCACTTTGATCTTTAATTGGGTTCCCCGTCTGCTATATTATACCTGTCCTTGTGGCTTGGTTTCTTTAGCACAAAAGCAAAATGCGAAGAGCTCTGCTGTGGGGAGTTTAACTCTTGCGGAGGAGCAGGGTTTTGGCCTCTTTTCCTACCCGCTCTGCAGAGACTGTCACCAAGGTGGGATTTCTACTGCCCGTAGCTGCAGCCTCAAAGTCAGGACTGTACATGATGTTGCCCCTGCATAACTCAGACACTTCCAAGGAGGGGGAAAGAAAAAACTAAAGAAAAATAAAATTAAAGCCACATGGAGATATCGCAATCACCGTTCTATCTCATCGCCCCTTTACCCGGGAGGAGGGAGGAGTTGTGCAGAGAGGACTCAGAGCGGGAAGCCTTGGGGAAGCATTTGCAAGATAACTCTGGCTCTGACAACCCCAGGATGTTCTGACTGGAGCAGATGGTGCTGTGCTTGCCTTTGGTATGTGTTAGCTGATCCTCAGAGGGCAATCGCCCTTTAAAATGATTTGCACAATATGGTCTGGACAGATACTTTCTCCCATTTTCTAGACAAGAAGCCCTACGAGGCCAATGAAGAAGGGAAACTAACTTCTTACAAGCTTTTTTAATCACATATTTAGGGCAAGATGAGCCAGGTTTGTGAAGAGGAATCTAAATGAGCGCAACAGTGACATCCAGAGGGCAGAGACCAGCAAGCAGGACTTTGCCAAATACCAATTAGAAAATGAAACAGACAAACAAAACCCCCCAAAAAACACTTGATGTGGGTTTCAAGCCCACTTGATGGTTGGCTTCTCACCCTCCACAGGTGCTGCTTTACCTACATATCTGACTCCCCAGGGAAAGCAAGGGATAGGGAACACTTCTTAGGTGTAAAGGACTAACATAGCCCTCCTTTCATCAGGCAAATGGAGGTGCATCGTCCTACAACAGACAAAGCAGGAGCACACATGAGACAGCACTACACAAATTGGGTTGTTTCTGGAGTAATCTCGTCCTTCTGAGGCACCTCAAGAGAGCTGGAGCAGCACTATCAGTCTGTGCAGACTTGCCACCACGGCTCCAGCTGAGCATCCCCGGCTCTTTTGTCTGCAGCGCAGTGCATGTTGTGAGCTTTTTCTGCAGCTTTGGCTGTCTGAAATGGCTTTTTGGTTTCTCCCCATTGCACGAGTGCTCTCTGTCTCTCAGTCTCTTAAACTATTCCCTCTGTCTCACCAACTCCTCTCCCCTCTCTTCTGAGTCTGTGATACTACATGCTTTACAAAAATACGACTCAAAGTTATACAGACACATGTTTATGTTTTCTGCAGCTTTTGCCAGGAAAAACTAAATCTGTTTGTGTAAGGGTACCTCAAGAATGCGGGGTCCTTACCATCATGCATGTGGCGTTCCTGCTACTACAGGAACAGGTATTTCAGACTCCTCCTTCATACAAGACAAAGAATGCTGTACGTGGGGTAGACGTGCAGTACAGGTTTGACCCATCCAGATCAAACTGGGATGGTATTAGATCAGGTTAGACTTACTGTACACGGCAGCAGGTGAAAAGGTTTGGGTACAGCCCTCCTGCAGAGCAGGCTCGAGCAGGCTGGGTTTCGCTTGTCTGCAGGCTTAGCAGGGCTTCTATTTGCTCAGGCAGGAATAGAAATCCCAGAGGGGGAGACCATTATCCTATTTACTGAGTCACGATGATTCACTTAGTATTCAGCTTCCATCAGATACAGCAACTCCTGGAGTTCAAACTCAATCTGTTTCCATCCTGCTGTGATTTCAGTTTCCTCACTGGTTTATTCAACTTCCCAGAAACTTCCACTTTCTGAGGCAAGAAAGCAAGTCTGGATGTTTATTTATTTATTGTAGATACATTTGGAGAAGCTTGTTTTAAGAGCAAAGTACAAGGAGACTGGGGGACGGAGGGAACAGAGCACAGTCTATGGTTAAAATCTATAAAAACTACTTGTCTTGTTTAGAAAAGAGCTCTTATGTCATGAAAAGGAAATGTTCTAACTTACCATGAAAATAACTTCAATGAAAGATATCTTGAAAATGCCCTTTTCGAAAACTTCATCTAACCTATGGCTGGTAGCAAGTTACGGAAAGGATCTCCCTGACGATGGGACCAAGTAGACAGCTGTAACCCAGTTAGTAAAGGGCAACCGTACAGCTACAGCACAGCTGCCAGAGGTAGCAGAGATGCACAGGAGCTGCAACCCTGACCAGCCCTGTGACAGTAACCAAAAAGCTGGGAGAAGAGGGTGTGAAGATTGACACTGAAGTGACAGAGCCAAATCCTCCTCAGACTGACCTAGATCTAGAAGTCGTGCCAAGGAGAGGCTCCTCCTCTCCCCAAAGCGCAGTGTTATAGAAAAACCCACGCTGTGCTCAGGATCAGATGGACCCTGCAGCAGAACTGTGGCTCTTTCCCTCCACCCTGGAGGTTGTCTCATGCTCCAGAAGTTCTCAGTGGGCATCTCACTGCTGCTGTGCATCTCATATGGACACGGGCATATTCAGAGCACTATTACTTGCAAGTGTTTAGGAGTGCTTCTACTGTCAGTTGCATACCAAACCCTGCCCCTTTTGAAGTCAATGAAAATTCCCACAGATTTCAATGGGATTTGGATTTCAATCCATAAATCTATCTCTCCCCATTCAACTCAGAAAACCTGGTTTGAGCTTGAAGACACACAACGAAGTATGATTTCTGCTGAACAAGAAAGACGTAGCAGTTCAAAAGGATTAAAATGCTATACATCTGAGCTGTGTTCCAGCCACATTCCTTGAAATAGATGCTACTGTCCCACTTTGATATATCATTTCAGGTTCTCCTTGCTGTCTTTGAGGAAAGAGGTTTCCCAGGAGCCCTTTAAACAATATCAAACATTGCAAGCCACAGGAACATGTTTTCTGGAAATACTCTACAGTGAATACAAGAACTAATTCCAGGAGGAGGCAGGTTAGCACTGATAACATATTTCCAAAATACATTTTGACAGCTTGAGTGGCTTGATCTATTTTTCATGACAAAGCAGCAGCTTTGTGACCTCTGCTCACACTGCAGTGCTTCAACGCTCCTCAAAGGTTATGGATCATGCAGGCTCTGGTGCTTCAGATGTCTGGGTCCTGGTACGGGAGCATCAGATTTCTGAATGCCTCGGGAGCAAAAATACTATGCCAGAGCTCCCAGGCTTCTTCAGGTAGAGTTGGGACCAAAAAAGTCCCAAGATCAGCAAAAGGTTCAGCGCCCAGTTCTGCCGCAAGATCTCCAGGCACTGTGTTCAGCTCCAGCCTGGTGAAGCACAGAAGACCTGAAGCATCCCTGTGTGATTGATGAGAGACAGAAGACATACACCCTACTGCGCAATGAACCTGGCATTTTCTTGTGCTGCTATATCTGTCCATTCCAAAGCCTGCAAGCAACTGTTCGAGGAAGAGGTACCTTGCATCATTTTTGCCTTAGGGTATATCAGTTCTTTTTTTCAGCCAACTTTAGTCCCAAATATTCCTTCTTCCAGTTTTTACCACTTCCTGGTTTGTTTATACTAATTCAGAAAAGAAAATTTAGGGAGTGCAACATTACTGCTTTTTGCTAAAGTAGGAGTGATTTTGGCATCTCTTCCTATGGCGAGATTTTCTGTGAAGGGCTACTGCTGTCACTGGGGAGTGGAAGGAGGAAGCAGAGAGAGGAGATCATTTGACAGTTTGCAGACTGACAAGGCCTTTCCAAAAATCAGAAGCTGTCTACTGCGAGTGTCAGCAAGTTCCCTGAGTGGCAACCATTCTGGATTTGACTGTGACTAATAGAAAAGATCTGTGGCAAACTGGACTGGAAAAGCCACTTAAGTAAAAGTAAGTGCCAAACCGGCAAAATTCACAGAAACCAAGGAGCAAGGTTGGTTGTTCTGCTCTTGTTTATTGACCCTCAGGAAAGCGAATACAACAACTTAACCAATAAAGAGGGAAGTATAACTGCACACTCCATCTAGCTGCATAAGGAACTCTTTAAATGAGATCTTAAAAGTTAAACAGAATTAAGCAGAAACTGTAAAATACAGGACAAATTAATGACAGCTCTAAAATATTCACACAGGCACAGGTACCCAGCGACAAATTATTAACAGTAAGTCACAAGAGGAGCTGACAGTATTAGGGAGCACAAGAGAGCTGAAATAAAATTCAATGACATTGTAAGTTTGAGAAAGGGAGGAATTATGTCCAGAAAAGTCTGAATTTATCATATCCTCTTTGCTTTGGTCTTCACAAGAAAGCAGATTAGTGGCCAGATACACACACATTGTTTAACATCTCCTTTCACCATCTGGCCTGCGTTCCCTCCTCCAATTATCTGCGGTGCTGGATGGCATTCACTCAGAAGTTACTAGGAAGATAGCTAACATGTTCTGCAAACAGTCTTCAAGAACTCTGGAGGATGGGAAAGGTCCCCAGGGAATGGTAATAACGGCTGCTCTTCCCATCGATTTATAGTAAATAAATGCAAAATAAGAAGGTCCTGTAAAATCATGCATTAGTCACCTTAACTGTGACAGGAGAAAGGCCAAGCACAGGTCTATTAAAGCTACTGTATGCTACTGACTTGAGTGATGGACTAGCAAATAAGCTTCTAAAGAGTGCAGACCAAAATTTAATCCTGCTTAAGGGCAGGATTAAAATTCAGAGGGGTTCTCCTATTTATCAAGCTCAATCTCAAGTCAACAAACTGGAACTGTTTTCGAGAAGTGCAGAATACCAACACCACAGAGGGAAGGAAAAGGGATGAACTGTGCTCTGATGGAAGGGGAGGGCTCCTCTGGACTGCAGTGTTACAGTGAATGGGCATGGGAGCTGTACCAGATCAAACTGAAAAAGCATCAGAAAAAAATTATGTTGTTGGAAGAAAAAGGAGATTCATTTTAGGTACATGAGTAAAAAAAAAAAAAAATCATTTACAAGATAAGGGAGGTGATTATTCCTCTACTTAGCGCTGGATAGGCACAGACGATAACACGTCCAGTCCTGAGGAAAGTGCACAACGAAACACGGGGAGAAAGAGTCCAGAGTGGAACAACAGAAATTATCAAAGGTTCAGAAAGATTATTTGTAAGGAAAGGATGAAAGAACTGGATTTGCTTAATGTCCAGCGGAAAAGCGAGAGTGGAACAGAACAACGGTCTCCAAACATAAAAAGGGATTTTATCAAGAGACAGCAGTCAATAAATTATACTCCATGTCCACCTGGGAAAGGAAGGCATTTAGTTGAATTTGTTCTTAAAAACCACCACTATTGCTATAAAAATGATGGACATCTGTCAGGGATGATACAGGTAAAGCTAACGGCATCTCAAAGCAGGGCAGCAGGCCTCTTGACATCTTTTTTTGGAGACTGATTTCTGCGATTTCAGTAATTGTGATTACATCATTTTATCTGTCCTCACAACATTATTTCTAAGTGCCCGCACTACAAGTGCTAATAACAAAAGCAGAGCTCCCTTCCCTTTGAAACAGCTTTTCTCTACTGTATTACTGTCCATAACGACCACATCACTAAGTGTCATCAGGACTAAAGGTTTTCTGTACTTTAGTTCCCAAGCGTTGAAGCAACAGACTTACAGTTGTTAAATGTAGCACAGTTGCTGCTTCTGCTAATGACAGGGAAGAAAAAGGTCAGCATCAATACACTTCCTCCAACCTCTCAGCAACTGGATAACCTCTAAACATGACATCTCTCGCTCCTCTCTGAAAATTTGTGAGTTTTCTCCATTGAAAAGAAGAAACCCTTATTTTGAGATGAATATCAAGGCTGGTAACTCATCATGATGTATTCACTCAGATGCCAGAAGCCTTAGCTGGATGGGATATATTCAGCCCTGGAGAACTGTTCAAACAATTTTCCATCTCAAAACATGACCACTGCATCAAAACCAGTACAGACCCACCCTTTCTCTCACCACTTGGCAGACACCAAGCAGTTGGTTAAGATGTGGGAAGAGAAGAGTTATCTGCCCTGGGAGAAGGAGGATGCTCTGCTCCAGCCAGCCCCTGCTGAGAACAAGAAGCTGCAAAGCAACCCATGAAAGTCCAATTTTGTGCTGTCAACTATGCCATAGAGAAATGAGCACTGACCTTTAGTCCAATCCCACCGCCATCCCAAATGTGACCCAGATGATTAAAGCTGAGACAGTTATTTGTGAGCTGAAGGTCAGAACACAGAGGCATCTGTCAGCAGCCAGAAATCACTGCTTAACAAGCATCTTGTGATGCCATTCTCTGAAGAGTTCCCGATACAGCCCTGCATTGCCTGCTGACACTGTCCACTATCAGGAGCATTTCAACACCCTTGATTTTGGAGGCAGACATGACTTCTCTGAGCATGAAAAAGAGCAGTGTAACCTCAGCTGAGGTTACATCTTCCCCCAGGACTCTCCTTAGTGATTACGATGTAGAACAGTGGCTTAAATTGCACAGTGTGGATTTGGCAGGTTACCAAATCCCAGGACTGGGGAATTAATAGGTTGTTTTGCAGCTTGATGCTGAACCAGACAAAGTGATTGACTGAATCAAAACACTTCATTTCATGTTTGTGCCAAGTGCCTCTTCTGCAAGGCAGGTAAGGGTGGATTGGAGCTGCTGGCCATTGTCACGGGGAACTACCAAGAGCTGCTCTGAAATGTTAGATGTCAAACTGCCCAAGTTACACATGCCAAATACAGCAACAGACCATTTAAAGTTTTGGCTCCTGCTTTTACTTTAAAACTTTTTTCTTACTTTTTTTCATCTAATTATTATTGCAATTATTTCGTCATAGCAGACTCCAAAACATCATTGGGAGGGGAAGGTCATGAAGTTAGTATTAAGGGAAACTGTAAGAGATAGCTATTTTTTTCATTTCTTCACATTAAAGAAAAAAAATCCTACCATCAAATTTTATTAAGTAAAAAGAGATGTTTTTACACATCTAATATTCCCTCATTCTGACTCAAAACATTACTCGATAGAGCAGAAGTAACATTCACTACAGCTGACTAGAAGGCAATAGTTTTCTTTTGTAAACTGCTGATCCAGTGGAACTGAAATGGTCTCCGGCCCTTGCGTTCATCCTTCCAAACCTTTCCATGCAAAGCAGCGCAGCCCAGCCAGCTCCCTGTCCCTGACCCACCATGTTCCAGGGCAGCCGGCTCCTACCTCAGTTGTGTCCTTTGTGCAGCTGACAGTTCCCAGGCCACGGGGCATTTCAGCATAATTTCAGAAACATCTGTAGTAAACATCATCAAGTGCCAGAACAAAACTACCACTGAGCAACAGCTCGCTCTGAACAGGGGCATGTTGATGGACCTTGAAGGTGTCCTGCACAATGGTCAAGAAGGACTCAGAAGCACAAATAGTTCCAGAACTGATAAACTTTTTAATCAAACCTAAATGGCTAATGCAAGCTGGTTACAATAAATAGAAAGAGGGGTCGTTGTGCAGGGTGTCCTGCCTGCGCAGTCGTATTCTGCTAGAAGATGGTCAATTCCACTTGTGTCATTTCTAATGGTGAAATCATACCACGTAGCAAAGCACTGAAATGTCATCTGGTTGTGTTCCTGCAAACTTTAAGTTCTGATTTAATTACACTATTTCAGGAGGAGGCAGCAGGTACAATGTTATCATCATGTCATTCATGGAGAACTATTCAGACATTAAGACTGAAAACAGTTTCACAGCTACAACAGCAGAATCTCTACAAACAAACGTGGGGAAAAAAGTATATTTGTTTTCCGGATAAAAAGGTAGGTACAAGCACATCTAGATTCCTGCCTCCTCAACTGAGTCATAAGCTGAGGAATCAAATCTGATCCTTGAAACACTACCTCCAACAAAGGAAAAAAAAAGAGAAAAGAAACAAACATCACCCACACACACTGTAGGAATAAAGATATCAAACTGCAGATCAGACTTACAATAAGGAGGATTGGAGGCGACATTAAGTGGAAAGTTCAGACACCAGTCACTGCAACTAGACAAGGAAGACCTGGGCAGCAGGAGACTGCCACATCAGCAGGGAACCTCTGTGCAAGGTTACCTCTTCCTCAGAGAAAGGGAGGCTAGTCCTCTCTGCCATCATCAGGAGATGGAGAAGGTCTCGGAAGAACATGGGAGGGAATGTGCCAGAGCATAAGCTCAGCTACTGCTCAGCAGGATGTCCTGAGGTGCCGTAAGAAAGCGTACATTAAACGTGTGCTATTTTCACTAGCTTGGTTCAGCTCCAGCATTCCACTACACAGAAGCCAGCGCTGGACACAGGAGACAACATCCTGCATGAATTACCACGTACCGCTCCAGCTCTAACACCTGCTGCCTCCGATACTCCTGCCTGATGAGACACATGCACTTTCCCTGCACCCTCCCGTCTCACTGCTGAAGAGTGATCTCATTGCTATGTCAGGCGCTTCCCAAGATGGACACAAGCTTCAAGCCAGCCAGGATGTGTGCAGCACTAGGCTCACAGTCTAACTAAGACAAGATAACAAAGCATACCACCATGGACACAGTGGTCTATAAAGGAGAAGTCTAACTCCTAGATGTTTAGCTGTATGCCCTGCTGTCATGATTTTGTCCAAGCCAGCAGCTAAGCACCAGGCAGCTGCTCGCTCACCCCTCTCCCCCATGGGGATGGGGAGGAGAATAAAAAAAACCCAAACCCAACAAACACAAAAAAATCCCACACAACACAAAAAAACCAACCCACAAATCTCACAGGTTGAGATAAAGACAGTTTAATAGGATAACAAAGGGAGATGATGATGACACCACCACTACTAGTGATGCACAAATGCATCATCATAAAAAAAAACCCAACAACCCAATGCCCAGTCTGTTTGAGCAGTGATCCCACCTCAAGGCGGCCTCCCCAGTTATATCTGGAGCCTGATGCTCCATGGCAGGGAATGTCCCTTTGGCCAGCCTGGGCCAGCTGTCCTGGCTGTGCTCTCCCACCTTCTGGTGCACCTGGCAGAGTGTGAGAAGCTGAAAAGTCCTTGGCTTAGCGTAAGCAGTACAACTACCTAGCAACAACTAAAAACATCAGTGAGCTACCAACATTATTCTCATCCTGAATACAAAACACAGCACTGTACCAGCTACTAGAAAGAAAGTTAACTCTATCCTAGCCAAAACCAGGACACCTGCCAAACTCAGGGCAGCAAAGTGCAACCAGCTGTGTCCAGACAGGGGTAACAGAGGATCTTCCACATTTAGATGCCAGCTGTGCAGGAAGCAAGGAATGTAAGAGAGATTCTTATCTGTCTGAGCACAGTCCTGTGCTTCCAGAAGAGTATTAAAGTTTGCGTTGGGCTGTAACATACTCGAGTAACTGCTGATAAAAATACAGATATCAAGGATAACGGGACTAATTTCTCCACACAGACTCAGTACTGTTTACTCATAAGAAACTTAACAGCTTTAATCATATCAGTCCATAATATATATACACACAGGTTCAGACTGTACATGATTACCACCTTACTCACTACCTCGCTGGGTCAAAATTCTCCTGTCTCTGGCTGCTGTGCAACTTCAGCCATCAGAGCAGTGTATGTCTCCTGCAAAAAGTGTCACAGTACCAAGGGCCTCAGAGAGCCTTGGATCCAGAAAGGTCAAACAAACAAGCTGACCTTCAAGAGAAGCTATCACAGTGGGCTTTGCTGAGGAATTGCAGAACATCATATTTGGAGGGCTAGTCAACAAACTATCTTCAAACCCAGAGCAGATAAGGATGATGTAAAGACAGGATTTCTGAGTACCCTAGGCATTTACAGTAGCAAAACAAGCAAGCAAACAAAAAAATCCTTTGTCCTGTCACAGAAATTAGATTATTTTGTTTGACAACCTATTTAACATATGACTATTCTATGTTTCAACAGACGCCTTAGCTGAGTCACCACCATGGCTTGCAATCAGTGCCTGTAATAAGCAAAAAAGTTTGCTTTCAAGAGCAACAATGTATGAACAGGAACAAGAAGATTTTTCCTTGAAAAGCAGTAACAATTCTTTCACAGCAGACTCTCCTTTCACTGGGGAAAAAGTTCTTGAACTTCAGCAAATGGAAGCTAACAGGTATATACTTACACTATATACCTTGATATACCTTGCCTATGCACCTAAAACCTTGTAATGCCAGGAGAAAAGGAGTTTTCAAAATCACTAGTAGGGCTAAATTAGGCCAGCATCCATGATTTAAGTGGTCATCCAACAATGTAACTCTGCAGTTAGAAACACCAAGTACCAAACTTAACCCCCCGGCTAAAGGAAAGGCCACAGAACAGGAGGAGACTCCAGGGAAGTAGAGAAACTCAGCTCCTCAGTTGCTTGGGCCAGATGGGGCAGAGCATCTGGGCTGAGGACATCCCCCAGAACATACAGCAGATCACAAGTTATGCATAGGTGGGCAAAAATGGGGAAGACAGGTTGTCAGGACCTCACTAGACTGGAGCTCTAACACCGAAGGTTGGCCAAGGGGGCAGATCTGCTTCAGGTGACAAACTGTGCAAGCCAGCAGAGCTTGAGGCACGGTCTGTGCGATGCGCAACACCTACCAAGAAAGCTGCTTCACATTTGCTTTAGCTATTTTCTTTTGTATACTCCTACGCAGAGACTTGCACACATTGGTTAAAACAAGAAGTTATCCCACTGTTATGCATAAACACACCAATATTGGTTCAAATGTCGTAGGCTTGCAACACAAGAACATTAGCAACTCTCAAAGAGCCAATGCTGCAAGGCTTTGAATGAAGCTCTGATTGCAGGATCCAAGCTTATACTATTTTATGCCTAGATGGAAGGGACTGACCAAACAGCAAGAAAAGACAGAGAAGGACAAGTCTGGAAAAAGGCCCTTTTAGCATGTTCTAGAATGACTTCTGGTGCCATTAGTACAAGCCAAGGCATTCCTCCTGATGTGGAGCTTCCTGCTTAGCCCCCACCTGCTTGCTGTGAAGGTATCTTGTTAAGGTTTCACACATCACTCGCCCAAACAAAATAATTGCAGCAATCTAATATCAAAACTAACCTTCTGGCAATGATGTGGCACTAGCAGAAATTTAAAATTTCCTTTTAGGAGTTCATACTAAAAGCCCATCTTTCTCACAAAGCCAGAATTCTCTCACAGACTGCCAGGAGACACTAATTCATTAATACTATTGACATCCCAGCAACGTGGTAGCTACGTAGCTATGTACCTACCAGAGAGAATGTTGCTTTTCAGTATACTAAAAATGAATTTATGTAGTTTCTTTAAAACAAAAAGGTGCACATTTCTGGTATTCACATATGCACACAATCCGGGTGAAACAGTAAGCTTAACTGACAAGGTGTTTTACAAATGCAAGCACAGCAACTTCTCTGTGTCATGGAAGTGCACTCGGCCATAGCGATTTGAATATAGAAACTGTCAGGCTTTGCAATTACAAGTACTGACATACATAATAAAAACTGATCTCTATCATCTACTGCACTTGAAGTCAATGACAAAAAACAGCGGCTCCAATTACCAAGTCATAACCTTCAACAGCAACTTTTACCACACGAGAAAAGCAAAGCGTTAGTCAGAAAGGCTCTGAAGGAATTGATTGCAGCTCTGAGGAAATCAGCATCCCTGGAATATGAAAACAAGGGGGCCTTTTCTGATGGAAACATCAGAACATTGGACATTTGCCATCAGAACCCAGCAGCTGTGGATCTTTGGAGGTCTGTAACCAAACACAGCCCACAGCGGGTGCCCCGTGAAGGTGCAGCAGTATCACCTCCTTGCTGCAGGCAGTCAGAAGGTACTCGTATCTGGTTCCGAGGGTGCGCAACTCTGACCCGCTATGGTGAGGTCACCTTTTATGAATGGACACCTTCCATCCATCGCCTGCCTTGTCTGACTAAGTCTCCAGCCTCACCTTGCCTCAAGCAGCTTCTAGGAAATACACTTGAATGCGAGGGGTAGGCAGACAGGAATTCACTGCTCGCTGACAGAATTATCCCCAAATATTTGAGTTCAGTTACATCAGAGGGTGCAAGTTTCCAGCTATCACTTTTCAAGACCAAAATTACATGCTGACACAGAATCCTATGGAATAGCTTAAGAAAGTGGCGTCTGTCAGACTTTGATAGCACTGCATCCTTATCAGGGCTCTCTTTTTCAAGACAGCTTTACATACTGGTGTTAACGGTGTTTAATCGCGCGGGCTGGCTGCTCTGCTATACGCCGTAGCACAAGCATTCAATGAGATAGTGTATTTTGGATAGCATTGCACCTTCTTCATTTCACCGTGAGAGCAGGTATCCGTGTGGGGTCAGCACAAGTATTGGAGGGTAGGTTAAGAGCCGAAAGACCCCTCCTGTATTCTGCAAACAGCTCCTGCCCACAAACACAGGCAGGCAGGGAATACAGGCTGTCCTCCAGGAAGATCTTTGCAACCCCTGAAAAGAGCTAAGGAAGAAAAAGGTCACATGTAAAATATCACCATCCCTGTCTGACATTTCTGGTGGGTCTCACAGGCAAACAGGAAATAATACTGCTACCCAAAACATAATTTTTAAATCGAAGTTGCCAGTTATTGCAGCATTTATCTGGGACCCACCTGTAGCCCTCAAAAGACTGTTTGTGCCAGCTCCTTGACATTATCAACTCGTGTTATTTGCTGCTTCCTGAAATGTCAGCTGCCTAACCTTTCCAGGCTGTTCTTACACACAGTCTGCTTTTCCAAAACTCATTAAGTATAGCAAAGACCTACAGTTCTGTGTAAATCTTGCAATCAAGGCAAGCTGCACAGGGAATACTAAGACATTTGAACCATCTCAGACTTTGTGCACTTCCAATTTCTTGCTGCAAAGGTCTGTTCTCATTGTTGAGCTGTGAGAAAAGGAATTTTTTTAAACAAACAATACAGACAGTGCTACTTCAAACTAGCCATTTTTATATACATATATATATTTTTTTTTTTACAAACATATTGCAATCATAAGTACTCCTTAGCTACATAGGGAGAAAATCCTCAGCTAAAGTTACCTCGAGGCTCATGACTTGGGTTTCCTAATTTTCTCTAAACTGTGCATAGTGTTTGGATTAATCCCCAGTAGAGACTGGCACGTGTCACTGAGCATTCTGCGACTGCCTGTGAAGTTGCGAGACTACTGCTACATTACCAGACAGGCTGATACTAACAGTAGGTGCTAAATACTATAGTCCAGATAATCTGCACTATTAACTTTCTGAAGGGTAAAGACCCCCATTAAATTGGACTCCTCCAGGCCAATATCCTGCTTTGAGGTTTTTGGGGGGTTTTTTGGTTTTTTGCATAAGTAAGCAAGCCAGGGTTTGGTGTTCTACCTCTAAAACTGATTAAAACCAAATAAAAACCCAACAAAAAAATATCAGCCAGCGCATCCAGTTATAAAACTCTGTATTGTAATCAGGGAATATTCCATCAACAGGTTGTTACACATGGGAAAATGAAAGGCTTATAATAAAAAGCCTGGGGGGAAAAAATGTGCTTTCCCTTCCAGCATTCAGAAACATTATCTTAAAAAGCTAAGGTATAAATTACTAAGTTTCAGGTGCTTTCTTACAACTAATGAAGCGCAGTTCAGAAGTTGCTTCACTTATCAATTATACATCAACTGCTAGACACGTTGTCAGAGTTAAGACTTCAAAAATTTTGGCTCTGTTGTATTCCTTTATACATCCTTATATTTCTTATTGCCACATTTAAGAAGAGGAGGATTCAAGGAATTAAGTTCTGTACCTGAATTCCTCTCTCGTCCTTCATCAGTGGAGCTGGACCAGTAATAACTTGTGGCTTTCAATGGATGTGGGTCTCAGATCATGCTTCTAGGTAGATTTTACAGATAAAGGCAGCGTTATTTTGATTCTTTTCCTTCAGTGGGGACATCAGTGTACAGTCCACAGCCTAAACATAACTTGGATTCCTCTAATGATCAGAGAAAGGCGGTTGAGTGCTAGTCAGAAGTTGCTGTGCAGTGTCAGAGGAAAGGCAGGTCACACGGGGTTAGGGCATCCACTTGCAGGGGGGGAGACAGCAGAAGCATCTTGTTCTGGTCAGCATGGTAGTTTGCACATAACCCTTCCTCTAAGCCTCCCAAGAGAAGCTGGGGGTCTGGCTGACCATCTTTTGTTTTCATTTTCTCTGGGGACACCAGTGTGATAATTTTGGGAGTGGGGGTGGTGGTTTTAAAACCCCAGCTGCGGTGTTCAAAGATTAAGCTGGTGCTAAATCTGCTGATAACCATAGCATAGGTGGCTCTATCAGTGCTCAGCAGCAGATTAGGTGGCAGCTGGTTGATGGATAGCAAATACCTAATGAGACAACTAAACATTCAAGGCAATTAAGCACCTCAGAGGAGCTGAGCCTAGCCTAACCCAGCTGATTTTGCCCAATGGAAGTTCACATTATCAGCCAGTCCAGGAGATCAAAGAGGATGTAACCTCTCTCTGTAGAGAAGAGGCAGACACACGCGCAGTGGTCAGCATTTGGAGGTATGGATATAGGTAGCTGCAGAGGACATTTCTCCTCAGCTCAGGCTTGCCGGCTCCTTGGCTGTCTCAAGCTGAAATGATTAGCGAGGGA